>NC_133416.1:133075000-133375000 GCF_049350105.2 Macaca mulatta
ATTCCCTAATGTTTTCTTGTAGTAGTTTCATAGTTTGAGGTCTTAGATTTAAGTCTTTAATCCATTTTGATTTGATTTTTGTATATGGTAAGATATAGAGGTTTAGTTTCATTTCTCTACATATGGATATCCAGTTTTCCCAGCACCATTTATTGAAAAGATTGTTTTTTCCCCAGCGTATGTTCTTGGCACGTTTGTTGGAAGTGAGTTCACTGTAGGTGTGTGGATTTGTTTCTGGTCCTCTATTCTGTTCCATTGGTCTATGTGTCTGTTTTTATGCCAGTACCATGCTGTTTTGGCTGCTATAGCTCTGTAGTATAATTTAAAGTCAGGTAATGTGATTCCTTCAGTTTTGCTCTCTTTGCTTAGGATAGCTGTGGCTATTCTGGGTCTTTTGTGGTTCCACATAAATTCTAGGATTTTTTTTTTCATTTCTGTGAAGAATGTCATTGGTATTTTGATAGGGATTGCATTTAATCTGTAGATTGCTTTGGGTATTATGCACATTTTAACAATACTTCCAGCCCATGAACATAGAGTATCTTTCCATTTTTTGCTATCCCCTTTAATTTCTTTCATCAGTATTTCATAGTTTTCAATATAGAGATCGTTTACTTCTTTGGTTAATTCCTAGGAATTTAATTTTATTTATTGCTATTGTAAATGGGATTATTTTTTAAATTTCTTTTTCAGATTGTTCATTGTTGACATATAGAAATGCTACTGATTTTTGTATGTTGATTTTGTATGCTGCAGTGTTACTGGATTTGTTCATCAGTTCTAATAGTTTTTTAGTGGAGTCTTCAAGTTTTTCCAAATATAAGATCATATAATCTGCAACCAAGGATAATTTAACCTCTCCTTTCCAATTTGGATACTCTTTATTTCTTTCCCTTGTCTGATTGCTTTAGCTAGGACGTCCAGTACTATGCTGAATAACAGTGGTAAAAGTGGGCATCCCTGTCATATTCCAGATCTCAGAGGAAAGGCTTTCAGTTTTTCCCTAATCAGTATAATACTAACTGTGGGTCTGTGGTATATGACTTTTATTATGTTGAGGTATGTTCCTTCTATACTCAGGTTTTTGAAGGTTTTTATCATGAAGAGACATTGAACTTTATCAAATGCTTTTTCAGCATCAATTGAAATGATTATATGGTTTTTATCCTTCATTCTGTTGACATGATGTATCACATTAATTCATTTGCATATGTTGAACCATCCTTGCATCCCAGGGATAAATCCTACTTGGTCATGATGAATCGTCTTTCTAATGTATTGTTGAATTCAGTTTGCTAGTATTTTGTTGAGGATTTTTGCATTAGCATTCACCAGAGGTATTGGCCTGTAGTTTCCTTTTTCTGATGTCTTTGTCTGGTTTTGGTATCAGGGAAATACTGGCCTTGTAGAATGAATTTGGAAGTATTCCCTCCTCCTCCGTTTTTTGGAATAGTTTGAATAGGATTGGTATTAATTCTTCTTTAAATACTTGGTAGAATTTAGCAGTAAAGCCCTCAGGGCCCAGGCTTTTCTTTATTGGGAGACTTTTTATTACAGATTGGATCTCATTACTTGTTATTGGTCTGTTCAGGTTTTGGATTTCTTCATGATTCAATCTTGGTGGGTTAAATGTGTCTAGGAATTTGTCCGTTTCTTCTAGAGTTTCCAATTTATTTATGTATAGTTGCTTATGGTAGCCACTAATAATCCTTTGAATTTCTGCAGTATCAGTTGTAATGTCTCTTTTTTCATCTCTGATTTTGTTTATTTGGATCTTATCTCTTTTTTCTTAGTTATTCTGGCTAAAAGTTTGTCAATTTTGTTTAACTTTTCAAAAAACCAATTTTAGAAAAATTTTATTTTAGGTTCAGGGATATATGTGCAGGTTTGTTATATAGGTAAACTTGTATCATGGGTGCTTATTGTATAGATTATTTTTTCACCCAGGTACTAAGCCTAGTACGCAATATGTTTTTCTGCTCCTCTTCCTCCTCCCATTCTCCATCCTCAATTAGGCCCCACTGTTTGTTGTTCCCTTTTTGTGTTCATGAGTTCTCATCATTTAGCTGCTACTTATAAGTGAGAACGTGGTGTTTGGCTTTCTCTTCTTGTGTTAGTTTGGTAAGGATAATGGCCTGCAGATTCATCCATGTTCACACAAAAGACATGATCTCATTCTTAAAAAAACAACTTTTTGTTTCATTGATCTTTTGTATTGTTTTATTTAATTTAAATTCATTTATTTCTGCTCCAATCTTTATTTCTTTTCTTCTGCTAACTTTGGGTTTGGTTTGCTGTTGCTTTTCTGGTTCTTTAAGATGAATCATTAAATTGTTTATTTGAAGTTTTTCTTCATTTTTGATGTAGGCACTTACAGCTATATACTTCCCTTAGCATTTCTTTTGCTGTATCCCTTAGGTTTTCTTATGTTGTGTTTCCATTAACATTAGTTTTAAGAAATTTTTCAATTTCTTTTCTTAATTTGTTCATTGACCCACTGGTGGTCATTCAGGAGCATGTTGTTTAATTTCCATGTATTTGCATAGTTTCCAAAATTCCTCTTGTTACTGATTTCTAGTTTTATTCCATTGTGGTCTGAGAAGATGCTTAATATTATTTCAAATTTTTAAAAGTGTTTTAAGACTTGTTTTGTGACCTAACATATTGTCTGTCCTTGAGAATAATCCACGTGCTCAGGAAAAGAATGTATATTCTGTAGGCTTTGGATAAAATGTTCTGTAAATATCTATTAGATTGATTTGGTCTATAGTGCAGATTAAGTCCAATGTTTCTTTGTTGATTTTCTGTCTGAAAGGTCTGTCCAATGTTGAAAGTGGGATGTTGGAGTGTCCAGCTATTATTGTATTAGAGTTTCTCTCTTTAGTTCCAATAATATTTGCTTTATATATCTGAGTAGTCCAGTGTTGGGAGCATATTTAGTTAAAACTGTTACATTATTTTGCTGAATTAACTCATTTATCATTATATAGTGTCCTTCTTTGTCTCTTCTTAGAGTTTTGTCTTGAAGTCAATTTGTCGGATATAAGTGCAGCCACTCCTGTTCTTTTTTGGTTTCCATAGGCATGGAATATCTTTTTTCATTCCTTTATTTTCAGTCTATGTGTGTGTCTTTATAGGTGAAATGTGTTTCTTGTAGGCAACACATCAATGGGCCTTTCTTTTTCTATCCATTTAGCCACTCTGTTTTTTTACTCAAGAGTTTAATCAGTTTACATTCAATGTTATTATTGAGTAAGGACTTACTCCTTCCATTTTATTACTAGTTTTCTGTTTTTTTGTACTCTTGTCTTCCTTCTTTCTTTCCTTCTCATTTCTTTCTTGTGAAGGTGATTTTTTTTTTTTGGTGATACAATTTACTTTCTTGCTTTTTTATATTTTATGCTTGTTACATGTTTTTTGGTTTGAGATTACCATGCAGCTTGCAAATGCTGTCTTATAACCCATTATTTTAAACTGATAACAACTTAACATGGTTTGCATAAACAAATAAGCAAAAAAGAAAACTAATAAAAACTCTACACATTAACTTAATCCCCCCACTTTAAAACTTTTTGTTGTTTCTGTTTATATTTTGTTGTACTGTCTATATCCTGAAGAGTTGTTACAGTTATTATTTTTGACTGGTTCATTATTAAGTCTCTCTACTTAGGATAAAAGTAGATTACCCATCCCAGTTACAGTGTTATAATATTCTGTATTTTTCTGTGTACTTACTATTACTAGTGAGTTTTGTACCTTCAGGTAATTACTTATTGCCCATTAATGTCCTTTCTTTCTGATTGAAATACTCCCTTTAGCATTTCTTATAAGACAGGCCTGATGATGAAATCCCTCAGCTTTTGCTTGTCTGGGAAAGTCTTTATTTTTCCTTTATGTTTGAAGGATATTTTGGCCAAGGATATTTTTTTTCCTCCTTCAGCACTTTAAATAGGTCATGCCACTCTCTTCTGGCCTTTAAGGTTTTTACTGAAAATTCTGCTGCTAGATGTATTGAAGCTCCATTATATGTTATTTGTTTCTTTTCTCTTGCTATTTTTAGGATCTATTCTTTATCCTTGATATTGGAGAGTTTGATTATTAAATGCCTTGTAGTAATCTTCTTTGGGTTAAATCTTCTTGGTGTTCTATAACCTTCTTGTGCTTGGGTAGTGACTTTTTTGTAGGTTGGAGAAGTTCTCTGTTATTATCCCACTAAATAAAGTTTCTACCTGTCTCTTTCTCTGCCTCTTCTTTGAAGCCAATAACTCTCAGATTTGTCCTTTTGAGGCTATTTTCTTGTAGGTGTGCTACAAGAAAATAGATCTTGTAGGTGTGCTTCCTTGATTTTTATTCTTTTTTTAAATTTTGTATCCTCTGGAGATATATTTTCGAATAACTT
This sequence comes from Macaca mulatta, assembly GCF_049350105.2. Classification (NCBI taxonomy): domain Eukaryota; kingdom Metazoa; phylum Chordata; class Mammalia; order Primates; family Cercopithecidae; genus Macaca; species Macaca mulatta. The sequence goes on from NC_133416.1 coordinate 133,079,400, forward strand.
GTCTTCAAGCTCACTGATTCTTTCTTGAATCTCTTTGGTCAATTCTGCTAATTAGTAACTCGAGTGCATTCTTCAGTATGTCAATTGTATTTTTCGGCTCCAGAATTTCTGCTTATTTTTATTTCAATCTCTTTGTTAAATTTATCTGATAGAATTCTGAATTCCTTCTCTGTGTTATCTTGAATTTCTTTGAGTTTCCTCAAGACAGCTATTTTGAATTCTGTGTCTGAATGGTCACATATCTCTGTTTTTCCAGGATTGGTCTCTTGTGCTTCATTTAGTTCATTTGGTGATTTTCGTGGATTGTCTTGATACTTGTAGACGTTTAAATGTGTCTGGGCATTGAAGAGTTAGGTATTTATTATAGTCTTTAGTACCTGGACATGTTTGTACCTGTTCTTTTTGGGAAGGCTTTCCAGGTATTCAAAAGGACTTAGGTGTTGTGATCTAAGCTGTTTCTGCTTTAAGGGGGACCCCAAGCCCAGTAATGCTATGTTTCTTGCAGACTCATAGTGGTACCCCCATGATGGTCTTAGTTAAGATATGGGAGAATTCTCTGGTTTATTAGGCAGAGATTCTTGTTCTTTTCCCTTCCTTTCTTCCAAACAAATGGAGTCTCTCTCTCTCTGTTCTGAGCCACCTGAAGCTGGGAGTGGAGTGACATAAGCACCCCTGTGGCCACTCCCACTATGACTCTGCTGGGCCAGACCTGAAGCCAGCACAGCACTGGGTCTCATCCAAGGCCTGCTGTAACCACTCCCTGGCTACCAGTTATGTTTGCTCAAGGCCCTGGGGATCTACAATCAGAAGGTGACAAAGTCAGCCAGGTTGCTGCCCTTTCCTTCAGGATGGTGAGTTTCCTCAGGTCCTGGGTAGGTCCAGAGGTGCTGTCTGGGATCCAGGGACTAGATTCGAAAACCTTAGAAGTCTACCTGGTGTTCTACTGCACTGTGGCTGAGATGACACTCACAGCACTAGACGCAGTCCTTCCCACTCTTCCTTCCCCTTTCCAAATGCAAAGAAGCCTCACCCTGGGGCCACCACCGCCACAGGCCCACAGAGAGTACTGCCAGACTACTGCCCATGTGCTCTTAAGGTCCAAGATCTCTTCAGTCAGCTTGTAGTGAAGGTTACCTGGCCTGAGGCTCACCCTGCAGGGCAGTGGGCTCCCCTCTGGCCCATAGCAGGCCCAGAAATGCCATCCAAGAGCAAGTCTTCTAATTGGGGGCCCCAAGAGCCCACTTGGTGCTCTACCCATGTGTGGCCAAGCTGCCACCTAAGGTGCAAGAGAAATTCTGTACTTTTCCCTCTGCTTTTTTTAAGCAGGAGTCTTGTCCTGTAACCATCACAGCTGGGAATGTGCTGAGTTTCACCTGAAGCCAGCAAATCTCAGAGGCTTACCCATGGCCCTTGATGTACTACCAGGATATTGCTGCTGGTTTTTCAGGACCCAAGGATTCTTCAGCTAGTAGGTAATAAATGCTGCCAGGACTGGGTCCTTTCCTTCAAGGCAGTGGGTTCCCTTCTGGCCCAGGGTATGTCTAGTAATGTTATCTGGGAGCTAGGGCATGGAAAAGAGGCCTCAGGACGCTGATCTGTGCCCTCTTCTGTTGTGTCTGAGTTGCTATCCAAGATACAAGACAAAGTTCTTCCCATTCTTCCTTCTCTCCTCAAGTGGAGGGAAGGGGTCTTTTGTGGTACTGTAAGCTGTACAGCCTGGGGTGAGGGAAGGGTGATGCCAGCACTCCCTTAGCTGCCCAAGCTGGTGTCTCAGTAGGTCATGTGCCCCCAGGTCCACTGGCCCTGGGCCCAGTTCAGCACTAGGACTTGCCTAGGTGTTGTAATCTTTGTGGACTAGAGTGCCTTTCAAGTTTATTTAGGAACACAGAGCACTTTAGCCCACAGTGGTTAAGGATTGCAGAAATTCAAGTTTGGACTGCTGGGATTGGAGATTCCTTTCTACCTAGGGCTGGTTTTATTTATTCATTCATTCATTCTTTAAGCTCTGGGGTACATGTGCAGAATGTGCAGGTTTGTTACATAGGTATACATATGCCATGTTGGCTTGCTGCACCCATCAACTTGTCATCTACATTAGGTATTTCTCCTCCTAATGCTATCCCTCCGTTAGCCACCCACCTCCAACAGGCCCAGTGTGTGATGTTCCCCTCTCTGTGTCCATGTATTCTCATTGCTCAACTCCCACTTATGAGTGAGAACATGCAGTGTTTGGTTTTCTGTTCCTGTGTTAGTTTGCTGAGAATGATCGTTTCCACCTTCCTCCATGTCCCTGCAATGGACACAAACTCATCCTTTTTTATGGCTGCATAGTATTCCATGGTGTATATGTGCCACATTTTCTTTATCCAGTCTATCACTAATGGACATTTGGGTTGGTTCCAAGTCTTTGCTATTGTGAACAGTGCCACAGTAAACATACGTGTGCATGTGTCTTTATAGCAGAATGATTTATAATCCTTTAGGTATATATCCAGTAATGGGATTGCTGGGTCAAATGGCATTTCTGGTCCTAGATCCTTGAGGAACTGCCACACTGTCTTCCACAATGGTTGAACTATTTTACACTCCCACCAACAGTGTAAAAGCGTTGCTGTTTCTCCACATCCTCTTCAGCATCTGTTGTATCCTGAGATACCATCTCATGTCAGTTAGAATGGTGATCATTAACAAGTTAGGGCTGCTTTAAATGCTCCCTCTGTAGGTGGGTGTCAGCAAATTTGGTCTGGTTTCTCTTTCTGCTATAACAGGGTGGCAATGAATTCAATGCCTCACAATTGCTGTGCTCTTCCTTCCCCAGAGCACTGAAATGCTCTCTGCACCACACTGCCACTGCTGGGAGTGGGGTGTGGGTGGTGGTGGTGATTCGAGATTCCTTTTTCTACCTCTTCAGTGCCTCTTTCAGTGATATTAAGTTAAAGCCAGGTACTGTTAGTGCTCACCTGAGTTTTGGTTCCCATGAAGGTGCTTTTTTGGTGTGTAGATAGTTGCTAAATTGGTGTCCTTGTGGTAGGGATGGTCGATGGAGCCTTCTGTTTCACCATCTTGCTTTCCTCTTCCCCAGGTTTGGTTGCTATTTTGGTTACCCTCAGTGCACTGTGGGCTTGAAATTCCTTTAGCGATTCCTTGCACTTAGAATGTGAGCGATTTTCCAGAGGTTATTTTCTCAGTGTCTGCTTCCTTCTTGACTTTGAGTATTTCCAATGTGCCCAAGAGAGAATCTGTTTCTTGTAGCTCTCCTAATTGTATTCCCTATTATTTTTACTTGGTGCTTCTTAGCCTAGTGGAGGACCAGGGCCAAATTCTCTGAGGTTCCGATTAAGCATTAGGCTTGGTAGACACTGTAGCACTTAGCCTCTAGTGTATGGCTTTCCAAGGTGCTCCTCCTACCCCTCTTCAAGCTGTAGTGTGTCTAGCATGTATTCTCATCCCTCCCTCAGGGTAGAGCTGTTTCTTTTCCTTTCCTTTAGATGCAATGAGTTTCCACAGTATCCTGATTGACAGTTTTTATTATACTTCTGCCTGAAGACTAAGACTTTTGTCCCATAGCGAAAATAGAAGAGATGAAACTGCAGAGAGTTAGCACTGACTGCCGTTTCTCTCTGCAGCCAGGATCATGAGGGAAGCTGTCTCGAGATTATCTCACATCTTCTGTCTAAGTGTCTGGTGAGATTCTTAGGACCTTCAAGAGGGTGCAAACTCCCCTGTATTTACAGTCCCAGGGTCTTTACACTCTCACAATAGTCCACATTTGTTCCATAGAAATGTATCTAAAAGTTTTACTTGAATCCTTATCAGCTTATGTGGCATTCAGCAATGTCTACCCCAGGGAAGCAAATGCTTAATACATATTTCTCCCTGCAGGATCATGTCTTTCTCCAGAATGCAGGTTAGTTTGTTACCCTGCAGCCACAGTTCTCAAACTTAATTAAAAATATTAATTTGTAGTTTGATAACGGGGGGAGAAATGCTTTTCGGTGCTCTACATTTCTGAGTTGAAACTGGGGACCTGGCTGTCTTGATTTTGTCTCTGATTTTTATCAGAGAATAATCCAGGCTGTTTTAAATATACAAAAACTAAGAATGAACTCAACATATAGAGGGGATCGGAGGATACTCAACATAGAGAGAGGATGAGAGATCTGAACTTATTTCTTTAGCTTTCTGAACCCTGAATATCTGAGACAAATCCCAGTCAATTTAGAAAGTTTGTTTTGCCAAGGTTAGGGACACATGCCCATGACACACACTCAGGAGGTCCTGATGACATGTGCCCAAGGTGGTAGGGCACAGCTTGGTTTTATACATTTTAGGGAGACATGAGACATCAATCAATATATGTAAGATGAACATTGGTTTGGTTCAGAAAGGGAGGATAACTGGAAGCAAAGTCAGGGGACAACTTGAAGCGGGTAGGGGACTTCCAGGTCATAGGTAGATAAGAGAAAAATTGTTGCCTTCTTTTGAGTTTCTAATTAGCCTTTCCGAAGGAGGCAATCAGATACGCATTTATCTCAGTGAGCAGAGGGGTGACTTTGAATAGAATGGGAGGCAGGTTTGCCCTACGTAGTTCCCAGCTTGACCTTTCCCTTTAGCTTAGTGATTTTGGGGTCCCTAGGATTATTTTCCTTTCACAGCTTGAACTCTGAACCTCTCTCCCTGACCTCTAAACTCATGTATCCAACTTCTTAACATTTTCATTCATATTTCTAATGAGCATTTTGAATTCAACATTTTCAAAACTGAAGTCTGGGTTCTTTCTCTCTTCCCTAAATACACATCTTGTGCTGCCTTCTCCTATCACAGGGTTAGGAACTGCATTCTTTTGGTTGGCCAAAAACTCAGAAACCCTGTGTGACTTTTCCCTCTCACTCGCATTCAAAATCCATTTCAATATCAAATCCCATCTCATCACCTCTGTCACTACCACTGTGATTGAAGCCACCTTCACATTTCTGTTGGATGGGTTGAGTAAGCCCCCGAATGGTCTCCCTACCTGCCAAAGGTATCCTGTTAATTTTGTTAGCTCAAGCCACTTTCTTGCTCCAAACACGACAGAACATCTCATTACACTTACAGGAGTAAAATCCAAACCCTTGCCTTCTTCTCTGATCTCATTTCCCTGATCTTTGCTCATTCGCTTTCAGCTATTTTCCCCTTTTTATTGGCCCTTAAATATGGCAGGAACATTCCTGTCTCAGGGCCTTCATACTTCTTGTTTCCTCTGGTTTGAGTGATCTTCTGCATGTCCCCATGACTCCGTTCCTCACTTCAGTCAGGTCTCTATTCAAATGTTACTTCTCCAAAGGCCCTTTCTTTCCTCTTCTAATTAAAATAACATACTCTATCATCACTGTCCATTCTCTTCCGTGCTTTATTTTTTCTTTCAAGCCTGTTTCACTGCCTGGTATTGTATTATATATCTACATGGTTGTTTAATTTGTCTGTCTCCCCTAATTAGACTATCAGTTTCATAAGAACAGGAACTCTATTCCTCATTGCTCTACTCTCAGCACCTAGGACAATTCTTGAGTCTTAGTCAATAGTAAATAAATATTTATTGAATGAATGGATGTTCATTCCTGTTTTATAGATAAAGGATCTCAGGCAGAGAAAGGTTACATTGTAACAAAATATACTGAAACTCTGAGCTTGGTTTCTAACCCTTCCAAACAACAGAATGTCAGAGCTGGAAAGTTTAGGTTCCTTAAGGTTCACAGATGCAGAATCTGAGCCTCAGAGATTGGGGAGCAACTTGCTCAGAAGTGTTGAAGGGAAGGGTTGAGGTGAGGACCCAGGTCTCTGGACCTCAATCTGTGGCACTGAACTTCCCTCTAAGCTTCCCCTGGACATGGGGGTTTACTCGAAGGAATGTGAAAAGTACTAATTAAATACTGTTTTGTGGTACGTTCCACAGTCCTGAGATTAGTTCTGAGAACAGACAGTCCTTCCATAGATTACAACCATGAACTCAGGATAAAATTAAAAAATAAAAATCTCTGAAGAGTGAACAAAAGCAAGAGTATTTTGGAGGGGAGTCAAACTTGGAGAAAATGACCAGAACAGCGAATTTTCCTGATTTGGTGGCCTTTGTCCTGAGGACACCTGCATTTGCAGCAATAAAGTGGGCAAATTAAACTGCTGGAGAGGCTGGGCACGGCAGCTCACACCTGTCATCCCAGCACTGTGGGAGGCTGAGGTGGCTGGATCACAAGGTCAGGAGTTTGAGACCAGCCTGACCAACATGGTGAAACCTCGTCTCTACTAAAAATACAAAAATTAGCCGGGCTTGGTGGCGTGCGCCTGTAATCCCAGCTACTCAGGAGGCTGAGGCAGGAGAATTGCTTGAATCTGGGAGGTGGAGGTTGCAGTGAGCTGAGATTGCTCCACGGCACGCCAGCCTGGGCGACAGAGCGAGATTCTGTCTCAAAATAAAACAACAACAAAAACAGCAACAACAACAACAACAACAACAAAAAACTGCTGTAGAAACTCCTCCATCATTGTGGCTGAAAGCAACCAGGGAAAAGAGCCCAGGGTAACCACTGACACATGTAATAATAAGGATGACTCTCAGAATCATCATACTTGTGAAAAAAACCAGACATAAAGAGTGCATATCGTGATTCCATTTTTATAAAATTCTAGAAAATGGAAACCAGTCTGTGGTGGTGAAAAGCACATCAGTGGTTGCCTGGGGCCGGGAGAAGAAGGAGCCATGGACTGAAAACACGCATTAGGATCTGTTTTTGGGGTGACAGAATGTTCTGTGTAGTGTTTTCATGGGTGGACACTGCCAAACTCATTGAACTTTATCATTTAAACGGATACACTGTATTCCACATAAATTACAACTCAATCTGGTTGATAAAAAGTACTGATGTGTGTATTTAGGTCTTGCCTTGCCCAATCAGCCTGTGGTCCTCTGGAGGAAGGGCCATGTCTTCCTTGCCTGGGTTGCACTGAAGCCATAACACAGTGCTGAGGAGGCCTCGGGCACAGAGAGACTAAGTGGGAAACGATGCTCTGCCTTTCACTAGCTGTGATCCCTTAACTAGCAGCCTCTCCTTGGCCTCAGTCTACCCTCCATAATATAGGGACAAAAATGTAATGTGCAGAGTATTTGGAGAGGTGAATGGGTATAATTCTACATAAAATTTTGAAAACAATGCAGGGTTCATAGTAAGAACTTAATACATGATAGATATTATTATTCCTTTGGCATTTATTATTAATTAAAAACTCAAGGTAAAATAAATATTTTTGAGTACATACTGTGCCTCAGACATGGTACGCTTCATTAAACTCAGTAATACATACAAAGTGTTTGATTCAGATGATAAGTGAATATCAAAGGGTTTTCGCTACATAGTTTTGATTCTTTTCCCTATTTTAATATAGAATTTCAGCATTGTTTGTAAGTTTGTGAGAAACATACTACCCGATTCTGTAGCATTTTTTTTCTTCTAACATAGCGGCTCATGTCTCGGGTTGGGAGAGGGGTCATGAGGGAAGCCCAGTGCACAGTCAGCCTCCCATCAGTGCAGGCAGATGGGTCAACAGTGTGGCAAACACAGAGGGTGGCTGATGCACAGATTAAATTCTTGCTTCTTTTAAAAATAGAACATGAAGTAAATGTTGTGTCTTACAAGATACCCAAAGGAAACATATTCACATCTGGAGAGCCCCTTTTAGCCTCTTTTATTATAAAGCAATGTAGTTGCAGAAGTGTAATTTGACAGTAAAAATATTAACCTCTAAAGGCAACTTTCCCAGGATGACATTTACAGGCCATCTCACACATGCTGATAGATTAACATGACACAAATCATCTGTTTTCAATCTCCATGTTCCTGTCCTCAGCTCTTCTTAAATTAGGATTGACAGCATTTGGTTTTCGATGTTCCTCTTGGGGCTTAGAGAGCCCTGAAGGTATCATTTAGATGAGTGATGGGAATCTGACTCTGATCTTTATTTTGCTATGTCTTCCTGTCATCTCCCCACATCCCTCCTTCCCCTGCCAATAAAACACACATGTATCTCATACACAGAGATCTTAATTCTCAGTTAAAAGGCCAAATTGACTACTGGGAATCCAAGGCCTCACATTTATCAGCTTTGTTCCTTCTGGTCTTCTCTCATAATATATGAAATCACTTGCATTTTTCTTAATGCCATTACCATGATAACCTTGTGTAAGTCACCTTCTTTGCCTTCTTACAGATACACTCACTACTGGTGGTGGTGTACAGAAATGAATGGGTCTCAGAGGAAACAGCTGTGACATATTCATTCACACACTCAGCATCTATTTATTGAATAACTTCTATGTGCCCAGCACTGTGCTATTAGCAGAGACAGCAGGGAAAAGGAGAAAGGTTCATGGTATGAAGCAGATTACCATCCGGTGGGGAAGATACATAAGAAACAACCAGGAGCATTAGGAGAGTGGTAATTGTTGTGAAGGAGTACATTTTATAACAGAGCAATCTGGTGCGATTAATACAGTGTAAGTGACATGATATCAGCAATATGAAGAGTCTAAGTAATGGAGCATGTTGTACATTTAGTGTACACAGTAGCACACACAGCAAGTTAGATACAGGAAAATAGTGACCAGAGGCGGGTACCAAGTTTAAATTAGGAGTGACTCAGGGAATGCATTCTGAGGGGTGGCATTTGAGATGCAGTCCTATGTCATTTATAATCCTTTTGGTGAAAAGTAACAAAACCACATAGACCAATTTGGCTTTAGCCACAAGAACAATAATCACCTGATAAAACGCCTCAAAGTCGGGGGGTCCAGGTGGGCTGCTCCAGCGGCTCCTCTAGGTCATCAAGGGCCCAGGTTCCTTAGCTCCCAGGGTTAGCCTGGCCCACGGCTGGCTCCCTCAGGGCTCTGGGATCCCTGCAGCAGTTCCTGTCGTCAGTTCCCACGCGACAACATCCGGTGGGAGGAGGAGGCGCCACTTTCGGTGAGTCTCTTTGATCAAGGAGATGTTTCCCAGAAGCCCTAGTAGCCTTCTCACAGCTCATTGGCCAGAGTAATAGCACGTGCTTTCCCCTAAACCAATCACTGGCAAAGAGGATGGAGGTTTAATGATGGAGTTAGGGAGGCCTGTGGTGAATGGAGGGCGGTGGATTTCCTGAAGAAAACCTTTTTAATATTAGAAAAGAGGAAAATGTATGTGTGTCGGGCAGAGGTGCTGGTGCATAGTTGACTGGGCAGTAGAAAACCAGTTATGAAGGACATCAGATCACATTCCTGGGAAGACCATGGCATGGCCTTGGGAGGGGGCTAAGCCTAGGAGAGCTCAGGGAAGCAGTGAAGACCCATGAAGAAGGACCTGTGCCAGGTAGGGAGGGCATGCAAGGTGAGGCCAGAGAAGGAAGCAGGTCCAAGGCATTGGGGCCTGGTAGGCCCCTGTAAGGCATTTGGATTGTATCTGGCGTAGCACAAGAAGTCCCTGGAGAGGACAGAGGTAATCAAGCAGAGGAGACAGCCCTGGGCCAGCAGTCAGCAGTCAGTGTTGATATATGCAAAATGCTGTGCAAGAGGCAGTACCTTTCTTTACGCTGGATTCAGTACAGGTAAAATGAGGCTCATGACACCCACCTTGTGGCGTCACCATGGGACTTACTGCGTTGAAAGGAGAGTGTGGCGGCGATGAGGTCCTGTACAAGTGTGAGCTGTCTTGTTCTCATCATTTGAGATAGTTATAAAATCCCTGTGAACACTGAATTAGTGAGTACTGAACCTTTGCTTGTAGGAGAAATAGAGACACACACACACACACACACACACACACACACACACACACACACACATTTCGAATAGTCTATAATCTTCTATTACAAAGGAAATATTGAAGTTTGGAAGTGTTAGTTGACTTATCTGAGGCTGCCTCACTGACAGGTGCCAGAGCAGGCATTCAGATTCTGTCCCGCTGCATCCAGCGCCCAAGCTGAAGCTTCCGACACCGCGCTCCACTGCCCTCTGTATTGTCCGTGCTCTGGTCTTTGTATGAGAGCTGAGACAAGACGGCAGAGCGAGTACTTGCTTGACCTCAATTGGGGATGCGTGCATGGCAGGTGGTTCAAAATTTTCCCCTCTCTGTGCAATTCCACAAATGACCAAAAAGGCACTGCAAGTACTGACTCTGGGGTTACAAATAACTTTTAGGGAGTAGATGAGTTTGCAAATATGGAATCCACAAATACTGATGGTCATCTGTAATTGGTGAGACCATGGAGTGAGAAACTCTGGTTTCTGTATATCTAATATATCCTTTGTACATTGTTAGATACCTCAAGTCTTAGTACTCAATATGATTAGCCTTATTTGTGCTGTTTTAATTGAATTACTTAAAATGGAGGGCATACACTTTTTTAAGGGTATGCATATCGCAGGAGAAAAAACTCAAAAGATAGTCAACATAAAGAACTGCTAAGCCCTCTTACTTTGTTATGTTTTTAATTAATTAATTTTTTCCATATGGGCTCTACATCACTTCCTAAAAGATGGGGCAGGTTTAAGTCTGTAGTGCTCTGAAAGGATGCAGACAATTACATTATTTATTCCTTATTAACATAGAAACAGCTTCACAGTTTCCAAAACCGGTGTGTTCTCTCCAGTGGGATGTGATTCAGAGTGATTTGAAGTGTGATTGGGGGTAGTTGGGTAGCAGTAAACAAGGGAGAACCATAATTTTACATAAATGCAGGAGGGTTGAGGTCTGCACTATGGAATGTTGGACTGAGAAAATTCTAGCAATAAGTGATAACCACCTGAGCTAGGGAGAAGTGAGAGCAGAACTCCCCAATGTATCCACTGCAGGTTTCTAAGTCATAGGGGACCTCAATCTCTTTTTTTCTGAGCAGGGTTGGGGGGACTTCATTCTCTTGAGGTAGTCTGCATGCCACAGGCAGAACAGGCAGTGAGTTCAGGGGAAATTAGAGGTCTTACTGAGCCTTCACCTTCTCCTAGTGCGGTGCTTCCTTGGGAAGGCAGATATTTCTCTATAATGGGGCTTCCACATCTTGAGTACCTGAATGGATGGCAGTCAGGCTCAGCATTGTGTCAACATCTATTAAAAGTAAGAACATGATCCTCCATTCCGTTTTCTGCTCTAAATGGAAATCTTGTTCTGATTATTTACAGAACTGGGCACAATGAAGCAGATTTAACTGCCTCAAACGTGCTCTAAAATACAGCTCATTTGCTTACTTCATTGTTGTTCTTCTCTCTCTTTTTATAAAATAAAGCAAAAAGAGGGATAGAAGTAGATTCTTTTTTTTAATTTGAAAAGTTAAAGAAATGCCATATTCAGCTCCCCCTGGAATTTTGGGCATGAGAGACATATTAGCTATCAGCCTAATGGTAGCTCTATCCACTGCTATCTTAGGCCTGGAGGGAAAAAGATTTTAGACTGCTAAGTTCTGACAGGATAGGAAAGGAGCTCCAGAAATGAACTTAGCCAGACTCCAGTAACTCTCCAGCAATCCTTGTTCATTGCTTTGTGGACTAGGATTATCAAGTCAAAGTCTCAACGATTTCAGCAGATCTCCCAATGAGTAGCCTACATTAATTATACTTAAGGATTCCTAAAGACATCATTGGTGTTGAGAAGTGGAAGTGACAAGGATCCATCCCTGTGACTGAGGATGCAGGGTGAGTCTTAAGTGTCCCATTAGCCATTTTCTCCTTGGTTTCCATGGCGAGCTGCAGTGTAGAGCTATTGGGTGGTAAAAGGCTGATTTCTCCATTTCCAAGGAAGCACATTCATATTGGTGCCATTTTTCTGGGAGGGAGGGAAGGTGGTAATTTATCTCAAACAACTTGGAAGTTCACTCTTTAAGTTTGGAAGTGGGCACTTCTGACATTGTTCTTGAGCCATTCACTTGACCATGTCAAATAGACAGTTGGATGTGTGTATCTCGGGCTCAGAAGGGAGGCCTGAGTTGTAGTTACAGATTCAAGTGAGGAAGAGAAGCAACAAGAGTAAGTCCTAGTTTCTGGCTTGCAAAAGTGGGGCTGTGGTGGCTCCACTGGTTGAGGTGGGGGCCCTGCCAGCAGCCCAGGCTTGACACTGCCCCTCAGCAGTATGAATGCAAAGGTTGCACACTACTTTTTATTTTCTGTCCTCTGCTCATGAAATGATTTATGATCCCTCTTTCTTCTCTCCACCTAGATACATAAATACATTTCCCTGATTGTCCAGGAGAGAAAGTCAGCAACAATTTATTTGCTTATCCTGAAAATGTGAAGTAAAATGGGGACTTAAATGGTCTAATGCTCAACCTACTGAAGCATGCACATTAGAGAGGCCACCCCCAAGTGCTGAGTCAAAAGACCATGGTGAAATGCCACATTCATTCTACAAAATTATAGCTGAATGGGGCAAAAATAATTATATCCATGTTTCTAATGCATTTCACAACTATGTTGCCCACCAGGATTTTAATCTAGTGCAAAGCTCTCCTGATTTTTCAGAGATCCTCAGTGTGACTTGAATAATGTGCTTTTTCAGTAACATAAAAACCTTTTATGCATCTTCAGATATGGTGCAGGAGTGAACTATGAGGCATCTGGGGTTTGATTAGTGATCGTTTGAGTACATAAAAAAGGTAAGATAAAGAAAAACACTGACACATACACACAAAAGGCAACAGAGGTTATATAACTCCATTAAATTATGTTAATGGTTTTACTTGTCAGTATTTTGTAATACAAAATAGTTTTCCTGTAGTCTATTTGTCAGTATTTGTCACTAATTAGTGCCTACAAATTACCTTTTGTACAAGTTCTGTTCATCGGGTTGTTTTGGTGTCTAATAAATCAGAGCTGCTGCAGTTCATGAACTTTCAGTGTTGTTAGTATTTGCTTGTGCTTTTCCTCCTGATGCATCTCAAGGTTCTACCTCCTCCCCAAAGGTTTCCAACAACTGTGATTCCATTTTTGTGAACGGGAAGGAAATGAAGAGCAAAGTGGACACAATTGTGAACTTCACCCACCAGCATTTCACCTCCCAGTTCGAGGTCACTGTCTGGGCGCCCAGACTCCCCCTGCAGATTGAGATCTCAGACACTGAGCTGAGCCAGATCAAGGGCTGGAGGATCCCGGTTGCTGCCAACAGAAGGTGAGGAATCAAAGAGAAGACTTTGGATCTGATTGTCCTGGGGCCCAGATCTTTGTGGGAGGCAAATTGGCCCTCAGGGACTCAAGCCCTTGGGAAGCAACATCCGCGGTGGGAAGCGTGGTCTGGGTTTTGGGTTCAGATGGATCTGACTTGAGTACTTACTAGCAACTTGACATGAGGAAATTTTAATGAAGATAATCGTAATAATATAGTAACAACCTCATAGAGTAGTTGCTAGCATTCAGTAAAATGAATGCAATACGTAACAAGCACCTACCACAAGATGTGGCATTTAGGACATAGCTATTTTCCATTCCCCACTCACTTCTCTATTGTTCATTCCTATGTTATTCACTCTCAGTTCCCCTGCTTGTAAATGTCAGCCTTCCTCCATGGAGCACAGTACAGTGGTTAAGACTGTGGGCTGTGGGATAAGGCTGCCTGAGTTGTTCCGCCCTCTCCCCACACCGGGTAAGACTCTTCATTTTGCTGCCTGAATTTTAACCCCAGCTTTACAACTTGTACCTGTGTGATGTTGGACGTGTGATTTAACCTATCTCTTTCTCAGTTTCCTCATCTATCAATTAGGGATGATAACATTACTGAAGGGTTGTCCCAAGAACTCAGTGAATGGATACATACTATAGTAGACAGTTCTAAAGATGACTCTCGCCTGTAATCCCAGCACTTTGGGAGGCCGAGGCGGGCGGATCACGAGGTCAGGAGATCAAGACCATCCTGGCTAACACGGTGAAACCCCATCTCTACTAAAAATACAAAAAAATTAGCCGGGCGAGGTGGCGGGCGTCTATAGTCCCAGCTATTCGGGAGACTGAGGCAGGATAATGGCGTGAACCCGGGAGGCGGAGCTTGCAGTGAGTCGAGATCACGCTACTGCACTCCAGCCTGGGCGACAGAGCAAGACTCTGTATCACAAAAAAAAAAAAAAAAAAAAAAAAAAAAAAAAGATCACTCTCCCTTCCCATGATCCCCATCTCCTTCTTCTTCAAACACTAATCTGGTAGTGCCGGGAGGGGATTTTACAGATGTAACTACAATCCCAAATCAGTGGACCTTAAAATACAGAGATTAGCCAGGTGATGGGACCCACCAAAGAAGCCTCTGAAAGCAGAGTTCCTGCCAACTGGTAGCAGAAGGGGAAGTTGGGAAGATTCGAGGATGAGAACAACGTGATGATGTACTGCTGGCTTTGAAGGCGGCTTGAGCCACTTGCTGACGAATGTGGACTGAGCCACTTACCAAGGAATGTGGTAATCTTTAGTAGCCGAGAGCAGCCTCCAGATGACAACCAGCCAGGAAATGGGGCCTCAGTTCTATAACCTTAGGAACAGAATTCTGCCAACAACCTGGCTGATCTTAGAAGTGGATTCTTCCCTAGCACTTCCAGATAAGAGAGCAGTCCAGTTGACCCCTTAATATTGAACTTGTGAATCTCTGTGTAGAGAATTCAGTTGAGCCTGCCTGGATTACTGGCTTGCAGAACTGTGAGTGTGTTGGTGTGGGCATTGTTTTAAACCATGAAGTTTGTGGTCATTTGTTATGCAGCAATAGAAAACGAATATAGAGCCTGTTGCCCAGTGGTGGCTTGTAGCCATAAGCCACACTCAAATGTGAGTGTGCCTTTGGAATCAGGCAGTGAGTGGAGGCTGGAAGATTTTGAGGAGCATAATGGAAAAAGCATCAATTGCCTTGAACAGATTGTTAGTGGAAACATGGGTGTTAAAGACGTTGTACATGATGCATGAGGATCATTGTAGAGAAATCCCAAATCACCTTACAGAAAGCTGAGATCATTGTGCACAAATGGGAAGTAGAAATCTGAACTTCAAAAATGCTGCCAGTGAGGGTTTAGGGGGAGTTGAGGAGCATGGATTCTGGTTAGGAGGTGACAGAGTGCTTCGCAAGATTGTGCCCTGCAGGTGTGTGGAAAGCAAGTGAGGTCAGATAGCTGAGGAGAAGACCAGGCAAATACTGAATGTGCACTTAGATTCATCTTGCTGCTAATAGCAGAATGCAAGAGGAGAGAGAAAATTTTGGAAGGGCTATGAGACAAGAAGAAACAGGGACCTGATGATGTTGAAATTTTCAGTCTTTCCAGACAGCAAATGATGAAGAAATTTTAAGAGATTCACTGTCAGAAAAGTGTGCTTGAAGCAAAAGGCCAAGGGTGGATCTTGAAAACCCATTGCTGAAACTTGAAGGGCCACTGGGGGAAGTGATACTGCCCTGCCTGCCTGATGTCTTCCAGCCTCCACCCAGGCCAGGGAGGTGCCCTCGTCTCCGTTGGGCAAACCCAGAGACATTCAAGTGGGATTCCTGCTTCACTGCAGGAAACCACAGGACCAGGGGAACAAAACAGACCAGAATAGCACCTGAGGGCTCTCAAGCCAAATTGTCATTAGAACCTAAGTGCACAAAAGTAGCCTAGGACATATGCACCGAAACAAAGCAAATTTAACTACAATAGATTTCAGTTGAACCCAGAGTTTCCTGTCATAATGTACAAAATATCCAGAACATAACAAAAATATCACTCGTCATACCAAGAATTAGATAAACCACAACTTGAATGAGAAAAGATGGTCAACTGATGGCAATGCCCAGATAAACCAGATGTTAGAATATCTGACAAGGATTTTAAAGCAGCCATACCAAAGGAAAAAAAAAGCTTTCAGTAAGAAATTAGAAATAGCCTTGGAATCAATTAAAAAGGAAAATATCTCAGCAAGGAAACATAACTTATAAAAAAGAACCAGATGTAAATTATAGAAAAATATAGAAACGAGGGTGAACAAAAGCCCTCAATAGGCTCAGCAGTACAGTGAGATGACAGAGGATAAAATCAGTGGACTTGAGAACAGACAATACAATTTACTTCATCTAAATAACAGAGAAAATAGACTTGTGGGAAAAAAGGAATGGAGCATCAGGGGCTTGTGGGACTATAAGAAAGTATCTAGGATTCCCATGATTAGAATCCGAGAAGAAAAGGAGAAAAGGTGTTGGGCTCAAACAGTATTTGCAGGAATAATGGCTGAAAACCTCTCCGATTTGTCAAGAGGCACACACGCGTAGTTTCAAAAAGCTTGAGAAACCACAAACATGAGAAGCCCAAAAATCCACGTGAAGACACATTGTAATTAAACTTCTGAAAATGAAAGACAAAGAAAGTCTTAAACACATCCAGAGACGGGTTATACCAGTTTGAATGGCAATGAATTTTTCGCCTGAAACCAGAGGCCAGAAGGACTTCGCACATTTTTCAGGCGCTAAAAGAAAGGCGCTGTCAGCCTCAAATTCTTTACCTGGCAAAAGTATCCTTTAGGAATGAAAGGAGAATCAAGACATTCCTAAATGAACAAAAACTTCGAGAGTTTGTTTTCAGGAGACCTACCTTTAAAGCATGGCTAATGGAACTTCATTAGACAGGAAACTTCAGTAGACAGAAAAAATTATAATGGAAAAGGATTTGGAACTTCAGAAAGGAAAGAAGAATGATAGAATGAGTAAAAACACTGTTGAATAGGATAGACTTTCCTTCGCATCAATTTTTTACATCATGTTTGGTATTCAAAGGGGAAAGTATGACATTATCTGATGTGGTACTTAGGATAGATAGAAAAACATACTTAAAACAATTATATTCTTAAAAGTGGTCAGGGTAATGGGACTTACAGGGAACTAAGGTATCTACACTCGAAGTAGCAAAGCTTTGGTATCATTAGACTGTAATAAGTTATGCTTGCATGTTAATAAGCTCCGTGTATACCATTGCCAATTTCCTGGTTTTGATATTTTCTTATAGTTAGGAAGATGCTAACTTCAGGGAACTGGGTAAAGAGTGTATAAGATCTCCTGGTTTTTTGTTTGTTTGTTTGTTTGTTTTTTAGCTTTTAGTTAATTTGTAATTATTTTGAAATTAAAAGTTTAAATAAATAAATAGGATACAATCTGCCCTAAAATAACAGGATTGTTTTGTTTCATTACCACAAGATTTCTAAAATCTCATGTACTCATTGACCATTATGATGATACTGCCACATTTTAATGAAACACATGCCTAGTGGTGTTCTTCTTTTTTACCCATTAATTTAAAGGGAACCTCCCATTGCTAGCACAAATGGTCGACTAGTGTCATTTATCATAAAATAAATTTAACCTAAAATTATTACAAAGAAAACTAAACAATGTTGTTCAATTCTGAGTAGACACCATTGCCTGCCTATGTGAACTTGTCTTTATTAACTAATGGAAAGTAGTTAGTTCTGAGACACTTTAAAGACATCCTAGCACAGAACAGAGATATTCCCTGTGACATATTCAGAAGGATCGAAAAATAAAATGGGAATAACTTTTCAGTATGTTATTTGTTTGTTTTATTTTTATTTTTTAAATTGAATGCTATGTTTCTTTGCCACCTAATACCATCTGTCTTACTCACGGAGATACTCATTTCTTACTTTGGGAAACCAAAATTATTATGCTATTGTGCTGGTGAAAATTTTTTCTATCATTTTATAAATGGTTCTCAGACCTTTCAGGGAGGCAGAATGTCATATAGTAAAGAAAGTAGCTTTCAGAAGTCAAATGGAGCTGTATCCAGACCTGCTAATTGCCAGTTATCTGGGATACATATTAACCACTCTGAGCCTGGTTTCTTTATGCAAAAATAAGAACATGTTTCATAGCTGTTGAGAAGATGAACGGACTTAGCTATAGAAAGGAAGGGGACACACGTGATGGGGCAGCTGGCCTGGTTGTGTGGGCCCTGCCTCAGGAGACGGCCAGCTGTGTGGCCCTGGCTGAGTGGCCGCACAAACCACGTCTTGGTTTCCTCACTGGTAAGATCAGAGAAATAATTCAACCTCGCTCTTTGGGGGTGTGTGAAGATTACATGCATTAAATATGCATGGCTGTTGTGTGCTGCATGGGCAATCGATGTCCGCTCTCATCCTTATGTAAGCACGTGGAAGAGGACACACAGTAGGTCTAATTCAGCATGCACGAGTCACTCCCCTTCTCCCCTTTCTCCCCTGACACAATCCCCAGGCACCGAGGGCACAGACTGGTCAGTAGTCACCAAACAAAGCACTCTCAAAGGGACACAGGACTGCTACTTCTTGAGGGGAAGGTTCTGGAATTGCAGAGCCAGAGAGGCTCTCTCAGGGTGGATTGTGGGCAGGTGGAGGTTAGAGGATAACAGGTGCCAGGGAGAGGGGAAGGGCCAGAGCCATAAGGAAGGAAGGGAGAAGCCAGGACGGGCAGCAGGAGAGACACATTTCAGATGTTTTAGCAGTAGCATGAGCAGGTCTGCTCCCAGAGCAGTGATTTTAGATTAGTGTAGGACGGTAGAAGGAAAGGATCCTTTGGCAGACTTTAGGGCCATAAGCTCAGGAAGCTGTTTCTTTCTGTACAGACTAGAGGGCCTCAGCCGATGAGGAGGTGGGGTGTTAGAACCATCCACGGCCGATGGTTCCTGGTTGGTCTGGGGTTCCTAAAGGGCCATTTCTGAGATGTCATCGTACATTGACCTACTTGGTCCTCATGTGGAACTATGAGGGAGGAAAGGGGCCCAGCTGTTCCTATGTGTTCGTTTCCAAGGGGAGGTAGCGGAGCCTGTGAGAGGGTAGAGAACTTGGCATGAGGTCCAATATCAAAATGAATCCAAACAGCAGTTCTGACTCATATCTTAGGTTCCTCCATCCCACAGGGGAATGGTTTTAAAATTACCAGTTTCCAGGACACCAGGACCAGAGCCTCAGCCTCTGTATGAGCCAGGAAGACAGGAGCTGCCCTTGCCATTCCTGTTGCCAGCACAAAGCACGTGATCCTCACCAAAGTGCTTGTGGAATGAGTGAATGAACAGGGAATGGATAGATGGCTGAGCGGGTCCGGCAGGAGAAAGACCATTTCATTTCATTCTGTGGGCTCACCTAGAATCTGAAAAACAAGGGCATGTAGAACTTCTTAACAATGAGGACTTTATTCTGTTTTGATTCCTTGTGCTCTAGGCCTACCCGGGATAGCGATGACGAGGACGATGAGGAGAAGAAGGGACGAGGCTGCTCCCTGCAGTACCAGCACGCCACGGTGCGCGTCCTCACCCAGTTTGTGGCCGAGTCGCCTGACTTAGGGCAGCTCACCTACATGCTGGGCCCCGACTGGCAGTTTGACATCACTGACCTTGTGACCGAGTTCATGAAGGTGGAGGAGCCGAAAATCGCTCAGTTACAGGACGGCAGGACCCTGGCTGGTCGGGAGCCGGGAATAACCACGGTGCAGGTACACGCTGCCATGCCTTGCCACTTTGCCCAGCACCAGTCTGTGTTGATGAGTGGCCAGGTAGATGCTGTTGTGCAGATGTGTGTCTGTGTGCTCATGTGCACGTGGCCGTGCATATCAACGTGTGTCACTGTGCATGCATTGCCTCTGTTTGTTTGTAAGATAATAATGAGAAGCAATAGAGCATTTACCAATTTTAATAACCTAAACTCAGATTAATTTTCATATTTTAGAGAGTTGACAAAAATATCTAATCCCTTTTACCAAGAAGGCTAAATGAAACATATAGTGTAAATAATCTTTTCCCCAATATCATACTCTCCATTTTGTAATCACCAATAGAAGGTGGTTGAACTGCTGAAAGCTAGTTTTTTTCCTCCTAACCTTGAAGTTTAACCATTTAGTTATATCATACCTTGTAGACAAACTTTTTTCAAAACATAATAATCCATAGCTAAATATTCTTTATCATAGTGACAGTAAAATTATTTTCTAGCCAATTTGACAGGATAAGTATGCAGAAATGGTGCAGAATATTTCTTTATACAAATTTAAAATGTTTCTGCTCAGAGTTAACTAAGTCAGATTTTATTGTAGCCAAAGCTATATTTTTGGCAAAGCTGGATGAAACATGTTATGTTCTGTGTTTTCTATTTTTGTGTAACAAATTACCACAAACTAGCAGCTTAAAAAACACCCGTTAGTCAGCTAATATTTCCGCAGGTCAGGCGTCCGCGTGGGCCTGCTGCTTTCTGTGCTCAGGGCACCACGAGGCTGAACTCCAGGTCTCGGCTGGGCTGGGCTCTTATCTGGGAGTTTGGGGAAAGACTTGGCTGCCGAGCTCCTTCAGGTTGTGGGCAGAACTTAGTGCTTTGTGATTTTAGGACTGACCGAGGTCCCTGTTTCCTTGCCCACTGTCAGCCAGGGGTCACCAGGAGTCACTCTGCTCCAAGGCCACCTGCATTCCTTGTCATGTGGTCTTTTCCGCCTTCAGTAACGGCTGGATGGAGTCCTTCCCACACTGAACCTCTAACTTCCCCTTCTGCCCCCAGCCAGGAAAAGGTCTCTGCTTTTAAGGACTCACGTGATTACATTGGGTCCACCTGAGTAATACAGGATGCCCACCCTGTTTGAAGGGCAGCTGTGCCATTCTAAATATTAGTTGTTGGGAAGATGTTGCTCTTTGAGTACCTAATATCAATGGACAGGTTTTTATTACTGCCTCTAAATTAAATCAAGATTCTCTCAGAAAATACACGGCTGTTATCATGACATAAATCAGAGGAAAGTAAATAGACCAAGATCATCTATATAAAACTCCTGTAATTGTTAAGTGTGATTGGACAACAGCATAATACTCTCCTAACCGATTCCCACGGGTGCATGCATTGAGCCAAGGGCTGGGAGAGCACTTTGTTGGGAGCCCTAGTTAAGGGGTTCATGGTGCTTGTGAGGAACAGAGATGCATGAGCCTCCCCGCTGACTTTTCAGGTCCTCTCGCCGCTCTCGGACTCCATCCTGGCTGAGAAGACGGTAATCGTCCTGGATGACCGAGTCACCATCGCGGAGCTGGGAGTGCAGCTCGTAGCTGGCATGTCTCTCTCCCTGCAGCCACACCGAGCAGACAAAAGGGCCATCGTCTCCACAGTCGCTGCCCTGGATGTTCTTCAGTCCCCACAGCAGGTGAGTGTCGCAGGGGCCCTGCCTCCCTGGTCAGTGGAGATGAATTCTGTCTCAGTTAGCACGTCCTATAAAGGAGAGCAGGAGAACCCTCATGCCTAGGACTGGGGATTCTTGAAGCTTCTTGTTTCTCATCCAGGCTGTTCTGTCTCTGAGAAAAGTATTCAGGGACTTAGACACATTTCCTCTTATGTGCTTTTCCACACCCACCACATCCCCATACGCCATTTGCTTTCTGCTGGGCTTATCTGTGCCAGGCACAGCCTGCTGCTAGACCGTGGCCAAAGGATCACGTTTTCACTTTTGCCAAAGCAGGTGGTTTTTGATACTTGGAAATTCCATTTCAGCTACTTATGCATGGCTAATAGACACCAATGTTACTGTTTACAATAATTATGGTCAACTCTAAAACTTCCTCCCATCTCTAAACTTCTATAAATTATTTCTGAAGATACCAGAGCCACTGTGCCATTCCAGCCAGCCAGCCTCACAGTGCATCTTCCCCACCCCCCCAGCCAGTGCATGTCTTGCTACGTCACCACTGGGTTCTTAATAAAGAATGTTCAAAGTGATATTATCTTGAGCAGTAGCCTGATTTGTTGCACCTGAAATTGATTCAGATAAATTGCCTGATCTTTCAATATGTTTTTAAAAAGGTCAAATTCTATTGTATGTATGCAATAAATTATAGTTTAATGCTGTCATTAAAGTGTATTATTTATTCCTTGTCCCAGTGAGGCTACAGCACATTATTGATGCCAGTTCCACCAGTTCAAGGCATAACCAGAACTGTTCAAGATTATAAAACTATAGACATCTTCTCCTTATATTGAAACAATTTATATAGGAAATTATATTTATGTTTTCAAATTTGAAGGAATCTGATTATAACATAATGCTTTGGTTTCATTTTCCTTAGGAAGCAATAGTAAGTTCTTGGATTTTATTCAGTGATGGTTCGGTGACACCTTTAGACATTTACGATCCTAAGGATTATTCTGTTACTGTCTCATCATTGGATGAAATGGTGGTGTCTGTCCAGGCAAACCTTGAGTCCAAATGGCCAATTGTGGTTGCAGAGGGTGAAGGACAAGGGCCTTTGATTAAGTTAGAAATGATGATAAGTGAACCTTGTCAGAAGACCAAGAGGAAGAGTATTCTTGCCGTGGGTAAAGGAAATGTCAAGGTCAAATTCGAACCGAGTAGTGATGAGCACCAAGGAGGCAGCAATGATATTGAGGGCATCAGTCGGGAATATAAAGACCACCTCAGTAATTCCATAGAGCGTGAAGGAAACCAGGAGAGAGCGGTCCAGGAATGGTTCCACCATGGCACACCTGTTGGCCACGAGGAAAGTACCAACAAAAGCACAACCCCCCAGTCTCCCATGGAAGGGAAGAATAAGTTATTCAAAAGTGGTGGTCCAGATGCCTTCACAAGCTTCCCCAATCAAGGGAAGTCACCGGACCCCAATAATCCTAGTGACCTCACAGTGACCTCAAGGGGGCTAACAGACTTGGAGATTGGCATGTATGCCCTGCTCTGCGTCTTCTGCCTGGCCATTCTGGTCTTCTTGATCAACTGCGTGGCATTTGCCTGGAAATACAGACACAAAAGGTTTGCTGTGAGCGAGCAGGGCAACATCCCCCATTCCCACGACTGGGTCTGGCTTGGGAATGAAGTGGAACTTCTGGAGAACCCTGTTGACATTACACTCCCGTCGGAGGAGTGCACAACCATGATAGACAGGGGCCTCCAGTTTGAGGAGAGGAACTTCCTTCTGAATGGCAGTTCCCAGAAGACTTTTCATAGTCAACTACTCAGACCCTCTGACTATGTCTATGAGAAAGAAATTAAAAATGAACCTATGAATTCTTCGGGCCCAAAGAGGAAGAGAGTCAAGTTCACTTCCTACACCACCATCCTTCCAGAGGACGGCGGCCCATACACCAACTCCATCCTGTTTGACAGCGATGATAACATCAAGTGGGTCTGCCAAGATATGGGGCTGGGGGATTCACAGGACTTTAGAGACTATATGGAAAGACTGCAAGACCAGATGTAAACTCCTTTCTTATGTTTGTATTCACCTTTATGCCTTCTGTTTTTTGAATGCTGGAGCAGTGAGTGTGATCAGCAATAGGGGATGATTTAACAAAGTTTGATTTGTGGAGGTCTGGTGGGATTCATTTCTAAGCAGGTAAAAGAGGTCTGGAAAGCTATAGAAGCTGGGTTTTAAGTCTGGATATGCCTCTAAAACAGCCACATGTGGGGACTGAAGAAATTCTAAGACAACAGTTTTATGGACTGCCTGGCACAAGCTCAGTGCAAATGTATGAAACCTGACCCCACAGACATTGTTAGTCATCTCGTGACAAATGGCCATGTGGAATTAGAAAAGATTTGGGTGTTGATTTTTCTATTCCTAGACCTTTTAAAGCACAGTGGACACTAATTGCCCCTTGGCCTGAGTTTAGACATACATGAAAGATGACTGAATGTAGCTATCCTGATTTGTCATGAGCGCTGCTCATTATTTTTATATATATTTGCACCTGCACCTGTTCCTTTGACCTCTGGAATTCTTTTTGAAACATGAAGAGAAGAAATTTCAGTCTTTTCCTTGAGCTCTGTTTGATTTACACATGAGTTTTCTTCCCTGGGATTTGCCATGCCGTGTTATTTCCTGGGTCTCCAGGCAGGATGTCAGGTTTTTCCAGTTTTCCGCACTTCTTCATCTAGGGACGGTATCCAAGAAGCTTATTCTCACTTTGTTTTTCCTTCCTTTTGTTGCTGAACTCTCTTGTATAACACTGGGACAAAGGGTTTTACTTAAAATGTTAATATACAATGAGGGAGGGTCAGCTCTTTACAGTTTTCTACGTGAAGTTTCAAAAATTTGGAGAAAAGTTGTCAATCACAAACATTTATTTTTATTCTCTGCTTGTTGAAAACTCTTGGGGAACTCCTGGAGTGCATTTCTGAGGGTAAAAAGGCCCCAACATAGCTGTATTTATACAAGTACTTTGTGGCCAACACAATTTGTTATCCAAACTGAAGTCTTAAAGTAGAATGGACCTGCACAGAAAGGAGGTTATCTAGGAAATAGATGCAGATTGCACTTTCCATTTTACCAGAACAAAAGTTTTTTTTTTTTTTTAAGTAAGTAGAATGACATTTCAAGTTAGCAATATATAGAAATCCATTCATACAATGACAAAAAAAAAAAAAAAAACCTCAATCATGACTCTGGCAGAGACAAAACATTGACAGGGTGTGCATTTGTGGAGAGAAGCAATGTTTCCCCGGAAAGTCCATACAAATAAGTGACCATTCCAGAATTCAAGAAGTAGCTATTGTAGAAAAAAAAATTTAAAAACCACAGCTATTGAAAAATCAAAATGGCAAGAGAAAAAAAGAAACAACTCCTGCATAATATTTAAATAAAAATGTTATTTTTGTAGCATCATGAATGGTCCTAAGGCAAAAATTTCAGATTAGCAAAATGTGATGACATATTTATTAAGATCGTATTATTGGAAATGTGGACACTGGACTAGTATGCCTCATTATGAGCTTTACTGAGCCATTTGCATCTCTAAGAAATATAATTTTAAAGGCCCAAAGTAGGAAGGATCTGCAGGAAGTCAGCTGAAGCAGTGCCCTGACCCCAAATGGCTGACAACTGAGCTAATCCAAGGAGAGGCGTTCAGTTGTTCTCTGATTGTAGATTTCCTTGGATGGAAACATGACAACCCAGCCTCCTCTAGCCATGACGTGGCAGCCAAAAAGTTCTTTCTGTATCTCTGGCCCACAGGACTACAGTGTGTTTGTGAACAGTGCTGAAATTGCAAGTGATGTAGGCCTGACCTCCAGAGCCCAGTGTTCAGTTAGTTCTATAAAACGGGGCTTAGGAACTGAAGCTGGTGAAGTTCCAAAAATAGTTCAGTTTGATGGGATAAGGAAGCGAGGAGAGCCAGGCATTAGCTGCAAAAGGAGCTTGCAGAGAGATGGCTGACACTTTATGGGAAGATTCCTTAGTCAGCCAAAAGCTTTTCAAAGAGTTTGGTGCAGAGGTAGCTCAGAACCAACCGTACAGGACTGAAGAAAGTTCATATGCTGATTGGCACATAGCTATCCAGGTGAGTCGGCTCTTTCTGAGAGGCTCTTCAGTCCTCTCTCCCTTTGGATCTCTAGCATTCCAGAAATACTGGGAATTCATTTCTGAAAATGAAGAACCTCCACTGAAATGGGGAGGAAATCTCTTACACACGTACAGCAGGGTCCTGCCCACTGGTAAAGTGAAGACTTTGGGTAGGGGGTCTAACTGGGGAGGAGGTAAAGGAAATTGTCACTGCCATGGGGAGTGTTATTAGGGAACATACAAATTAGAGCATTCCCTCTGATGGCAGTGCTTGATGGGGTGCAGGGGGCACACTGGGGAGCATTCAAACATGCCAGTGCTTTCTCAGCAGGGCTGGAAGCTGGCCACAGTCCTGAAGATGCTTCTTGTGATTACTTAGAGTCACCCTGAGTGATACAGCCCCTGTGTAGCCAGCTTTGCTCGTTTGTGTTATAACCCAGTCAGTTCAAAATAATAATCAAATGGAAGGCCATGGGGGAAGGGTTCCTTCCACCATAGAACCCACACCCAGATGTATATAAACACATATACACACATATGCCCATGTGTGTATGTGTGTGTGTGTGTGTGTGAATACTGAAGAGCCAGAAAACAAACTATTCAGTAAGAATCAGCAGTGACCGTCAATTGTCCTCAGATTTGGCATGGATACTATTTCTCATGAAAGAATTTCATTAAAATATTTCCTCCTCTAAATATTTCCTGAAGATTATAAACCATGGGTTATAGCACCTTGTTTTCCAGCTAGTCAATATACAGCTATTAGGCGCTGTGCCCCAAAATATCTAAAGTGGAGGTAAAGGTATAAACTATTAAGTCATGAAATCTAATTTTCTGGGGACCATGTATTTGCCTGGATTTTCCATGATTTTATGGCTGATAGACCCACATTATTAGTCTTGTTAAATAACCTGAACCAAACATTTATAAAGTCCCTTCCTCTCCCATGGGAATGGAATGCTCAGCCTCCCACTGAGGGAGACACCAGCAAGCCTCTTGAGAAGGCACCAGACAGTGAACTCCATGGTCACAGGAAGGGAGGTTCAGACGCTAGATGACCAGCATACGACCTGGAACCATTGAGGATTGCAACCGCTGCCTCCAAGGTCCAGATGTGCTGCAGTAGAGGCCAGAGCACAGGAATCAAGAAGCAGCTGCCACATCAAAGAACTGATGCTTAAACACACAGGTGTGTTGCATTTGAG
Source organism: Macaca mulatta (assembly GCF_049350105.2). Taxonomy (NCBI): domain Eukaryota; kingdom Metazoa; phylum Chordata; class Mammalia; order Primates; family Cercopithecidae; genus Macaca; species Macaca mulatta. The sequence goes on from NC_133416.1 coordinate 133,105,889, forward strand.
AGAAGGCAAGAAGAAAAGACAATAGAAGGTTGCCCTGGAAAAACAACACCTAGCAAACCTCAGAATGCTTCATGTGTCCCAAGACAAGGAATAATTGACTTCCTAGCTGTTGTATAGTGCACACTGGCCAGGATAAATTCCCAGACTATAATAATCCTTACTATCTAGACAGAAGTTTCTATTTATAAAGTCATGCAGGGGGAAAGTTGATTGCTTTTTGTCCCATTGCCACATCTGTAGACTAAGTAATTTGTAACTTGCTAACTTTTAAGTTTTAGAACGTCCACCTTTGTGCATTTTGGTAGCAGTCTTGTTTCATTATTTTAGAAAGAGGTCTTCCCATTACTGGGATGTTGGAGCCCTTTCAGAGAACTATTAAGGCTCTGTGAGGGAACTATTCAGTCTCACAGCAAGGACCACAGAGCGTGGTTTCATCTGAACCCTATCTGTCAGGGACACCAATGTGTTTTCCATTCTAATTACCTAAAAATGGTCTCAATTCTCCATTTCATTCTCTGTAAATGACATAACAGATGGTTTATAAACTCAGCAACCCTCCCCTTTTTATCAAAATTATATACGTGTGATGTAATGCATATCACCTGTCATGTAAAGGGACGGTATGGATGGTGGAAAAGTTATGCTAAAATATGGACTGCAGATATTTTTGTATGTAATATAGGCAATATAATGAAACACCGAGTTTTTTAAAATGAAAGCATGCAAAATTGTAGCTTTTAAATGTACAGACATCCCACTCAAAAATATCTAAACTGATAGTGGGAAAAACATTTGAGACCTAATAACATCATGAAATGCCCTGAATTTGGAATTCTGGCCTAGAAAGGATGTGGCTTATGTTGGGATTGATGATGGAATCTGCCAGAACATTTTCATCTTATTCTTCTTGACTTTTGGATTTTTTCCTTTTCTTTTTTTCTGGAAATATTTCGGAAATAAAGTGACTTCATTTTTCAGCATAAAGGTATATTCTAACCACAGGGTAACACATCGTTTTTAACATGAAAATAAACATTTAAACATTCTTCAGTTGTTTCATTATTTTATCTGCATGTTCCCTAAAGCAGCTGTATGGTTGGCTATAATATGGATATGTTTTTTTCTTTTCAGCCAGAGATTTTAATACTCTTGATGCAGTAATAAATGGACATCAAAAGAAAACATTTCATAAAAGTTGCCAACATATTTTACTTTTAAAACATTTCTTATTGTTTTCCTAGTAGGCTGGGGAAAGCTTCTCAACAGATGTCTCAGAAAAAGATCTGTTTCTCACGGCCCCGTCCAGGATCAAACCATGTTGAAAGTCAGTGCTGAAATGCATGATGCTGTGGGGTGTTTGAGAGCCTTTGACCTCTGTCCACTCTTTGATCTTTGCTTGTCAATGGCTTGGTCTTGTACATGTACTTGGGGCAGGGGCTTTGTGCTGGACCCAGGGTGCTGAGGTTCCCAGAACAGGCAGAGCTCTAGAGACATAAGAAAACCACAGGGCAGGCGGGGATTCTGTTTGAGAGGCTGAAGTAGATGTTTCAGCTGAAAGATGGGTGGTACACTTGCCAAGTCCCTAGAGGGGCTAGAGGCTCTCTGTTGGGGTGTGTGTATTTCTTGAAACTGCAGAGTCATTTTTGGCATGCTGGCAAATGCTACTCTTTGCTTTCAGGATGAATGGGGATGCCTCTTAGGCAATAATTTGACATGTCATAATAAATGCCCAATACCAAACCTAGTCTTTCTCCAGGCCCCTCAGACATCATTCAAGTAATTGGGTGTAAACACAGGAGCTGCCTTTGTGAAACGGAGGCAGGATTTCCTGCCTCTAAACTATTGGCAGCAAAATGCCAAAAATGTGCTCCCAGTTGCAAAACCCCAGCCCCATCAGAATTGCTTCTCAGCACTTTGGGTAACTGTTTTCCACTAACAGCTTCCTCCTTGTCTTTTCCCTGGGAACATGGGAGCACTGACACAGAACTCAACCGGTCCAGCACTTTGGGAGGCCCAGGTGGGCAGATCACCTGAAGTCAGGAGTTTGAGACCAGCTTGGGCAACATGGTGAAACCCTGTCTCTACTAAAAATACAAAAATTAGCCAGGCGTGGTGGTGCATGCCTGCAATCCCAGCTACTCTGGAGGCTGAGGCAGGAGAATCACTTGAACCTGGGAGGTGGAGGTTGTAGTGAGCCGAGATTGTACCACTGCACTCCAGCCTGGGCAACAAGAGCGAGACTCCGTCTCAAACAAAAACAAAACAAGAAAAACAAAAACAACTAGTTCTTCCCAGATCTGAGCGTGCATGTATATATACAGTTTAGTAAAATATGTTTCAAGAAAAGGATAAAAGAAAGCTTGAAATAAGATTTGTAAAAGAATGAATGCTTTATATTTAGGCTTTGTGTGTGAGTGCAAAATGTAAACATGGCATTTGAAATTTTTTGGTATTGAAATCCTTAATGCCTGTTACTTTCTTTATGGTTTTATACAATTGAGATAGGTTCTGAAGTTTTTCTGTTGTTTGCTTTTAGAAATTTTTAAAAATGCAAAAAAAATGCAGAAACATTTTCATCTGGGTTACCGTGTTTATAGACTATTCTATGGCTCAAGACAAATAGGACACCATCATTTTCCAGATAAGAAATAACAGTTCAAGTTCATTAGGGAAATTATCTTCCCAGTCCAAGAAAGCAATAATGTTATCAACTTACAAGATTGGACAATCTTCTTATTCTGTGAGATGCCTTTAAAATTTCTTTGGATTTAATTGCTGCTCTTGGTCAGTTGTTCAAATGAAACATTGTAATTTTATGTTAACGACAAGAGTCTCACGGGAGTCTCTTTAGATGCTGCAGGAACTGAGGGGATAGAAGACCTCTCTATACATCTACTTTGTCCATTGGAGTAAAGCACTTTACAAACAGAGAGATGGATGCCGCTTTGGGATTTGGGGTCTATGTGATGCTGATTTTTTTCAAACCTATTTGGAAATATTACTTCTTTGGGATGGCTGAAATAACTTTTGACCTGACACATCTTTCTTTACTTCCTGTGGCCAAAAAAGCAAGTGAGACTTTCTGTTTCCCATTATAAGGCTGGAGTTGAAATAGTCTGCCATGTTATTGTTACCTCCTTTGTAAGAATTTGACTTTCTGAATGAAATAACAGATTGCCAGTGTCAACACTGACCGTATGATATCGTTATTTCACTTAGAGATGCTTCCTCAAAGAGCGTGCCTTTTTCCTCCATCGTAACCGCTTTAGGATCTCTGTTTTATCCATGTATTTCCCACGTAGTGCAAGCATTTTCCATTTCCATGAATATTACAGGCTGAGAAGGAGCACACATCTGGCAATGATAAGCACACTGGCCCAGGCACTCAGCCTTCTCATTTCATTAATCTGGTTGGTGACAGTTTCCATCGGGCACACCTGGAAATGTACATCGGACCTATTGCCGTCTCATTGCTGCAGTGCAGTGAATTACCCCAGAGCCACCAGTTCACATGCCCAAAGATGAACTGGCCCATGGAGGGACTTGATCTCCAAGTGACTTCCTTTCTGTAGTTATCCTCTGCTGTGACCCTTATTTTGGACTTCTAGCAAGGGCACCCACTCAATGTGGATTCCAAGAACAAAACCAGTTGTCCAACCTCCATTACAGAGGTCTTCTAGGTATTTCCCACACATTATTGTGGGCCTAAGCAAACACCACAACTATGAAAGGCTGAGAATGGAGAATTAAGTAATAAGGAAATGATCAAACCTAGGGAAAAATAAGTGGCTATAAAACACTGAAAGATAGTCACACCCACGTAGCGCGTATCATGCAGCAGACCCGTGCTCTTAGAGGGAGGTAGTGTGTGTCTTCCCATGGCAAATAATTTTTACAATACTGCTCATGTATAATGTGTGTCTACAGGGCATGCTGTTGTCTCAAAATTGAAATGTGCGTCTTAGGTATCAGTTCCCAGCCTCAGACTCTTCTCAGGCAGGTGGACCGGATCTCAGCTGCAGAACATAGTGAGTGGCCAAACCTACACAGCCCAGCCAGTCGTGCACTTTGGGGTGATTGCAAGGCAGCAAATGGTGGGGACAAGTTTTGTCTGGCATTCGAAAAGGTGTTATCCCTTACTTTCTACATTTCTGAATCGGATTCTCGTTCCCTGGTAAATGCCAGATATTATAAACAGAGCATGCTGTTATGACATTGTGCTTCTATATACCTTTTTGTATAATGTATCTATCTCATTATATTACCTATGGTTTCAGTATGACCTGTTGTGTATGTTCCACCGTATATTTAATGTCTCTGTAAAGGCACCTCCAAACATTTTCAAAACGAAGAAATAAAACATGTTGGATGATTCCTTGTTACAGTAAAACGATTAATTGGTAGGTTCCAGGAAATAATCTTTTCTTCAAATAGGTGTTCAGAGGTAGATATTTAGATGTCCTTAGGTCTGGCATAGACGAAACTATGTCTTCAGGTTCTTGATGGCAGTTATGGACTGAGACCTTGGGAATAAAGGAAAACAATGGCTTATTTAAGCATGAGGGCAAGATTCCCAGAGAAATAGGCTGGCTCTTGAGCCCCAAAGAAAATACTTTGGCAAAACATCATGTTGGGCCCTTGTCTACATTAGGAAGGGACCATCCAGAAAGAAGACAGTGGTGCCCCATGAATGTCTATAGCTAAGACATGCAAACTCAATTATTGGAAAAGGGGAAGAAAAGTCCATTTTTCTTTAAAGCTGACAAAGTTGAGTTTTAATGAGAGAAAAAGCTTTATTCAGATAAAGATATGAAGCTTTATTTTATAAAAAGCTTTATTGTATAAAAAGCTTTATTCAATAAAGATATGAAGATATATCTTTATTCAGATATGTCTTCAGAAGTTTGAAGTGACAGGAAAGTATTTATGAGGTCTGAGTGGCAGGAAAGCTCATTTAGGCACCAAAAATTCCAGTTCATATTCATAGTCTTGGGATGTGTTACATTTAACTCCATAACAACTAAAATATTTCAATGTGTTGAGTCTCCACTGCTCTGCAAATCTTAACCAGGCGAAGGACCTCTACCATGCCATACTTCTACCCTCTTCAGACAATTGGCTTTAATGACTCTGTTGCCTGAACTAAAGTCTGCCATTGCTAACTAAAATCTCTTAGAATTCAGCCTTAGAAAAGCAAATACCCGCCCATGACAGTGTCACGTTGGCTTTCTCAGATAACCGTGGCAGTCTTAAGCCAACATCCATGCTTCCTGTGATAGTTACCTGGGTCTGTAGCAGTTTCTTAACCAACAGCATGGTCAGCACTACTCTAGACATAAAGAGTTGTTTACAGAAATCCCTTCTCTTTATGCAAAGGGCAATAACTTTATAAACAGAACGTGGCTGAGATACAACCATTTCTTCAATGCCTTGACACTTCCTTTAAACAAAGATGTAAAACAGAACTCAAGAAGGTAGCATCTCCAAGACCTCTGATGCCACCTTGGAGCACGGTTAATCTACAGGTGAGTTTCCGTGGTGGACTGGACACAAACTTGTCTTGAGCTACACATAATGGAGAACGTTGCTTGGTGCTGCAGATAATTATGGGTCAATGCTGTTGAAAATTGATCTTTTAGTATTCTAAATATTTGAATAATACTTGTCCTAAAAATTGTTAGCATGAACTTGTACATTGTATATACAGGTATTCTTGTTTTAAACCTGCAAGATTAATGACAATACTGACATTGACATTACCTAATATTAATAGTTTATTTTTCATACAAAGCAGGGGAGAGCTTGTATTTCCAATTTCAGTGTTTCTTTCTTTATTTCACAAAATCTCAAAGACCTTCTATGGCCTAGGAACCTTCCAGTGCCCTTTTCAGCCGGAATAAGAATGCATATTTGGGCTGGGTGCCGTGACTCACGCCTGTAATCCCAGCATTTTGGGAGGCCGAGGCAGGAAGATTACTTGAGGTCAGGAGTTCGAGACCAGCCTGGCCAACATGTTTAGTGAAACCCTGTCTGTACTACAAACACAAAAATTAGGTGTGGTGATGCATGCCTGTAGTCTCAGCTACTTGGGAGACTGAGGCAGGAGAATCACTTGAACCTGGTAGGCGGAGGTTGCAGTGAGCTGAGATCATGCCATTGCACTCCAGCCTGGGGGACAGAGTGAGAAAAAAGAATATATATTTGAATTTTTATACATTATGGTGCCTGTTAACTGGATGACTAGTGTCCCTTTCTGTGTGCATTGAGAAGGTGATCAGAGATGGAGGAGGAAAAATCGGGAAAGTGATGTTAACCAAGGGCCAATTCAGGGAGCATGTTATTGTTTATCATTGTCACTCTATATGAGTCACATCTGTCCTTGGGTTGGGAGAGTTCCTTCCTATTTAATTAGGAAATGTTAGCACTTAAAGCTGATCTAGGGAGCATGATTAAATAACTGCTGCAAGTCTGAAGCTGCTCTACCTGGAGGATCTATAAACTAAAGCACTCTTTGGTCCTAACCTTTCTCTTCTTCTCAAGGAGCCTCTGAACTTCCCATCTTTCCTTACGTGATCTGAAATTGAGTTCTGATGTTTGGAGACCTCTGTCAGCCTGTGGCAGTTCCAACTCCATATCCAGATTCTCAAATGCAAAGGGGAAACTACCAAACCTAAAATGACTACAGATTATGTTTAAATGCCTACAAGACTTAATATTATGCCAACTTCATCACTGTTAACTTTAGAACCCATGAAATTTTCATGACATTTGAAAACCATGGTGGGACTCCCTAACTTTCCAAGAATTTTCAAATGCATACAGTGAATACCAGTGAATGGTAGCCGATTGAAAATGATAAAGAGTATTTAAAACCAGATAATTTCATAGGCAAAACAATAATTTTACCAAAGAAATGCATTTCATATTTACATGTGGTTTTACCATAAATGTTAGATGTGCCTTGTAGTAGAACCTTCAGATGGAAGAGCATTTGTGGGGTCTGCAGTGGCCCCGAGAGATTGCCCTGGTTCCGGGAATCACCTGATGTTGTCTTCATCCTGGTGATGAGAAGTGTGTTCAGAGAAGGCACAGGAAATAGGAGACCTATTGGTAAATTATAGAACCAAGGGTGCTGTTCACTTTATTTTATCTATTTATAACGATGAGTATGTGGTTGAAATGTGAATATGAGAAATGAAGTATTTTTAAAAACCTGACATTACTTCAGTCTGCAATATTCTAGATTTTAAAACCACCAATATGCTTTATTTAACATTAACACAAAATTATAGGGCAAAACAGGAAAAGAACTTGCTTTTCATATTGAGAGGAACACTTTCATATGAAATGGGAAGTAATGATCCAAAATAACCACTAATTTCATTAATGTGATAATAAAAGGTAAAAAACATCCACCTTGTTACCAGGTTTATGGATCTGGCAAAAAAGCAATGAAAGCCCATGACTGCAGTGACCTGATACTTTGAGGAAGAGAGAATTCTGGCAGTAGTGATTGGGTACGGAGTCTTTTTGGTCAGATAAAAGTCAAAATCATATACCAGGCTAAGGAAGCAGCACACACAGAGGTATGGAATTCCGTGTTCTTGAAATGTAAGGGACAGGAGCTCATTAGAGCCTGGCTGAGTGGGGGAACCTCACTGTGGAGCTCATACTTTGTCTTGTGATTCCTGTGGAAAGGGGGTGAGCAGGCCACCAGCAGGAAGGAGATGTGACCTGAGTGATGTTTGAAAAACAAACCTATAGCATATCAACCATGTACAGGGCTCTAGATTTGGGTCTGAGGTGTTAAGGTGTTTCTTACTCCAAAGAGTTTATGGTCATCTAGGAGATGGGTGCCTGGGAATGTGTCCTGAATTCTGTTCAGTTCTTAAATGGGTGGGCGGTGGGGGGGAAGAGTTTAAAGCTGTTGTTGGAGCACTTGAACTGAGTAGGCAAATGTGAAATAAAATATGTTTGGGTCATACTGTAGTGAACTCTTTGGCATGGTATTTCTCCAAGAGCATTATAATTAAGCTTGGCCAGATTAGATGATGAAAAAAATAAAAAGAAACAAACAAATCACTAAAAAATATAATTCTGTGAGCACATTCTGTTTTTGGGAATGCTTTTTAATTTTCTCCCATGAAGATTTTCAGGACGTATTTAAGACTTTGAGAAATATGGCTGTAAAAAAACATGTTAAGCATTCCTTAACTCTGAATTTTCTATACATTACCCACCTTTATTTTCTTTCTCATTTTTCCCCATTTAAATTCATTATTTATTAATTAGATTTGTTATTTGCTTATTTTCATCTAAAACCTATTTAAATGCTCATGGGCTGCATTGCACACTTTGAGGAATGCCCCTGCAGAGTGTTCTGTCAATATTGTTACAAATTCAAATTCTACTTTATTTTTAGTTTCAGCAGTGTTTTAGGAAATAAAAGTACCCAAGGAGAGAGAGGATAGGAGAATGGAGAGGAAGTGAATATTGAGTGATTTTAGAACAACTGTTTGATCCTATGGATTATTTGCTGTGCTTAAATACATACCTGGAATCAGTAAAGCTTTGGGATTCAACACAAACCACAAAACCCATCTAAGAGTGATGAATGGGGCAGGAAGGCAGGTACCTGCTCGGTTCAGGAAACTGTGAGCCCTTTTGAGGCTAATCAAGGTAAATAAGCTAAATGCTTTTATAAAAATACGTTGTTTACAAGAACTAATCTGTCTCTTATCGGCCCAAGCACTAATGAGACATTCACACTAGAAAATCAAAATCAGCTACTTTTGCTTGAGTTTGCTTTGTTTTTCTAATTAGACCTTATTTTTTAGAGCACTTTTTGATTTATAGCAAAATTGAGCTGGAGGTTCAGAGGTTTCCCATATACGTCCTGCTCCCACACCCACACATGTATGTGTAGGAGATTGAGTTCACCTTTTATTTGTTAACAGGCATATTGAGATATAATTCGCACACAACACAATTTAAAGTATAGAGTTCGGTAGCTTTTAGTATATTCATACCTTTACCACAATCAATTTTAGCATATGTTCACTTGCCTAGAAGAAACCCTATACTTAATAGCAGTCACTCCATTTTCCTCAACCCATTAGGTCTAGAAAGCCACAAATTTGTTTTCTGTATCTGTAGATTTGCTTTCTTTTTCTGAGGATCTCATATAAATAGAATCATAAAATAGGTGTATTTCGTGCCAAACTTCTTTCACTTAGCATACTGATTTCAAAGTTGGTCCAACTTATAGCATATATCAGTACTTTATTCCTTTTTAGGGCAAAGAAAGCTTCCATTACATGGATACCCCACATTTTATTTCTCTACCCATCACTTGCTGGCCGTGGGTTGTTTGCAACAAATATTCATATACATATTCTCGTGTAAACATATGTTTTCGCTTCTCTTGGGTATATATCTAGGAGTAGGATTGCTGGGTCATATGGTAAATCTCTGTTTAATGGTTTAGACTCAGTACTGTGTTTTCTGCCTTTCCACAGCTCACAGTTTCATAAAGAGGCAGGAGCCTTTTGTTCAGGGCTCCTTGGCAGTAAGGTAATTTCTTCTTCTGCATTGTATCCAGCTGACCCTTGCTCAGTGCTGTTCTTTGGGGAAAGATGGAATGCTGGGAAGCCAGCACCTCTTATTCCCTCTAGCTAGCACTTTTACAGTGATAGATACAATAGATATCTTCAGCTATTATTGTTGAATTAACTCTCTGATTCTGTCCAATTTTGCTTCATATATTTTGGGGCTATGTTATTAGGTATGCATACATGGTCATTATTGTTATATCTTTTTGATGATGTGACCTTTTTATTGTTTTAGCACTTTTATATCTTTACCTCTAATAACATTTTTAAAAATTGAAAGTTGATTTTGTCTGATGTTAGTACAACCACTTCAGCTTCTTTGCAGTTGCTGTTTGCATGACATATCTTTTTCCATTCCTTTACTTTCAATCTATTTGTATCTCTGGGTCTAAAATGTATAGATAGCACATAGTTGAATCTTTTAAAAAACACATTTTACAATCTCTGATTTTTATTGGAATGTTTAATCTATCCACATTTAATGTTATGATTAATGTAGCTGAATTTATTTCTGCCATTTTATATTGTGTTTTTAAAATATCTCATGATATTTTTATTCCTGTATTTCTATTGTACTTTTTTTGCATTAAGAAATGTTTTCCAATGTAACATTTTAATTCAACTGATAGATTTTCACTATTTGTTGAGTTATTTTTGAGTGATTGTGCTCGAGCTTGCCATCTATGTCTTAACTTCAGATTTGTACTAACTTAATTCCAGGAAGATATAGAAGCATTATTCCTACATAGCTCTATATCAGCTCCCTTTTCCTGTGGTATTATTGTTATACAACGTACACTATATATGTTACAAATTCAGTTATTTATAGTTATAATTATTACTTTACATATATCATTTATGTCTATTAAAGAAGCTGAGAGCAGAGAGGAGATAAATTATATATTTATAGAGTTTGTTATATTAAGCTTCTTATTTGTCATTCTGATTCTCTTTATTTGTTCTGGTGGACTTGAGTAAATATGTGGTGTTATTTCATTATGCACACACAGCTTTGCTCCTTGTCATTTTATTTATGCTGTCTTTCTCAAGTATATTGCATTTAAATACATTATAGGTCCAACAATTCAAATATATTTATGTTGTGTTATACAATTGCTTTTTAAAATCAGTTAAGATAGAAGGGATATGCGCTGATACTGTGGTTTTTTAAATTATACTTTAATTTCTGGGTTACATGTGCAGAACGTGCAATTTTGTTACATAGGTATACACGTGTCATGGTGGTTTGCTTGGTTTGCTGCACCCATCAACCCATCACCTACATTAGGTATTTCTCCTAATGTTATCCCTCCCCTAGCCCTCCACCCCCCAACATGCCCCAGTGTGTGATGTTACCCTCCCTGTGTCCATGTGTTCTCATTGTTCAACTCCCACTTATGAGTGAGAACATGTGGTGTTTGGTTTTCCGATCTTGTGATAGTTTCCTGAGAATGATGGTTTCCAGCTTCATCCATGTCCCCGCAAAGGACATGAACTCATCCTAGACAATAATTCAAACACACACACACACACACACACACACACACACACACACACACACACGGCACTAGTATCTCTACATACTATGTTTTATAATTACATTACTGTCTTTGCCAGTGCCATTTGTGTGTGTGTGTGTGTGTGTGTATGTGTATTTGAATTACTGTCTAGGGTCACTTACTTTCAGCCTGAAGAACTTCTTTTAGTATTTCTTATAAGGAAAGTCTGCTAGCAACAAATTCTCTCAGTGTTAGTTTATCTGGAAGTATCTTTAGTTTTCCTTTTTGAAAAATAATTTTTCTAGCTATAGGTCTTTTGGTTGACAGTTTTGATCTTCTGTCATTTTGAATATGTCATTCCATTCCCTTCTGGCCTCCATTGTTTCTGATGCAAAGGCAACTTTTAATCTTGTTATGATTTCCTTGTGTGTGATGAGTTGTTTTTCTTTTTCTACTTTCAAGATTTTCTCTTTGTCTTCCAACATTATTATTATTATGTCTTAATGTATATCTCTTTGAATTTACTCAATTTGGACTGTGTTGAGCTTCTTGGATGAATAGATAATGTTTTTCATCAAGTTTAGGACATTTTTAGCCTTTACTTAAAAAAATTTATTCTGTTTCTTTCTGTCTTTTCCCTCCTTTTTGTACCCCCCTTTTCCATATATTCGGTGTATTGAATGGTTTCCCACAATTCTCAGAGGCCTTGTTCATTTTTCTTTATTCTTTTTTTCTCCATGTTCTTTATATTCTTTGGATTGCATAGTCTCTATCAATCTTTCTTGTTCACTGATTCTTTCTTCTGTCAATTCAAGCTTACTATTAGGCCCCTTTCATGGATACACACACACAGAGGCAGACACACACATACCTATATGTGTATATATATGTATATATGTGTGTATATATATTTATATTCATATATGCATACACACATATGTAAAGTAAATTATATCAATAACACAAAGCACAAGAAGGATTAAATTGAGGTACATTGCTAAGGTTTTACATTATACATGAAGTGATCAATATTAATTCATGGTAGAAAGTAATAAATAGTTACCTAGGAAAAGACTAAAAGTGCAGAGGTATAGCTAATAAGGCAGTAGAGGAGATAAATTGCAGTGTCAAGTTATACTTGCTATAAAGTATTCAGGAAGGAAGAAAAAAAGTGAAAAAGAACATATGACAAGTAGAAAGAAAATAACAAGATGGTAGACTCAAATTCAACATATCAGTACTGTCAGACTAGACCAAAAGGAAGACCCAATCATATGTAACCTACAAGAGACACACTTTATATATAAAGAGGTTAAAAGTAAAAATTTGGGTAAAGGTATATGCCAAACAAATTACAAAAGAGCCAGAGTGGCTACGTTAAGTATCAGATAAAGCATACTAAAACAGAATATGATCAAAGATGAATTACATCATCATCAACATCATCATCACAACAACAACAACACTGCAGTCAGTTTATCAAGAAGACATGAAAATCCTAAATGGCAGTGCAGCTAAAAGTAGAGCCTCAAAATAATAAGCAAAAAATAACAGAACTAGAGGAAAATTTAGAAAAATCTATCTCTGTGGTAGAAGATTTCAATACTTTTCTTTCAGAACTGATACAAGTGTAAAAACAAAAAAGATATAGTTAATTTGAACTATAATGTCAGTCAACTTAATTTAAATACATAAAACACTACATTCCATAACTGAACATGTTTTTCAAGTACCCATAGAACATTCACTGAGATAGAACCTATGTTGGGCCATGAAACTGCTCTCAATAAACTTTAAAAGATTGACTTCCTACAGTATATGTACTCTGATTACAATAAAATTAAACTAGAAATAAACTGGAAGAAAGTTATCTAGAAAAGTCTCTGAATATTAGAAATTAAGCAACATAATTCTATAGAACTCATGGTTAAGAAAGAAATCACAATAATTAGGAAACATTTTGAACTGAATGATAATTTGAATAGCTCTAACAGTGATTGTATTGTCCACAAAATCTCAAATATTTTATAATCTGGCCTTTTTTAGAAAAAGAGTTCGCCACCCCTTGATCTAAATTATCACCTAAGGAGTATGTAAAATAACAAATTAATACCAAAATAGGTAGGAAGAAGACATAAATAATAAGCAGATATCAATAAAATAGAAAAACAATAGAAAAAATGAGGTAACAAGTTGTTTCCTTAAAAGTAATAAAATCAATTAATTCCTAGTAACATTAATGAAACAAAAAATGCAAATTACCAATATCAGCCAAAAGGGAAATTACTACAACTGCACAGATACAAAATAGTTAATAAGGAAATGTTATGAATAACTTTGCTGATAAAATAGACAATTTAGATAAAATGGTCCTTGAAAGGCAAAACTGAGATGAGAAAGAATCAAAATATGTATGGATTCACGTCAATTCAATAAATTTGAAGATTTTCCACAAAGAAAACTTAAGGTCTAGGTGGCTTTACTCATGAATTATGTCAAATATGTAAGAAAGAAATAATATTATTTTTAAAGAAAAGCAGCCAAAATACAGAGGAGGAGCAAACAGCCCAACTTACAAAGCCATCATTAATGTTGATGCCAAAAACAGACAACAAGCAATATTAAAAGCAAGGTCATGGCCGGGAGCGGTGGCTCATGCTTGCAATCCCAGCAATTTGGGACACCGAGGCAGGCAGATCGCAAGGTCAGGAGTTCGAGACCAGCCTGGCCAATATGGTGAAACTCCATCTCTATTAAAAATACAAAAAGCCAGGTGTGATGGCACATGCCTCTGATCCTAGCTACTCAGGAGGCTGATGCAGGAGAACTGCCTGAACCCGGGAAGCAGAGGTTTCAATGAGCCAAGATGGCGCCACTGCACTCTAGCCTGGGCCACAGAGTGAGACTTCGTCTCAGAGAAAAAAAAAAAAAAAGCAAGGTCATGGGATATAAGGCCTGTACATAATAATTCACTGCATTTCTATATCCTAGAAATTAAAATTTATACAATAAAATTAAAGAATAATACAATTTATAATATCCAGAACTATAAAATACTTAAGAATAAATATAACAAGTGTTTGCAAGTCCTCTATAGTAAAACTACAAAATATTGCTGAAAGAAGTTGAAGACACAATCAATGGAGAGATGTTTCTGGATTGAAAGACTCAAAATTTGTTAAGATGTTGATTTTCCCATTGTGATCTACTGAGTGAAAACAATCCCAATAAAAGTCCCAGCCTTTCTTGTCATGGAAATTGACAAGCTGATTCTAAAATTTTAATTGGAAATGCAAAGTACTTAGAATAGCCAAAACAATTTTAAAAACAAACAATCTTTGAAGACTTAGATTACCCAATTTCAAAACATATTAAAAGCTACAGTAATTAAGTATAATTTAGTATTGATATAAGGATATGTAAATAAATCACTGGAACAGAATAGTGTCCTGAAATAAATTCATTCTTTTATAGTTGTTTGATTTTGAACACAGGAGTCTAAGGAATTCAATGGAGTAAAGAAAGCCTTTTCATGAAACAGTAGTGGGAAAACTTTCAGTCCTACCTCACACCATACAAAAGCCTAGATTCAATTACAGACCTAAATGTAAAAACTAAAATATATAACATTAGTTGAAAATCCAATAAATTGAAATTACAACTTTAGTTGTTTGAAGAAAACATGGGAGAACATTTTTCTTTCAATCCTGAGGTAAGAAAAGTTTTCTTAATTAAGGCCCAAAGTCACTTTACCTGAAAAAGCAAATTAATAAATTATACTTTATAAAAATAAAAAAACTATGTTTTCCAAAAGCCATCATTATGCAAATAAATAAGCAATCCACAGAGTGGAGGAAAATATTCTCAATCCAAGAGTTGTGTCTAGAATATGTGAAGAGCTACTGACTCAATCAAAAGACAAACACCACAATTTAAAATGGGAAGAATATTTGAATAGAAACTTCCCAAAAGAAGATCTATGAATGGCACAAGAAAGAATACCTTATACCTCATTTGTCATCAAGGAAAGACAAATTTAAACCATAATGAAATACTACTACACGCCATCTATCATGGCTGATATTCACAATAGCAAAGACATGGAATCAACCCAAATGTCCATCAATGATAGACTGGATAAAGAAAATGTGGTACAGATACACTACGGAATACTATGCAGCCATAAAAAAGAATGAGATCATGTCTTTTGCAAGTACATAGATGGAGCTGGAGGCCTTTATACTTAGCAGACTAACACCAGGAACAGAAAACCAAATGCTGCATGTTCTCACTTGCAAGTGGGAACTAATTGATGACAACACTTGGACAGATAGAGGGGAACAACAGACACTGGTGCCTTTTGGACGGTGGAGGGTAGGAAGAGGGAGAGGATCAGGAAAAATAACAAATGAGTAATAGGCTTAATACCTGGGTTATTAAATAATCTGCACAACGAACCTCCGTGACACAAGTTTACCTATGTAACAAACCTGCATAAATATTCCTGAACTTAAAATAAATGTTTAAAAAGAAAAAAATGGAAACCCCCATTGTTGGCAAAGAGGTGGAGGAACCATAATTTTTAGACTTTGTTGGCAGGGCTGTAAAATACTATCATCATTTTGGATAATATTTTACTAATGTCTGGTTAAGTTAACCATACACTTACCAAATTGCCTAAGAATCACATTCTTTGGTATTTATTCAGAAGGAATAAGAACATGATTCCACATGAAGACATGAATAAGAATGTTCATAGCAACTTTATTCATAATAGACAAAACTCAGAATCAACCAAAATAGCCATCAACAGGGGACTGGGGGAATAGTTATCTCTTCATCCAACAGTGGGGTGCTCCTCAGAACTAAAAAGGAACAAGCTACTGATTTATGCAACTCCATGAACTAAGTGAGTGAAATAAGAGAAGGTAAACCCGAAAGGGTATATACTACAGTATTCCATTTACGTGACATTTAACAGTAGGCAGACTTATTTATGGGGCTGGACAGCAGAGCAGTGTTTGCTTTCACATGGGGAGCATATTGACCAGAAAAGGACTTAACTAGGGTGATGAAAATGTTCTTTATCTTGATCAAGGACTGGATTACATTGGTAAAAGCCTTTTTAAAAATTCACAGAACTGGACGGGCACGGTGACTCATGCCTGTAATCCCAGCACTTTGGGAGGCTGAGGCAGGTGGATCACGAGGTCAGGAGTTTGACACCAGCCTGACCAACATGGTGAAACCCCATCTCTACTAAAAATACAAAAATTAACCGGGCGTGGCGGTGCACGCCTGTAATCCCAGCTACTCAGGAGGCTAAGACGGGAGAATCGCTGGAACCCAAAAGGCAAGATCGCGTCACTGCACTCCAGCCTGGGTGACAGAGTGAGACTCCGTCTCAAAAAATAAAAAATAAATAAAGCAAACAAACAAACAAACAAAAAAACCTGTATGCTTAAGATCTGGATCTGTCTGTTGCACTTTATGTCAATTATACATAAAATAGGTAATGTCATGAGAGAAACCGTGATCTTCCAAAACAAAGAAGACAAGTAAAAACTAACTCTTCTTGGTAAGGCCCTTATTGCTTCTGTTCCTGCACCTGTGGCCAGATTCCCTGCAATCTCAGAATCATTCTCTTCCTCCACCTCCTGTCCCTGCAGAAAAGAAAACAAAACTAGGCAGGAAGACATGGAGAGGAAGATTCTGTGACCTTTGTAGACAGGGCCAGGCTGCTGAGCTGCCAGAGAAGAGTTTAAATGGAGAGGAAGGAGCAGCAGACGATGACAAGGCAGGCACCCCTCCCACTGCAGGGGGCCCAGGCTTGATGCCAGAAACCACGGGCACGGAGAACAGGCAACCAGCTTAATTTTGATTCTCTTAGTGTTTTGTGGGACCTGCTGAGGTCTAGAATAGCTAGAGTCATAGGCCGTCTTCCTGCAGCTTCAAGCACACATATCGAACTCCACCTTATCTGCACAAGTGCTCTCATTATCTGTGTTCCTTGACAGAATGGTTGGCCAATTTTTCCTTATTAAACCTGGCCCCCACTTCCTCAGCCCTACGGATGCTCTTCCCTGGTTGGCAGGCTGCTGCTTGGGTTCTCAGTGGAACACTCCGCAGGGTTCTGTATGGCCTGTTGTGGTCCCAGCGGGAGACTAGTGACTGGAGGAGGGTCTGCGGGGGTCCTGCAGTGCTGACCGCTACACCGCGCCACCTCCAGCGCACTGGAGAAGCTGGGCAGGACTTTAGTGGTGATGTCTGAAGGTTTGAGATAAGGCTCAGGTTGCTATGGGCTTCCCTTGAGAGGGTGGCAATGACTGCTGTGTTTGTTTTTATAGTAAATATTCAACTGACTTTAAGGAGGGGACAGTAGTGGTCCAAAGATTTTTCTGCACATGTTAAAACATTTCATGGTGTTCATGACAAGCCTCGCCTGATTACAAAGCTTACGGAGACCTGAGTCACCTTCAGTTGAGGCACTCACTTTGGACAAGTTACAGATACTTATTTTGGCACCAAGGAATACAAATCTGAGAAAATGTATCTTGGGCTGAGAACAAAGTTCTCCTCAAAGAACTGGAAAAAGAGCCCCTACCTTTTCATTTCAACTGTTTATGACTCATATTCAAAGGTAGCTTTTTTAAAATAAAAAGCACTCCGATCCCAAGTGCTTTAAGCCAAAAAGTGCCTTAGAGTTCTCTCAGATGAACTTCAACTTCAGACATCACCAATAGGTAGCTTTGGCAAAAATACTCATCTTCTTTTGAAGTCTAGCTTGCTTTCATAGAAAACAGAAAAGGGAAGGAGGAGAGAAGGACCTGAATGAATAGAAAACATCTTACGCATGCGGGGATCATGTTCTGATAGTCAGGGTCACCTTACGACTCTGATAGAAACCAGCTGAAGGTGACATTTTCCAGCTGTCCTTTGAGAAGGTGCAGGAGGATGGCAACTTGGAATTGGATATAAAGAGTGAATCAGAAAGTGGAGACCACCTGGACTGTTAGGTAAAAGCTGCTTTGTAGAAACTGATTTGCACAGCAAGGTTAAATGCAAGGAGAACGTTATAATATATGCAAGCTATCTGGAGAAAATAAAGCACTCAACATTTCAATTAAATTCTCAAAAATGGGCTAGCATCTCTGTGGTTAGAAAATTCTGTCAGAAAAGGACAATGTAAAACTTAAGTAGGAACTTAAAAGGTAGCCTGAATTATACATCAACTATATCTAACAAAACACAGAAAATGACCTTCAATAGTTAAGGAGGCCATTAACCACTTGGGGATAGAAAAGAGCTTTCCAAAGTGTGTAAAATAATAATCACACCTCTCAGAAGATGCAAAGGAAGCATTAGGAAGGGAGAACTCTCTTTTATCAAAGCCAGATTAGCTAAGAGAAAAGGAATTTCAAGTATGTGGCCTGTCGACTGCACTGAGAGAAAGCTCAGTGACACAGGAAAAGCAAGTGTACTCCACAGACTGAATAAGCTGGAGCAGTTTAAATATGAGATTTTATCAAAAGATTTTTACACCTCTTTACTGTTCCCCGTGCAGACCTCAGCAGAAGGCTAGGGAGCCAGAGAGGGTTACACCTCTTTACTGTTCCCCGTACAGACCTCAGCAGAAGGCTAGGGAGCCAGAGAGGGCTGGATTATCAGATACAATGAAGGAGGAGGGATGATCAGTGCTGAAAAGCTGGGCTGACTATATTAGTTTCCTTTCTTCCGTGCCCAAACTTAGAACAATATCACCATTCATGAGAATAATTTGTAGACATGCTGTTTTATGCCTTTTAAACAAATTTGATGTTGGGGTGGGGGCAGGATAAAGTAACATTTTAAAAGCATGACACTTTTTCTGTCTTCGTAAGATAAACACTTTGCTAAGATAAACACTTTGTGTTTAAGCATTTTTTGTAGCCCTCTCCAGGTTCCTAACCAGGTTCCAAGAAACTGAAGCTGTCAGGTAGCTTGTGGAGGACGAACACAACCACTGCCCAAGCAATCCATGACATGTCCAGATTCTCAAGAATACAGAATTAATCACTTCCAGATGACTGCTTGGAGTTTTCCCTTTCTTTGGGTTGTGAGCACCAAGAAGCAGAGACCAGTGCCTGGTACAGAAGAGTTCTTGAGAACTATTTGATGAATGAACATTTGGATGGATGAATTGTGTACTTGTCAGGATTCTCTTTTGATTGACAACTGAAATCCGTTAAACAAACACAAAACCAAGGAATTTGTTGGCACTTGTAAGTGAAAAGTCAAGGTTGTCAGTTCAGGTATAGCTTGATCCAGCTGCTCAATCAATACACTTAGCAATTCGCTCTCCAGGTCTCACGTATATTATCCTCTGTGTTGACTTCATTTTCAGGTAATCTTTTCTCACATAGTAACATGTAAGGATAGAAATTCATCTATACCTACAGCCTACCAGCTCAAACTCCATAAACCCACATATACTTGGAAAAAAGGTACATGAATGAGGAAGCTTGCAGAGTCTCACCTTACGAACTATTTCACCGTGGCATTTCTTTGTGGAGATTTGTTGGGCAAAGCTAGCTTCTTAAAGGCCAGGGAGAAGAGATGCTTTAAGCTGACTTGTCAGGTGCCTCCAACAATTGAAGGCCAAGGAGATATAAAAGTAAGATAGCTTAAAAGTCAAAGTGCTATCTTCTAAAAAATGTAGCCCATTTTGGAAATTTCCTTGGTAGGTTGCTTTGGAAAATATTTCTGTTTTGTAAAGTGAGTTCATATCTGTATTTTGGGTCATGGTTTAATCTATGAAAATCTGAGGTCCCATCATCCCTTCCCCTGACAACCCCCCTTGTCACATTGCTGGGTACCTCATCTAAGCTAGCTACATGTGAGTCATAACATCCTTGGGATAAAACGTGAGACACCAAATAGACCAGAAACAACAAATAATAGAAGAAATGAATATGCTGCAGCAGGCATATTCATGTGGCTATCACAGACTGTTTCAATCATTTTGGGCTCATGATGTGATGGTGATGATGGTGATGATGCTGATGGTGATGATGATGATGTGATGATTATAGTGATAGTGATGTGATGATGATGTAATGATAATGATGACGATGATGATAAGGATGATGACCTGATAACAATAGTGATGATGATGATGATGGAGATAATGATGATATGGTGATGATGGTGATGATGATGTGATGATGGCAACAATGTGATGATGCTGCTGCTGATGTGATGATGACGTGATGATGTGATAATGATGATTTGATCATAATGGTAATAATGATGTGATGATGATAATGGTGGTGATGATGTAATGATAATTGTGATGATGATAATGATATGATGATGTGATGATGATGGTGATAATGATGATGTGATGATGGTGATAATGTGATGATGATAATGGTGATGATGATGTAATGATAATGGTGATGATGTGATGATGGTAATGATAATATGATGATGATGTGATGATGGTGATAACGTGATGATATTGGTGATGATGGTGATGAGGATGATGTGATGATGATGATGATGTAATGATGGCGATAACGTGATGATGATGATGATGATGTGATGATGATGATTTAATTATAACGGTGATGATGATGATTTGATAATGGTGATGATGATGATGATGACGGTGATGATGTGCTGATGATGTAATGATAATGATGGTGATGATGATGGTGATGATGATGGTGATGATGATGATGGTGATGATGTGATGATGATGGTGATGATGTGATGATGTAATGATAATGGTGATGATGATGGTGATGTGATGATGATGTAATGATAATGGTGATGGTGTGATGATGATGGTGATGATGTTGGTGATGATATGATGATGATGGTGGTGATGATGTGATTATGTCAATGATGATATGATGATGATGATGATGGTGATGATGTGATGATGATGGAGATGATGATGATGTGATGATGTCAATAATGATGATGTGATGATGGTGAAATTGTGATGATGATGATATGATGATGTGATAAGATGACATGATGATGATGTTTGCTGCTAGCTTCTGAGGTGGACTGGATTATTTGCTCTCCTCCATCAGGCGGTGTATAGCCCCACTCTATTGTTTTTGGATTTGGTCATATGGCTTACTTTAACCAGCTGAAGGAGAATAGAAAAGACAGAAGATTCTTCAGGAAATACAGTGGGTTTCCACTGGCACTCCTTTGTGTGCTGTCCACCATGAGAATAGCGGATCTCAGACTGAGTCTTCAGCCTATGTCCTGAAATGAGGAGACACGTGGAGCTGACCTGAGCCCAGGAATGGCCAGCCAAGTTGCAGGCAACCCACAACTGACCCACAGCTGATCCCCAGAGTCTTGGAACATGAGGAAGAAGGGAATGTTCGCACAAGCAATTGAGATCTGGTGTTATTTGTTGCCAGAGCAAGAGCTACTGAAATGGCTGACAATATTCACTGGGGTCCTGTGCTGGATCACGCTGTTCTATATACTAGACAAGGATTATGTTGTTCGATCCTCACAAAAGCCTTCTGGAGTGGAAGCTATTAGTATCCCCATCTTACTGAGGCACAGAGAGGCTACATAATTGGTCCCTGGTCCCTAACTAGCATGTGGTAGCACGAGGACTTGAATCCTGGTACATAAAATGGATGGGAAGAACTGGCTTTTACAATGGAGCATGTTATACTCACATCAGTCTCAGGATATAGGTGGGACAGAGGCTCCCCACTCAGTGTTGTTGAAAAGGAAACAGTTTCAGAGAATATTACATCATGGACTTTAACATCAGTGTGTAGTGTAGTTTTGGGTTACCTCTCCTCCTCCTTTGCTTCTCAATCTGTTCTCAACATTGCAGTAATGAGTTTGTTAAAACCTAAGTCAGATCACGTCTGCTTCTAACCATATACACTCCCATTTCACTCAGAGTAAAAGGCAAAGTTCTCACCATGACCCATAAAGATGTCCATGATCTTCCTTCTTCCTTCCTCTGGCCTCACTTGCTCCTTCTCACCTGGTCTGTTCCAGCCACTGACCCCCATGTGTTCCTCAAACCCCACACTCTCCTGTCTCAGGGCCTTTGCACTTCTTATTCCTTCTGCCTTCAACATTATATCCTCTGGTAACTGCATGTCTCCTTCTCTCATCTCCCAGAGGTAGTACCTGGCTTCTCCCTCACTTCCCAGAGGTAGCGTCTGGCTCCTCCCTCACCTCCCAGAGGTAGTTCCATGGCTCCTCTCTCACCTCCCAGAGGCAGTGCCTGGTTCCTCCCTCACCTCCCAGAGGTAGCGTCTGGCTCCTCCCTTACCTCCCAGAGGTACTTCCATAGCTCCTCTCTCACCTCCCAGAGGCAGTGCCTTGTTCCTCCCTCACATCCCAGAGGTAGCGTCTGGCTCCTCCCTCACCTCCCAGAGGTAGTACCTGGCTTCTCCCTCATCTCCCAGAGGTACTTCCATGGCTCCTCTCTCACCTCCCAGAGGTAACATCTGGCTCCTCCCTCACCTCCCAGAGGTACTTCCATGGCTCCTCTCTCACCTCCCAGAGGTAACATCTGGCTCCTCCCTCACCTCCCAGAGGTACTTCCATGGCTCCTCTCTCACATCCCAGAGGTAACATCTGGCTCCTCCCTCACCTCCCAGAGGTACTTCCATGGCTCCTCTCTCACCTCCCAGAGGTACTTCCATGGCTCCTCTCTCACCTCCCAGAGGTACTTCCATGGCTTCTCCCTCACTTCCCAGAGGTAGCGTCTGGCTCCTCCCTTACCTCCCAGAGGTAGTTCCATGGCTCCTCTCTCACCTCCCAGAGGCAGTGCCTGGTTCCTTCCTCACCTCCCAGAGGTACTTCCATGGCTCCTCTCTCACCTCCCAGAAGTACTTCCGTGGCTCGTCCCTCACCTCCCAGAGGTAGTGCCTGGCTCCTCCCTCACCTCCCAGAGGTACTTCCGTGGCTCCTCTCTCACCTCCCAGAGGCAGTGCCTGGTTCCTCCCTCACCTCCCAGAGGTACTTCCGTGGCTCCTCTCTCACCTCCCAGAGGTAGTGCCTGGCTCCTCCCTCACCTCCTGGAGCTCGTTGCTCTTCCCTTGGCCACAGTGTCATTCCTTGTACCCCCAGCACTCCTTGTCTCCCTTCTCTGGTCTACATCTCTTCAGGGCACTCATCTCATGCACCATTCCATTTCTTGCTTTTCATGTTTTTCTCAGTGTCCCCTTTCTGGAATGTCAACCTCTGGAATACCTGTCTCAGTCATGACTGTGTCGTAAGCACCTAGATGCACCTGGCACACAGGAGGGTGGACTGGAGCTGAGAATCCATTTGTCCAGACTCCTGGCTCAGTTATCTTTCTATTCTATATGGTAAATGGCTGACAATAGTGTATGGCCCAAGAGTAAGATCTGTGCACAGAAAACACCTACCAATAGATTGATACCCCATTGTTAATTAATGCTTAGGGAGCTAAGATTGGCACTAAGATGCAAAAATAATAAGCCATACAAATCTCATCTACCAGTCATTATATCAGACATGAGTAATTTGCAATTTTAGTTTTGGCAGTCTTTACAATCAACTGCAAACTGGGATCACCATCTCTGTTTAGAGATGAGATAATGGAAGTTCAAAGAGGTGGCATCTCTTTGTAATGCCACACAGTGAAACCAGCTCAGAAGATGTCCCATATGTACGTCTGGACCCCTGCAGAGGACAAGACCCTGTGAGCTGTCATTGTGATCACCATGAACAATCTGTTTATGGAAGAATTTCTCTGAGGTGGGCTCTGAGGTGGGATGTGGAAGGGGAAATGCTGGGGTCAGATTCAGTCTGCACACAGACTTTGTTTGACCCTTGTGGCATTTATTCATAAACTTTAGGATTAATGGCTAACATTTGAAAAGTCAGGCTTTACATGTGAAAAATCCAGTACGCTGGTTTCTCTTGAAAACATAGGCATTAAATCCCACGTCTCCAAAGACAAGTTTGGATAGAGAAAGGGAGTCCAAGTCATCAAGCTGGCATGTGTGTGGAGTTTGTATGTTTGATGTTTATTCATTCTTTGTTCCAACAAATATTTATTGGGCATCTAATATATGATGGTCATTGTTTTAGGCATTGGAGAGAGACGATAAACAGAACTTATATTTTTGAAAGAGGAGACAGGCAGTAAACAAGCACATCAGTAAATAGAGTTAGTCATGTAGGGTAAAGAGCTATGGAGAAAAGTAAAGCAGGAGAGATGCACAGAGTGGTTGGTGGTGGAGACAAAAGTTGAAAGGGAATAATTGGCAAAGCCCACTGACAAGCTGACATCCAAGTATGGACCTAAAAGGAGTGAGTGGGAAGGCCAGGGGATATTTTGGGGAAGTGAGTGCTCCAGAGACTGAAGAGGAACAGTGAAACTTAAGTGGGGAGCATGGCTGATGCATTGGAGGTCCAACAAGACCTCCCAGGGCCAGTAGTGGGTGATGACATCAGGAAAGCCCAGGCAGGGGCTCCAGGTCATGCAAGGGTTGGCTTGGACCAGGATGAACAGAGTACAGGTGACATGAGCAGCTGGGTTTTCCCCTGTCCCCCATGGATTTCCCTTTCCAACCGCACTCACTTCTGCTCATAGCCCGTTGGAATCACAGGGCCTGTCATCTGAGCCACCAGAAGAGAAGGGGTTGAGAGTGATAATCCTATCATGTTCCTCGTCAAACAGTAACCTGAAAATATTTGGTAGGCAGAATAACAGCTACAGTACTGTTATTTTGTGGACAGGTGCCTAAACACGTAGGGATAAGGGTGCACAATAAAAACTCTTTGGAGAACACTACTCTAGAGAAATCATATAGTCATTCCAGCATGAGAATTTTGCAGGCAGGTAATAATTTCCAGCATTCCTTCTGTGATTGGTGTTGAACTTTGGGGAATTCTGAAGTGACTTTTAATCTATTGATGGACTTGGCAGCAGGAAGGGTGGTTGTCATTAAGCCTCACTGAAATAGAGAATGCATCATAAGTGATGGATGTGGTATTCCCACTTGTGCTGTTAACCTTTGGTTCTCTACGTTGTATCTTTCCTTAACATCGAACAGGCTTTCATGCAGAAACACATTATATCATCTCTTTCCCAATAACTAGAGGCTCAGCTTAAGTCCAGAAGTCAAACCGACAGTCATTTCGGCCACAGAGAAACAATAATGATGAATTCTTTATATATGCAAATATATTCTGAATGATACTTTGGAGTTATAAGGTGCTAGAAGAAAACAAAATTAATATTTTAAATATCATGCCCTATTTAAATGACAGTTAAGGTTTTGGCTGGATCAGGAATCAGCACATTGCTTCATTCAGTTAGGTAAATGCCAGGCTGCAATGACATACTGGAATTACTTAGGGCTTGGGAGAAAAATACAATTTCCTTTGCTACCTGTAGCTTTAGGTCATGATGTTCTTGTGGCCAACTAGGAGCAACCCTGTGACCACAGAAAGTCCCTTAACTACCAGGTGGGTTGTTGGAGCAGCTGAAAACAGCTTTTCTTAGCTCAGGTAGAGTCTAATTCTAGACTTGTGTAATTGGATCAACAGCCAGATCTAATTGCCAACAAATAACAGAGTAAAGTTTAGGCTGATTAGCTGTGCAAAGCTATTATTTGGTTTAATGAAAAGTGCAAAATTTGTTCACAGAGCCCTGCGTGGGTGCTCGCCGTGTTTCTACCAGGCACTCTGTGTGCTACCTGCAGGTGCAGAATCTCATTTAATCCTCACACCAACACTATGGCTTAGGCGCGCTCATTATCCCCATTTTAGGGGTGGAGGGAACCGAGGTTCAGAGCGTGAATTCCCTTGTCCAAGACTGCACAGTGAAGGGCAGAGCTGATACTCAAGTTCAGGGATTCCTGACTCTAAGATATACTGAGAAATGATTTTGCAACGATTACTGGACCCTTTGCAATACTGTCTCCCAAACTCCCTTAAAAAAGCAAAAGTGCCCTCAGGATTTGTAAGAGGTGAGATGTCTTCCAGCTGTGCACAGGGCACCCCTCCCTCCAGCCTCACCCACTGCCCCAGGGGTTGGCGGAGTGGCTCCACCTGCATCTGCACAGGTGGCCCCGCGCCTCTCACGCAGGTTCAGCTCCCGCCGGTCCCTGCACAGAGCGCCCCCTGCCGGCCTCTCTTGGAGGCTGAGCCAGAGCCTCGAGTCTTGCCAGGGACCGGCCCTCTAGCGCCGGAGGCTGGGAACGCACCGCGTTGCCGCCGGGTCCTGCAGGGGCGGGGCGCACACCTGGGGATGCACCTGCCCCAGGCCGCCTGCTCCTATGCCTCGCCCGCCGCGTCCTTCCCCTTTTCACTTATTTCCCTGTTCTGCCCTTTCCCTCTGTTTATAATAATTTAATTCAGTTAGCAGACCCTCTTGCCAAAACATGCACACATCCACAGAATTCAGCTCGAAGTTTCAAAATTCAGTACATCACAGGCACTTTTTGCAGGTCGTCCACTAGCGTTCTGGCCTATTTGGACCTCAGCAGGGATTTTCAATTTAAAGAGAGGACCAGACCACTTCATTTTCCTCCCATTGTTTTACTTAATATAGGTGAATAAATAAAGCCAACATGTAGTTTCCAAATATGTGATATATTTTAAATGTTCACATTTGAAGATGTAAATGCTTTTAAGTTGCAGAAGGTATAATGCATAATTTACAAGAAGCCTACAAGATTTGGGAACATCATTCCCAGTGCAGTGAAAGAAATGCGGTCAGAAGTTTACAGTGGTGTGTTGAGGATCTGCTTTGCACATGGTGTCAGCTTGGCTGTCATTGGTCATGTAGCTTTCTTTGAACAAGACACCAAAAGGCCCAAGTTTATTGCTGTCAAGAACGTGGGGCTTGAGAACTCAGTTTGCTCTCCTTTGCCTGCTAAGACCACCTGATGGAAGCTTTTGGCTTCTGTCTCCTGTTTCCATTGCGTGGGGATGCCTGTGTGCATTTGTGTGCATATGTGTGTACAGTATCTGTCTTAGTGAGTGCCCTTGATGGTCTGGACTTTCTCTCATAGCAGCCTTTGAAGGAGATGCAATGATTAATTACCTTCTTGGAGGAGGGGAGGGAGGAGCGCAGAGATGCAGGTACAAGTATCAGAGGGTAAGAACCTGAGCCCAGGGACGTCTGAGTCAGGAGTAATCACTAGGCTATTCCAATGCTGCATGAGTGATACAGGAGAAAACTAGGAATTGCAGTGAGGAACAGAACAGCTAAACAGTGGGGGAGGAACTAAAGGCTGGTCGGGTACAGATCCATTACTTCTAGAGCCCAAGTGCTGGCAGTTGTTTTATATGATTCAAAGGTCCTGTTTTTGGTGGGACAGAACACACTGACAGAAAGATAAAAGGCAGAATTCTATTGCTTACGGTTCCAAAAGAGAGGGGACTTCCAGGCGGGGCTATGCAGAGGGCTGCATTGTGGGTAGTGAAAGCTGCATCTTGGGCAGTGAAGGCTGCGTCATGGGCAGGGAAGGCTACATCATGGCAGAAGGCTGCGTCATGCGCATTGAAGGCTGCGGGGCACATAATGTGTGGTGAGTGCAGTGGCTTGGTTAAGTTTCCAAGGCTCCCTGTGGACTGGCAATTTGAGGACTTTCTTGGGCTCTTGGGCTCAGAGCTGTCCCTAGTTGTTTGATACCTAGCCCTAGAGCACTAAGGGAGATGCGTAGTGGCTTGGAGTTTGGGAACCCCATAAAGGAAGTGGTGGGGGACATGGACTTAATCAGATACTGAAGAAGGGGAACTGCCCCTACCTCTTGCCAGAAGCCTCAAAAGTGGACCAGGACAGCATCAGACAAATAAACAAACTATACTATACAGCCAATAACTTCAGGGAATGGTGGACTGTTTACAATGAGCAATGCCTCCCTGCTTTCCTAGGCCAGTTCCCCCAGGACATCTGTGTCTTTCAGAACCACCTGAAACAGTGAACTGGAGAAATTCCTCTTTTTCTCAGCAGAGGAAATGGAGCCACTGAAAGTTGGAATGATGACTGCAAAACATGCCGACAAGCAGGACCAGCCCCAGGCCTGTGTGTCTTTTCTCCCAGCTTCCTTTGCTGGCAGTTTTATTGGTAAAACCATCAGTCTTGTTAGCACTCATGATCCAGTACTGATGACCAGGCATTTTTTTCTGTGTTGTCATTATTCTAACGTAATTACTATGGGAAACATGTGTTGTTGAACAAAGCACTGTAGACATAGCCATGCCTGATTGGTTTCTATTAATTCCATTCATAAATCATGGATTAAAGTGGATACAGAAGCGGAGAGGGAGGTGAAAGGAGCTGGGGAATGGTGAGCCAGGCCCTGCAAATTTCCCTCCTGGGGAAGGTGCTGGAAGTTTGTCCGTCTCCCTGTTGGCTGCTTTCTCTTCTCCTCGAACCCTCCCTTTATGTGCATTTCCCTTTCAGATCCCCAGTTGTTAAAAATCACAGACAATTGGCCGGGCGCGGTGGCTCAAGCCTGTTATCCCAGCACTTTGGGAGGCCGAGACGGGCGGATCACGAGGTCAGGAGTTCGAGACCATCCTGGCTAACACGGTGAAACCCCGTCTCTACTAAAAAATACAAAAAACTAGCCGGGCGAGGTGGTGGGCGCCTGTAGTCCCGGCTACTCGGGAGGCTGAGGCAGGAGAATGGCGTAAAAACCCGGGAGGCGGAGCTTGCAGTGAGCTGAGATCCGGCCACTGCACTCCACCCTGGGCGACATAGCGAGACTCCGTCTCAAAAAAAAAAAAAAAAAAAAAAAAATCACAGACAGTTGATCCAGGTATGTTCCTAGGAGTCCAACCACTTTGTGTGGAAGGCGACCTGGCTTGAAGTGAGAATTATATGATCTCACGGGCAGTAATGAGTGGCCTGGTGGGCTAGTCATGGGTCCGAGGGACGGAGGACAAGAGTTCTGGGGACGAAGTACTGGATGATCACCTGGGATTGGACACAAAGTGAAAATCCTTCTATTGAATGTTAATGTGTTAGCACCCACCCAGACACATCCATCACAAGTGAGGCATTCAACAATGAGGAGACAAGCAGGTCCACCCCATGGACGTTAGCTGGTCTGTCATTGGCCACCCCAAATGGGAGCAATGAGCACAACAATGAGGAGACAAGCAGGCCCAGCCCATGGACGTTAGCTGGTCTGTCATTGGCCACCCCAAACGGGAGCAATGAGCACATGCCCAGAGGGGCCATGCAGCAGAGGAGGAGGAGCCCCAGCCCCAGCCGTGTGGACTGCACTGCTCAAGGCTGGTTCATCGGCAGCCTCCTCTGAGTGTCCAGCCTGCCAGCTCAAGAGCAACGCTGTGCCCTCTGATGGCAATGTCTTCGTGGAGGCTGTGCCAGTGCAGGACCTCTGGGAAGCAGACACCAAGGTGGAGCTGGAAGAGCAGGAGACGTCCACTCAGGGAAGGGGAGAGAGAGTGCAGAGGAAGGCAGGGGAGCCCTCAGACCATGATGCATGGCTGGCACCTGTGAAAATGAGGAGGGAGGAAAGGGTTTGGGAAAGAAGGAGCCCAGATCATAGTGCCGCTTGGAGAAAGCCGCAGCCCACCCACGGGGGAGCTCCCACGCCAGATGGCCATGGAGGAGGCTCACAGCAGCAATGCAGAGCTGTTGTACCCCCGCGGTGCTCACTGACTGGGAGCATCCCAGGTAAAGCATGTCCTTGGCTCAGATGCTGAGGCCGAGCCTGAGGTGCCCACAGCTGGAGGCTGTCAGCTTTCTGCACTCCGTGGGGTGGGCTCCCTCTAGGAGGCGGACCTCAGAGGGCACATCCCTGACTACCTCAGAGACC
Organism: Macaca mulatta; assembly: GCF_049350105.2. Classification (NCBI taxonomy): domain Eukaryota; kingdom Metazoa; phylum Chordata; class Mammalia; order Primates; family Cercopithecidae; genus Macaca; species Macaca mulatta. The sequence goes on from NC_133416.1 coordinate 133,135,814, forward strand.
AGCCTATCTCTCGAGGCCAGCCAGGCTTCGTGGGGCCCTTCTGTACTGGAAGGGCCAGGAGCTTGTTCTCACTGAAACGTGCACCTGTGCTGGGAAGGGGTTTGCCCCTCTTGCCTGCAGGGCCCCAGCCAGCACCTCTCTCTGGGAGGTTCTGGGGTGACTGATGTTCAGGCGTTGAATCCCAAGTATCATAGCATCAGGGGAGCCGCTGCACAGGAAGGAAGTGCAGGAGTGGGCTGGGGCATGACGCACATCGGTCATCTCATGTGCTGGGCCTTACGGAGCTGCCTACCTGACAGCGCAGGGGAGTGGTGTGGAACCATGCTGCCGAAACACCAGCTCCAAAACAGCTTCTGTGAGAGGGGCTGCCGCCCCCAGTCTAGGGAGAATCAGACCTCTATGTGGTGCTGTGTCCCCAGCAGAAAGACCACACAGGACCAGGAACCAAGGTGCAGAAGCAGGAGTGGCCTCACTTCCCATAGCCCCCAGGTCCTCAGGGGGAGTTTGTGTTGACATGGTCCCAACCCTGGGCTCCATGTGCTGGAGGTTATGGCTGAATGTGGGGTGCATGCTTTCTGGGGGACACAGAAAGGGTCTTGTTGAAGTGCAAGCTATGGCCAATGCCTGGGCTCCTGAACTCCTGCTTATGAGGACCAGCAGCCAGGGAGACATGTGGCCATTTATCCAGGGCACCTGATCCCGGTCAGGAAGCAGGTAGAACTGTGGTCACACATGAAGGGATGGTGGAATGAGTATGGAGCTCAGGTGACCCCTGTAGGTGCCTCTTGCCCCATTGTGACCGTGAGTGGATATGGGCAGCATCCCTGCCTCTGGAGGGCATGGCCACCAGGGCTTGTGGGCCCCAGGGAGGGAGGTATGGCCCTGCCAGCAGGTGAGCCACCAGGACCAGTGGAGCGGTGGGGAGGTGGGAGAATCTGGAATGGACGTTGGCAAGGAAACCATAAGCAGCAGAAGTGGCCTTGAGATCAACGGCACAGTTGGGGCCTCCATAGCTGGTGGTGTGCATCTGTAGTCCCAGCTACTCAGGAGGCTGAGCTGAGAGGATCACTTGAGACCAGGAGGTCAAGGATGCAGGGAGCTGATAGCTATGATTCTGCCTGTGACTAGCTCGTGTGCTTCAGCCTGGGCAATGCAAAGAGAGCTGTCTCTTAAAAACAAAAACAAAAAAGGCTGGATGTGGTGGGGCTCACGTCTGTAATCCCCGAGCTTTGGGAGGCTGAGGCCAAAAGATTGCTTGAGCCCAGGAGTTTGAGACCAGCCTGGGCAACATAGTGAGACCCCTTTTCTACTAAAAATTAAAAAAATTAGCCAGGCATGGTGGCGTGCACTTGTAGACCCACCAACTCAGGAGGCTGAGGCGGGAGGATCGCTTGAGCCCAGGAGTTTTAGGCTATAGTGAGCCAGGATTGCACCACTGCACTACTGCACCCCAGCCTGGGCGACAGAAGGAGACTCTGAGTCAAAAATAAATAAACAAATAAATGAATAAAAATAAAGAAAAGAAAATCCCCAAAACTCTGAGGGAGCTGCTTGTTGCTCATGCCTGGGGCCAGGGGTGGCTCGGTGGAAGTCACAGTGGTCCTGAAGGTGTGCTGCTTGGATATCCCCTCAAGCAAGAGCTCAGCCTCCCACATCAAGTGTGTGGTGACTGGCGTCTTTCCAGATCTACCCGTGGTCTGAGCTCTCGCAGCCTGACCCTGCTTCCTCCCCTTCACAGGCTTTCCCCTCAGGGAACTCGTACTCCCCCAACATTGTTTCAGCATCCATTTCCCCAAGGACCCATCCCACACAGGGAGGGGCCACTATTATCCTCAGCCTGTGTATGAGGGAGCTGAGGCCAGAGTCCGAGAACATGCCCAGGGGTGCTTGGAGGCAGAGCCAGGACTGATCCCAGAGCTGTGGATCCAGAGTCCCGTCTGTGGTTGAGGGTGGCCACCAGGAAACAGGACTGAGGATGATAGGGAGAGGATCAGACCTCTTGGTGAATTCTCCCAAACTCCTTGGCCCAGAGACTCTGGTTATTGTTTGGGAGCTGGGGTTGGGAGAGAAGCCATCATCTCTGATACCTTTCAGACCATTCTCGGCATCCCGGCCTCCTGTGGTTCCCACTCACATTTCCTAAAGAATGAATGTGGCATCAGCTTCGGAGAGCTGCTTCCTCCTGTTTATTCAGGGCAGCATGGGCAGGTCCCAGGCAGACAATGTGGCACTTGGGGGCGGTCATCCCTTTTGCCTCCCTTTCCCCACCCCCAATAGGTGAGTTCAGAAGTTGAGTCTTTGCCAGCCCAGAGGCAGCTGGCACTGCAGACAGGCACCTGGAAGGCACCACACAGCTCTGGGTAAGGGAGGGAAACTCAGGCTTCTGAGGACCCTTAGCGGGCAGGGATCCCAGGAAGCCCCTGGCCATGATGGGGTTGGTGCCCTGTGAGTGACTGTTTGCTCCACCGCATGTCAGCTGCTACATGGCCAGCGTGTACCGGGAGGCAAATATTTTCCTCTAATATTTAGATTTGGGAACTTTTTTTTTCCTCCAGTTGTTCTTGAAACATGCAACCTTGGCAGGAGAAAAATGTACTTTTTTTCCCACTTAATTCAAAGTCTGCCAATCCCATTTTTAGCTCACGGGATTGAATGCTGCGTCAGTGGATTTTCACCCTATGGCCCCGCTCAGGAGCACTTTTCCATAATGAGGCATTTAACGATAAGCACAATAGCCGTTCCGGTGTTTCTCTCTGACGGCGGTATCTGTCAGTAAATAACCAGAATACTACTAATGAACATTTTACTCAGCAGTCCCAGGGTCAGCCCTGGTCGTGAAGATGTGCTGAACCCATGCCTGGGGCTCAGTGGCGACCTCCCCTCTCAGCGGGGTGGAGGGAGCTGAAGTGTTCTTGCTCTGGGTGCTGCTGATCTGCTTTGCGACATTGCACAGGTCATGACACTTTCTCAACTTTGGTTTCACAGCTGTAAAAGGAGGGGATTCGTCCAAATCAGGGGCTGCAAATCCATTTTCATGAGCTGAATGCATGTTTTGGAATCATCATTTTCCCCTTTCTTTCTTCGGGGCATTTTCAACTCACGTAAAGCAGAAAGACTAGGATCGCGAAATTCCACATTCCCATACTCCACACTCTGCAATTATGAACACACAGCTGGTTTTATTTCAACCTATTTCTACCCTCTACCCACCTTCCTCTTGGATTATACCAAAGCAAAATGCAGACATCTTATAATTTGTGTATTTCTAAAAAAAAAAAAAAAAGACTTGGCCAGGCTCGGTGGCTCACGCCTGTAATCCCAACACTTTGGGAGGCCAAGGCAGGTGGATCATGAGATCAAGAGATCGAGACCACCCTGGCTAACATGGTGAAACCCCGTCTCTACTAAAAATACAAAGATTAGCTGGGCACGGTGCTGCGCGCCTGAAGTCCCAGGTACTTGGGAGGCTGAGACAGGAGAATTGCTTCATATTTACCAGAATTGTTAAATAATTGTCTTCATATAATTGTGGACAAATTTTGCTAATATTTGCACCTAGGTGGTCTATTATCATTAATTAATCTTCTATTATGCCATCTAACTCCTTTTGGTTGTATATGTGAAGTTTATTAAGTTTTTATGTTGACATTTTACAAGCGAATTCCCCAACTTCTCTTCATATTTGTAGTTTTTTCAGTCTTTTGGATTTTCTAGGTATGTAGTTACATCACCTACAAATATTTTTATTTGTAATTTTATCTCGAGAGAATAGTTTCATCTCTACCTTTTCAATTTTTATTCCCTGTTTATACTCTCTTTTTTAATTACATTGACTTCCAACACAATCCCAAATCAAATAGCAATGGAGAGATTGGGCAATGGAGAGATTCTAGGATTTCCATTAAGTAAAGTGCTGGTGTTCAGCTGAGATATGTGTGTGTGTGTGTGTGTGTGTGTGTGTGTGTATACATACCCATATACACATAAAAATGTATGCATCAATCCATTTCTTTAATGCATGTGTAGAATTTCATTAAATGCAATGTATTTGTGGACATAATCTAATGATTTTTCTCCTTAGCTCTTTTAATATAAGGTTTACATTACATTAATGCATTTTAAAATATTCAACCACTCTGCATTTGAAGAATAAATTCCAACTAGCCATACTGTGGGTTTTAAAAACAGGCTACTGGATTTTCTTTGTTAATTTTAAATGTACAATTTTTGCATCACTACCATTGAATTGATCAAGTTTCCATTTTTGGCAAGTCATTTGTCAGCCCTTGGAACTGATTTTATGTTTGATTCATTAAAAAAAAAAAAAAAATCTCAAGGCTAGGCATGGTGGCTCACACCTATAATCCCAACACTTTGGGAGGCCAAGGATGGCAGATCACTTGAGGCCAGGAGTTTGAGACCAGCCTGGGAAACATGGTGAAACTCATCTCTGCTACAAATACAAAAATTGGCCAGGCATGGTGATGTGCACCTGTAGTCCCCCTGCTTGGGAAGCTCAGGCACAAGAATTGCTTGAGCCCTGGAGATGGAGGTTGCCATGAACCAAGATTGTGCCACTGCATTCCAGCCTGGACAACAGAGTAGGACTCCACCAAAAAACAAAAACAAACAAATAAAAATAAAAAAAAACCCCAAAACCAAAACAACAAACAAACAAACTGGAATTTAAAAAAAAAATCCATGCTGGGGCATGGTTTTAAGTAGCTTTGGGGTGTCATGTGATTTTTTCATGTTTAATGAAATTATGCTCTTTCTTTGAAATAGTGAATTATTTTCTAGAAAAGATGTCCCATAAAATCTAAGTGTTAAGGAAACAGTACAAGATCGGAAAAATTATTGAGCCTTGTCTCATGTTCATGCCATAGCTAACACATTCATGCTTTCATTTATTTGTGCAGCAACTAACTGACTGAAGCTGAGTTCTCATGGCTCCAAAGCCTTCTCCAGGTTGCTACAACCCCCGTCTAGCCTGCCTCAGCCCTTTGTAACTTTCCCTCAACTGCCACAGTGACCATCCTATTTCCTGGCAAAACACCCACCCTGATAGAATTGAGCTCTTCATTCTTGGGCACCCACATCCTGCTGCTGACCTGGCTGCTGGCAATGTCCATCCTTGCTGACTGTTCTCACTGACAGCCAGGTGGGTTCTTGTGCTGCCTGACAATCCACTCACCTGCTTTCCTGGTGACTATTCCATATCGATATGGTTTGGCTCTGTGTCCCCACCCAAATCTCATCTCGAATTGTAATCCCCATAATTCCCACGTGTTAAGGGAGGGACCCAGTGGGAGGTGATTGGATCATGGGGGGCGGTTTCCCTCATGCTTTTCCCCCGTAGCGAGTTAGTTCTCACAAGATCTCATGGTTTTATAAGTGTTTGGAAGTTCCTCCTTTGCTCCTCTCTCGGTGCCTGCCTTGAAGAAGGTTTCATGAAGCCTGGAACTGTGAGTCAATTAAACCTCTTCCCTTTACAGATTGCCCAGTCTGGTGTATGACTACAGCATACACTTTACAGCAGTGTGAAAATGACTAATACGTGTACTTTGGCCTTTTCTTCTCACACCTACAACACTCTTCCCCACATTCTCATGCTCAGCTTATGTCCAAACTTCCAATTTCACAAAGGAAATAAAAGCAAGCAGAAGAAACCTTCAACAACCTCTCCTCACAGCCCAGTCTGGGTCTACGGCATTAAAATCTGCCCTCCTTCCTATGCTATGGACAGACCACCTAAGGCAGCCCCTTCCGGCTGCACTAAGTCCCATCTGCTCTTGCCTTCTGGGGACATAGCTCCAGCCATTCTCCCCTCTCCCAGCTCATCCTTGACTATGTCCCACAAGCTCCTTGCTCAGGACCTCTGCCCAGCCGTCCTCTTTTGCCTGAACCTCTTTCCTAGAGAAACCTGCATGTGTCCTTCCTCACCTCCTTCAGCTCCTTGCTATGCTGTCCCCTTCTCAGTAAGGTCTCCCAACCACCATATTGATAATGACACCCCACAGAGTTTTTATCCCCCTCCTGCTTTCTAGGTCCCCGGATTTCCATATGACCACTTACTTGTTATCTCATTTTCTGTGTGTCAGCTCCATGAGGGCAGGGGTTCTGCTGTTCTGTTTTCTGCTCTGTTTTCATTTTTATCAACAGTTCCTGGATCACAGGGGATGCTCAATAAATCCTCAGCATGAGAGTAAATTGGCTGTCGTTATTCATTGGTTTTGTTCAGGCTACAGTCTTTTGCTTTTGCACCGTCTTAGTGATGTACTAAAAGGAGCCGCAGCTGAGAAGCTGCAATATCACAAACACTGGTATCTTAGTCTACTTGGGCTGCTGGAATGGAATACCCAGATGGGGTGACTTAAACAAGAGGCATTTACTTTTCACAGTTCTGGAGGCTGGGAAGTCCAAGATGAAGGTGCTGACAGATCTGGTGTCTAGGGAGGGCATTCCTTCTGGCATGCAGGTGCTGTCTTCTATTTGTATCTTCACGTGGTGAAGAAAGAAAGGAAGAAAACTCTTTGCTGTCTCTTCTTATGAGGACACTAATCTCATCGTGAGGACTCTACCCTGGGGGCCTCCTCTAAACCTAGTCACCTCCCCAGAGCCAACCTCCTAACACCATCACATTGAGCTTAGGATCTCAACATATTAAGTTTAGGGGACAACAAAGATTTAGTCCATGACAATTGGATGAAGAATGACACAGTAGTCAATCAATCCAGATTACTGGCCGGATCAGTCTCAAGTTTCAGTCTACGATGGAAAACACTTGGATGTCCTGGGTGTTCCTAGCGAACTTCCAGCTGTCTTTGTCTCTGCATCTGCCTCAATGTGTCACCTCTCACAGGCCTGGTTCTTAGCAGCGAGACTATCCTGCCTATTGTCATGGAAAGATATTGATGGGCCTCCTCCTCTGTACCTTTTGTTCTTAGACGGGTTCATCTCTCTCTCTTTCTTGCTCTCGCTCTGGTTGGAGGACAGTGACCAAGAATGTGTGTTCAGCTTTTTCTTGAAAACCCAGCTTTCTCCTTATGATACTAACTTTCAAATCCTTTATTTATTAATCAAACATCTACCATTGCAGGGTATAGCTGCTACCTGAGAAGGGGAGCTAACAGCTACATTAAACATTTACCGTGTGCAGGTATAGCTGCTAGCTGAGAAGGAGAGGCAGCGTGGGAGCTTTGAGGAGAGAAGACAAAAGCTACTGCAGTGAACAGGAGAGGAAAATTCCTTCCCTCAGGTGGGGCACTCTAGTGGAAGGAGATCATCTGTAAACAAGGCCATAGTGTAAAATCATTTCAAGTACCAATGGCTACTAATAGTAAAATAAAATGGGATGATAGTGTAGAGAGTGACTGGGATAGGGGCTTTGATCTAGAAGACCAGGGGAAGCCTCACTGTGGGACGTGAACTGCAAGGAGGTGAGGCATGTCAGTCACATGAAGAGTGACAGCTTGGAGGGGCATGGGCTTGGGGTGTTCTGGGGACAGAGGCGGGAAGGATTGCAGGAGAATTGATCTCTATCTTGGAAGGAATATTTTGATGACAATGTTAAGACTGGATTCATGGCTTTACTTAACCCAGTAATATGGTTTCTCTCTGTGCCCTCACCCAATCTCATGTTGAATTGTAATCTCCCAGTGCTGGAGGTGGGGCTTGGTGGGAGGTGACTGGATCATGGATGCAGTTTCTCATGGTGTAGCACCATCCTCCTATGGCTGTCTCATGGTAGAGTTCTCAAGAGATCTGGTTGTTTAAAAGTGTGTGACACCTCTCCCTTCACTTTTTCTTCTGCCGCCATGTGAAGATATGCTTCCCCTTTGTCCTTCCGCCATGATCGTAAGTTTCCTGAGGCCTCCCCAGCCATGCTTCTTGTGGAACTGTGAGCCAATTACACTTTTCTTTATCCAGTTTCACGTTGTTCTTTATAGCAATGTAAGAATGGATTAATGCATCATGGGATAGTCCACTATTTAACAGTGAGCAGAAAAGTCATAGGATCTGCTAGAATTTTCATACAGGGATGGGGGAAATGCCCAATTCATAAATTTGAAAGGGGCAAGAAGAGACCAAGTCACATTATGTTTCGATCCCATTGTGACAATTATATATTCAATGAATCAGATGTACTTGGGCTTAGGAAGAGCTAGAAGATATTGTATTATGGACTAAGTCACAATTGCAAAATTATGGTATTATGATCAGTGTTTCTTCCTCTGTACCATCTGCTCTAAGAATCCTTCCCCACTTTCCCCAGTGAGGCTGCAGCCATGTTGAGCTGGGCTCTGCCTTCTCTGTGGACTCCACAGTCCCAGGCTCATGATCAAGAGGAGGGGAAGATGTGGTGAGGGTCGGGAATGTGGATTCACCACACCAGGTGCTTCTAACTGTTCACAGTGGTCACTCACCTCACCTCAGGTGCTTTATGCAGCAAGTAGGTCAGGTGTCCTTTATTTTACAGGAGGGGAAATGAAGCAGGTAGAACCTGTGCAATGGTAGCGTGAACTGGAGGAAGATTTGGGGTCAAGTTCTGTCCTCTGACCCCAGGGGCATTATTTCTCACCCTAGTTCTCACAAGGGGATGACTCCTGGCTGCCCTTGGAACAACAGAGCAATGCTGTGATGTGTGAGGTTGAGGACTACAGATAATTCAGCATCACTGGCTGTGCCATTCATGAAATGCTTTGGCTGGAGTAAGGGCTGGAGTCATTTTCAAGTATGCGAATTGAAGAAAACACACCCTGTGACTGGGTCTCTTCCCATGCAGCTCTGAAACTCTTATAAAAACCGTCAATTTCACCCCAACAAGGAGGGAGGGGAAGAGGCCCTGGAATTGGGATGGAGGGTTCTGATGTTTCAGCAGGTCCTGAAAACACAGTCAACCACTGCCCTGCACTCATGCATTTTCATCCCATCGAAGCTGTTAGATACAGTCCATTTAGCGTGACGTCACAAGCTGGAGAAAGAGGAGCCCAGAGAGTTCATTATCAGGAGCTGTCCAGGAAGGTGTGGGAACAAGTTCTGAATTAATTAAACTTTCATTTGAATAATGAGCACATGTTATTTATTTTATTGTTGAGCTGCTCCAAGATAAGCAAGGAGGCTCCTTCCTATGGAATGGCTGGCGGCAGGGCACCTGCCATTCTTTGCTTGGGGGAAGTGAGAGAGTTCTTTTTAACTCCCTGTTATTGGAAGAAATGCACATAACTAGAACATTGTGGGAGTGACTATCAACTGTTCACCTGAGAAATGGCCCGGGGTCAGCCATCCATTATTTTCTATCCAATTTTGACACTGCTCATTGCTGTATACACCTTGGGCATCTACAATAAGGTCCATTTAATCTCCCTAAATTGTATTGTCTGAGTCTGTCATGGAATCATGGTTTAATTCAATCTCTACTTTTACCATGCAGTAAAACTGAGACGGATGGCACTCTGATGGGTGCAGTAGCCTATGGTGGGTGCAGTAGGAGATCCAGCAGAAGGAAGGGAGTTCTAATCCACAAAATGTCTAGACACGTTTGATGTCAGCCTGAGCTCTAAGAAAGGATGGGCATTTCTGAACTGGAAAACAATTTGTGTTCACAGTTGGCTAATGGGTCTTGGAGCTTTATAAGGGTTTGCTAACCAGGCTGACAATAGAAAATTTAACTTGTATATTTTCCCTATGAAAGCCTGGCAGGTGGTGGTATAAGGTAATTGCACCTCTCATGCAGGAGGAAAGAAATCAGCCAGATTCCCACACCCCGATAATTAAATTCCACACACCTGTGGTTTTGGCTGTATCTCTGGCAGTCTTTCTTCACTGAAACTGCCCACTTCACAAATTCAGGCCAGAACTCTGAACTCATCAAAAACATCAGAGGTGATAGCCTACTTTTGTGAGTTTGTGTCATGAGAACACACACCAGCACTCACAAAGATTCACAGAGGCAGGAAAGGGCATTTGGAAACTGCACCAGGAAAGATAGCACTATTGTACTCAGATCAATTTTATACTTCTGTGACTTAAATCGTGCTCTATATTTTATATTTTTATGGCATTGGGGAAGGATACTTCCAACCGCAGAAGATCTTCTTCATGTGTTTATAATGAGTCTTGGGACGTCACAATTAGAATCTTAAGTTTCTTTGGAATCTTTAATGCTACCCGGTATTAGTGCCATGTAGCACAATGTTGAACTAGAAAGACTTTAAACAAGAGAGGCGATGATCTCAGACACCAGGAAGCCAAAGCTGGGCGGTTTTAGGGTTGTCTCTGGAGCTCTTCCACATCCTTCTCAGCGCACTGACTGGTTCTCAGTGTTGTTGCCTCTTGGTCACAAAATCGCTGTCAGGACTCTGAGCATCATATGCTAACCCATCCACGAAGGCGTGTGTGTGTGTGTGTGTGTGTGTGTGTGTGTGTGTGTTGATTTCTTATGTAATGTAAAACCCAGCAATTAGCATTTCAGGATGGGTGGAGCCAGATAATACCCTTGTCTCTCAGCTGTGTCCTCAGCCTGGGACTTTCATTGCCTTCACCTATTTTATAGGAAAGAATGGATGAGGCAGAGGGCAAAAGGTGAAGGGAAAATGCCCAATGGTGTCTCTCTTTCTGTGGTGTCGCTTAGAAGCCACACCTGGGGACCTCTGTCTACTTTTCTTTGGCTGGGACGGTAGGACTTGTCTACTTAAGGAAAGCTGGGAGAAGTCCATAAATTTTTTCCCAACTGCCAACTTGAGCAAAATTCAGGTTTCTGAAGAAGGAATAGCTATTGGGACAGCAACCAGCTGTATCTGCCTGTATCCCCATTATATAGATGAGAAGACTGAGGTATGCAAAAGCTTAGCTATTTTTCCAAAGCCACATAGGGGGACTTAATCCTGATCTTTTGTGGTCCTTGAGGATGGACTTCTCCCAGTAGGTGTAAGTGGGATGTCAGGGCTAATGACACTCCAGACACTAAGAGAACTGGAGAGAAAGTGTATTACTCACTCGAGGGAGCCCTGTGGAGGGCAGGTAGCACAAGCAGGGTCAGACTGGCTTAAGCAAGACAGAGAAAATGGTTTGGGCCCTTCTGATAGGTAGAGGTGGGGCTGGGGAGAAGTTCCCATGCAGCCGAGGGATTGCATGGTTTGAATTTACTCCTGGTGCCAAAGGAGGCAGCAGCACTGGCTTTCTTGTGTCTTACCTAGATGGGAGGCAGAAGAGGAGGGGGGAAGCGGGGCAGGTGGGGTGTGAAAGTCTCATGGGGCTAATGTAAACAATGGAGTCAGACTCTTGATCACACCTGTGCCTGTTTGCCCCTCAGCTTCTGAGCCCTGACTGAGAAACCTGGTATTAGAGAGGGAGATTTGAAACACCAGCTTCAGCCTCTGGGCTCTCAAGTTGAATGTGGTCTGATGCTGGGTGGGAGATCTCAGGGCCCTGATAGTTCTTCTTGGGAGAGGAAAGGGGCATCAGTGGGTCTAGGAAAAGGGAGACTGGAGGATGAGGGGCCATGGCACCCTTGTGCCCAATATGATGCCTCCCGTCTATGGTGGGGGGTGGCATCTGTGAAGGGTCATGGTCGTCCGCCTCATGGTGGTTGTGTTGACAAATGGAGATGTAGCAACCATCTCAGCACAGCGTGGGAGGCGTGGTCAGTGCTCAGAACAGCAGCCATGAGCTGGCTGTGTTTTTCTTCAACTATAACAGAGAAAATCCTTTTTCTGTGATTTACTGTCCATGTCCAATTCCACAAGCGCCACTAGTTCAGATGTCCTTAATTTGAAAGTCATGATAATTGGGACGAGGCAAATTAACAGATCATTATGAAAATATTTGGTGAGCCAAGAAAAAGTGCCCAAGTTAACATCATAAATATAAGTAATAAGCAGGATTATTGCAGCCTCTGAAAGGAAAACAACAACAACGACAGCAACAACAAAACTCTCTGGCCACATTTATAGCAGCCTGACAAGATAATAGCAATACATTATTATTTATTTCTTTAAAATGGTTAAACCTTGATGTTTGCCACTGTTACTTAAATTATCTTTGATCTGAGTTGGATGGTAATACCATTCTATTTCTTATTCTCATTTCTAAAACTTTAGACTTTTAAACCAGCATAGACTGTGTGTTCTACTAATTCAAGATGGAAGAGGTTTGATGCATTTCTACCCTTGGTGCTCAACAGAGTTTGCTTTGAAAAACAGAAAATAAACATTCACCAGAAAAGGAAATCAGAACGTGCTTTCAGTAGTGGGCACTTACCACATTCTGCTTTCTAGAGACCTGCCAGCTGTTCTGAAGAATCCATTGTTATTCTTTCGCTTTAAACCTTAGGTCCAAACTTAAGAAAGGCATAACGTGATGATGGCTAATCTAAGAGGGGAACGCTTGCACGGTAAGCTGTCCTGGCTACAAAAAGTGAGCACTCTTGTTTTGTTTAATGTGCTTATTTTTTGATGTACTTCACAAGTGCATTTCACCCCCTCTGTTACACACTGTCATACCCAGGAACCTCTGTCTTAGTCTGTTCAGTGCTCAGGGGTGGTGCTAATAAAAAATTCCATAGACTGGGTGGCTTATGAGCAACAGAAATGTATTTCTCACAGACTGGAGGCTGGAAGTCCAAGATTAAGGTGCCGGCAGATTTGGTGTCTGGTGAGGAACTGCTTCCAGTTCACAGATGGTGGCTTCTCGCTGTGTCCCCACCAGGTGGAGGGAGTGAAGGAGCTCTCTGGGATTTCTTTTTCTTTTCTTTCTTTGTTTTTTCTTTTTCTTTTTCTTATTTTTTTGAGGCAGAGTCTCGCCCTGTCGCCCAGGCTGGAGTGCAGGGGCATGATCTCGGCTCACTGCAAGCTCTGCCTCCCGGGCTCATGCCATTTTCCTGCCTCAGCCTCCTGAGTAGCTGGTACTGCAGGTGCCCGCCACCACGCCCGGCTATTTTTTTTGTGTTTTTAGTAGGGACGGGGTTTCACTGTGTTAGCCAGGATGGTCTCGATCTCCTGACCTCGTGATCCGCCAGCCTCAGCCTCTCGAAGTGCTGGGATGACAGGCGTGAGCCACCGTGCCCATTCTGGGATTTCTTTTATAAGGGCACTAATTCCATTCGTGAGGGCTCCACACTCATGACCTAATCACCTCCCCAAATCTCCACCGTCTAATACCATCGTCTTAGGAATAGGAGTTCAACATATGAATCTTGAGGACACCAACTTTCAAACCATAGCAGGCTCTAAAGATCAAAGAGGTTCTTCCCCAGCTAGGACGGATTCAGTAGGTTTCTGTGTGGAGACAGAAGAATGGGTAAGACAGCTAACAAGTTACTCACACACATCTCCTCAGCCCTGGGATTCTGCTCAAACAGGGTCTGGACCCCTGCACAAATTGCCTGGTCATGCACTAGAGCTCAGATTTTCCTACATGTCAATCATTCAGGAGTCATCCTTATGACTGTTTAAAAATCTGCGTGTCACCACACACCATCTCATACCAACTTTGTACAAGTTAGCATTTTTCTTTAACTCCACTTACTGCTTTAAGAAACATCATCTAAAGGTAAATCACCTATCGCTGACATAAATGTATTAGCTCATGGCTTTCTCTGTCATTATAATTCTAAATTTTAGGACAAAAATCAATGTATTTTGAATCATGACCTTGCATACTTCAACTTGTTTTCAGAAACCATTGTAACTGTGGCAGCAATCAATGGGGGATGCCAATGTGTTATTCAGTGAATGATACAGCAACCCACTATCTGGCCATACATGAATCCACACCAGCCAGGAAATTGTTTGGGGATTTATCTGGAGTGGCAAGATGGCATCAGAGGGAAATAAACTTAGATTTTTTTAAGTATAAAATAAGCTGACATAAGTCTAGATTTCTGTTGATTTTGCCTTAAATTAATGAGGATGCAATTTTCAGTTTTCCCTAATACATAATGGGTTATCTTGAAGGACCTTCAAGGAGAGGTCCCTAAACTTTCTCTCCCAGGACTCTCTACCCAGAGTTTTCCAACTTTCAGTCTTTTTTTTTTAGACAGTCTTGCTCTGTCGCCCAGCCTGGAGTGCAGTGGTGCGATCTTGGCTCACTGCAACCTCCGTCTCCTAGGTTCAGGTGATTCTCGTGCCTCAGTCTCCTGAGTAGCTGGGATTACAGGTGTGTGCCACCATGCCCAGCTAATGTTTTTGTATTTTTAGTAGAGATGGGGTTTCACCACATTGGCCAGGCTGGTCTCAAACTCCTGACCTCAGGTGATCCGCCCGCCTCGGCATCCCAAAGTGCTGGGATTACAGGGGTGAGCCACCATGCCCTGCCCAATTTTCAGTCTTTTGTGCAACATTCTTACTACTTTTTAAATAATATTTTTCATACTATTTGCATTGTTAATTACTTCATATTTTTATTTTAAAATATGTTATATACAAATGTTTAAAATGGAAACTACATGAACAGAATGAATAGAAAACCAATATCATTTGTTTATAATAGAAAATCATGATGAAAATAGAGACAGAAAGAAAACAGCAATGAGCCTGATCCCTCCTTTCTGTTCACTGTAAAGGGAGAACCGTGTCTGTCAAGGAGGAAAGGAATTAAAGGTTGCTGGGTATTCCCCCAGCAGCCATCTCCAGTTTTGTTCAGGTATTAGGTGGCAGCGTTTGCCTCTCCTCTAGTCCAGGTCATAGATCATGACTGTTCTATCATGCCAGTTACGGTGGTTCTATTCCTTTGTGGCTGTCAGTGGTGTTGGATGCATTGTTTGACCCACTGAGACATGCTTAGAATTAGTCTTCTGGCATCTTCCAAAAAAAATTTCTCTCTGATAAAAGTAAATGTAATGTAAGAAAACCCCATTCCTATCCCTTTTACTCCCTTTTACTTTGGGGGTTGTACTATGAGGGTGTGATGTTTGGATGTGTGGCAGCCATATTGTTACCATGAGGTACGATCCTGCACATTAAAGTCAATCAGCTGAGAGTGACAGATGAGCCTGGAGCCCTGATGATGTAGCTGAGTTGTTGAACCCTTTCTTCATGCATTTCAATGCTTCTTGCTGATCATATCTCTGTGGTTTAGCAAATTATGAGTGTGTTCGCTCTTACTGTGGCTGCACTCATTCCCAGCAGACACAGTCATCCTATATTACTCCTAGTTAGGCCATAGTTATTTCCAGCCTTTGGCTTTTACTCATCCAGCCCCTGCCATTCTACATCCTTCCTGTCCTTGACCTGTCCATATCCCAGCCATTTCTCTAGACCCTGCTTAATATTTAGCTCCAAGATACTGGAATCAGTGTAGATGTCAAAGAATTACAGTCTTTTTGGAGGTGTCTCTGAAAATAATAATTCATTATTAATTAAGTTAATATAAATTAGTATTAATTAGATTAATAATAGTAACATTAATAATTAGATAAATAATTAATAATTGTTTAATAATTAAAACAAATATTTTATATGGAACAGTAACAACAAAATTATTTAGGATGTGTATGGACCAAAAGAGAGGGCAAACAAAATAAATTTTAAGTGACTTTCCTTTCTTTTTTCATTCATCTGTTAAATATTTAATAATTATCTACTAAATGCCTGGCACTTTCCTGCAGCAAACAAGATCGACATTTTTCTTGTTTTTCTTGTTGTTGTTGATGGTGGTGTTGCTTCATTATGCCTGGCTGGCTGCCTAAAGGTATCTTTGCTTCCTCTGAGGCATAAAATGCACAGACTTTCTGAAAGCTGCTTTGTACTTTTAAATGCAAATTACTGTCTGGATGAAGTGAATGAGGCCTTGGAACAGATGAAATAACGAAAAGGAAGAAAATAAACTTACCTTTCTTTCTTATTTTCCGTTAGTCCATTTATGACCTATCGTCTCTTTCCTAGAAGTTAGACTTCAGTGGATCCAATTTCTTTCTTTGATCAGAAATGCCTCCTCAAGATGGTGCCGAACATGGGTGGTTATGGAAAAATGGTCATCAGATGTAAGGAGGTGGCTTCCTATTTGAATTTTTCTTTCTTGGGGCTGTCACTTCACACTCTTAGTTAGCACAGTGATCCCAGCCAGCTTGTCCTGTTGAGAAAGCCCAGGCACTGCACTTTAATGATGATTTTGCAGGAGCAAATGCATCATCAGTCTATGATTTTGCAGGAGCAAATGCATCATCAGTCTGGGTGTTAGCTCAGATTTGACTGTGGCAGAGGATGGCAGGGAAAAGAGGCAGTGAGAACAATACTTCTCCAAGTGCTAATGGAGGAGGAGGGTGAACACCATGCTCAGGCAGGATTTTCAAGTTTTCTGCGATGATTTTATAGTTTTGACTTATTCACTTCAGTTGCAAAGATTTATATTTTAATTAAACTGAGTAATCAGCAGCTCACCTGCTATAAACTGGAAGTTTAAACCTAATGAATTGGAACTATTAAAGGTTTTTATTTTAAAGGAATCATGATACACAGGGAATTGGAGGGAAGAACATAATGAAAAATAATAATCCTGAATGAAAATTGCCAGAGACAAGTGGCCCTTGTCATGCATGGGGCTAGTTACTGAACTTAACTGAAACCTGCAATGCTTACTCTGTACTTAGGTATACCAGAAATCTCTGTACAGTTCCTTTTTCCTTCCCTTTTCTGGAAGTGCTGGAGAATCCTGCCACTGAGAACTAGAAATTAATATTATGCATGTATTATAAGAGAAGAGAAACAAAGGCTGGTGGGGAGATGAAGACAATGAAGACATTTGGTCTCAGAATAATACCTCTTTGATGGAGTTAAGAGTATCTGACTTGAGACTCCTAGCACAAAATGGAAGCACATACAATAGGCGAATGAGGGAGAGAGAGAGAGAGAGAGAGAAAGTGAGAGAGTGAGAGAGAGACCAGGTGGACCAGATTTAGATGCCCAGGTTCTTGGGCTAGGTTGTAAAGACCCCAGACATGTGTATGAATTTTGATAGACTGTAATGGATATATAATAGGTATATTTCTGGCTTACAGGAGGGGATTTCCATAGGCTGCAACTGAATTCATAACCAGAGCTAAAATTTCTTTAAGGTTGATATGCCAACATATGTATTCCTAAATACCTATTTTGAAATAGTTACAGATTCCTAGGAAGTCGCAAAGAAACATACAGGAAGATACCGTGAACATTTGGCCAGACTCCTACAAAGTTAATATCTCACATGACTGTAGTTCAGTATCAGACTAAGAAATTGATGTTGGTACAACCCACAGTGCTCATTCAGGTTTTGCCAGTTATACATGCACTCTTGTATGTGTGTGCATATGTGTTTGTATGTGTGTGCTTACTTTATAGTTCCATGCAATTTTATCACAAGGATAGTTTTTTTTTTTTTTTTTAATTTATTTATATTTTTGAGTTAGAGATTGAGTCTTGTGGCCCAGGCTGGAGTGTGGTGGTACGATCTCAGCTCACTGCAACCTCCACCTCCCAGGTTCAAGCGATTCTCCTGCCTCAGCCTCCCAAGTAGCTGGGATTACAGGCGTGTGCCACCATACCCTGCTAATTTTGTATTTTTAGTAGAGACGAGGTTTCACCATGTTGGCCAGGCTGGTCTCGAATTCCTGACCTGAGGTGGTCCACCCACCTTGGCCTCCCAAAGTGCTGGGATTAGAGGCATGTGCCACCACACCTGGCCACAAAGACAGTTTTGTGTAACCACCACAATCAAGATATGTAACTGTACCCTCACCCTACGACTCCTTAGTGCTACCCTTCTAGAGCCTCAGCTTCTTCTTCCCAGGCCCTACTTCCTAGTAACCACTAGTCTGTTCTCATCTGTGTCATCATGTTATTTCACAAATGTTATACAAATCGTGTCATATGTACTTTTTTGAGATTGGCTTTTCTTTCACTCAGTACAACACCCTTGATATTGATCCAGGTTGCTGTGTGTATCAATAGTTTACTACTTATTGCTAGCAGAGTAGGATTCCAAGATCTGCCTGCACCACAGTTCGTTTAACCATTCACTCATTAAAGTGCATGTGGGGGTAGTTTCCTGGGTGCCTGGGGGCCATTTTGAGCCTTACAGAAAAATTGCGTAATGTCTCTCTCCATAGCACTTAGAGATGTATCTGGGATTGAGCCATCTCATGTCCATCTAACAACACTCACACAAATGGGATGGGTGCACAGCCTTCGGACATGGTTGCCTAACTCTGGCAATAGAGATGAAGAAGATAGAGAGATGATGAAGAAGAAACACATACAAGTAATTGCCAGATAGAGAGATGAAGAAGAAACGCATAGAGGTAATTAGCTTAAAAACACGTTCTATGTGTGTGAGGCAGCAAGGGTGGAAACTGGGGCAAGTCTATTACAGAAAAATAGGTCAACATTCACATGAACCCCACGATGCCCCAAAGAGAGACTGCTTCTCCCCAACATCAGAACCAATTAAAAATGGCAGCTGGGGTGTCCCCAGTCTAAACCCTGCAGAGTTTCCCCGAGTGGAAACTTGTGAAATGGCATTGTTTGCCTGAAGTCTTTATTCCATAAAATCTATTATAAGCATTAAACAGGAAAATAAAATTGAAGTTGTGAGAAAGATTAAAGCCATCTTGTACTAATGAGAGGCATCTGTTTGTTCCTGTTTTGTAGATGTGCATTTACCCAACAGACAGGAGTTTTTTTTTTTTTTTAAGTTGGAAATGAAAGTTAAAAAAAAAAAGTAAAACAAGCTAGAGATGGTTGCTGGTACTCTGGGGAAATTGACAGAATCAGGGCCACATTTGGAAAAGTTGTGTTTAGAGAAAGGCTCTGCAGCATGATTTTACAGTTTCTGATAAACATATTTGAATTTTAATCTTGCAAATGCTCAGTATCATATGCATCCATACTGTTCCTCATTTGTCTGTTTGGCAGGTGTTAACTGAGCATCTTCTACAAGCTGGCACCTGCTAGTGCCGAGAACACATTGGCAACTAAATCAAACATGGTAGCTGTCCTTAGGGAGACTGTGCTAGAGGTGAGACAGGTGTGAATCACAACACTTAATGGCTAATGCTCACCTGTCTTTTGTGACGCAACTGGCAGTCTTCTAAGGGCTTTGCAAATATATTAGCTTTTCAAATTCATCTGATAATTCTAAGACAGAGTAAGTCTTATTATTTTCGTGCCCTCCATTTCTGTTGCTTTCTACAGGCAGTGTTGACTTGGACTTAGGATTGCCATGAGTGTTTTCATTAGTGGCTCATTCTTGCTTATGGCTCATTGCTCTTCCCAGCTCTGCCTTTTCTCTGGGAAGCTGGTGTCTGAGTTTGCCCTTCATCCTCACTTCTCGTCTTTAGTCCAGGACAGGAGGCAGGGGAGAGAGTGTCTCTGGCTGGAGCGTGAAGGTGGAATCACAGGTGAATCGACTGTGGACCTGCCTCCTCCCCAGATACAAAGCCTCCCAGGCCTCACCCTTTCCTCACAAGGCCGCCTTCCGGCAACCATTTCTCTGCCTCCTTCAGAGGATACGGCGCCTCTTGCCAAGCCTGAGTGAAGTCATGGATTAAATATCCAGAACCCGGGTGAGATCACTTCTTTTGTTTCCAAACAACTTACAGGCGGGCTCAGATTTGGACGCTAACTGCTTAGAGAAGTTCCCCAGGACACCCTGTCTTCCCGGCACATGATCGCCATTTAAACCTTTTTCAGTTCAAGCAATCAGAAGAAACTTACTGGGGAGAGTGAGTTTTTGCAATGTCTGAATTATAGGAAATGTGAAAAAGAAATGCACATTTGGGGCTTTCAGATATCCATCTTAAACTACAGATATGGCGATATGTCCGGGTGTTTTCAAAGGTGTGCAAGGGGCCGGGCGTGGTGGCTCATGCCTGCACTTTGGGAGGCTGAGGCGGGCGAATCACAAGGTCAAGAGATCGAGACCATCTTGGTCAACATCTTGAAACCCTGTCTCTACTAAAAACACAAAAAATAGCTGGGCGTGGTGGTGCGTGCCTGTAGTCCCAGCTACTCGGGAGGCTGAGGCAGGAGCATTGCTTGAACCTGGGAGGCAGAGGTTGTAGTGAGCCGAGATCACACCACTGCACTCCAGTCTGGCAACAGAGCAAGACTCCGTCTCAAAAAAAAGAAAAAGTGTGCAAAAAGGTGTGCAAGGACCTGGCGTGTGGTGGTCAGAGGTGATCCTCCTGAGAGGATGAGCACACTGTCACCTTTGCAACTTTCCTCAGTGTGTAACTCATGAGCAGTATTTCCATGTCTGCCAAGCACTGAATAGTTCTTTGGAAGTCCTCCTTCAGGCTTTCAGTGTGAAAGGACAATGCCCTCCTCCCACTCAGGCTTTTGATGTGTGCTGCAGATTTTAAGAAAGAGACAAGGAGGAGGGCTGCTCTGCTGATTCAGGAGTGAGCATGAACTCTGAGCAATCTTGGGGCTTTCTCATATCTTTGCTGTCGGCACACCTGCCCTGGCCAACTCTCCATCCTTACCAAAGCCCCCGGGAAATAATGCTTGTGGTAGGCAGAACAAGGGTCCAAAAGATGTCCACGTCCTAATCCCGCAGACCCGTGAATATGTGACCTTACATGGCAAAAGGGACTCTGCAGGTGGGATTAAGTTAAGAGCTTGAGATATGTAGATTATCTTGGACGACCCAGGCATACACAATGTCATCAAAGGGGTTTTTATAAAAAGGGAGGAAGGACGGTGGGAGTCAGAGAAGGCGACGTGGTGATGGAAGCAAAGGTCAGAGGCATAGGGAAGTGGGCGGCCTCCAGAAGCAGGAAAAGGCAAAGAAACGAATTTTCCTCTTGAATGTCCAAAGGAACACAGCCTGCAGACCCATTCCAGACTTTTGGCCTCCATAACTCTAAGATAATAAACGTGTTTTTTAAAGCACTTGGCTTATGGCTATTGTCATAGCAGTGACAGAAAACAAATAGACTGCCCATTGATCAGTGGGGACAAAGGGCTGCATCTTTTCCAGGACATCTTGTGCCTTCAAGGTGGCAATGTGGGCCCTGGATGCTTAGATTCTGGCTTTTCTCCATTGCTCATCTGTGAGGACAGGCCTGGAGCTCCCTGCTGTGAGTGAACCCCAACACTCTTGTGCTGTGCTGCCCCCAGGACTTCGGAGTAGCCAAGGAAGGGCGGTTTCTCAACAGTTCTCTGAGACTCTCAGGTGTGTGGGCTGTGGTGTTTGCCTTTCCGCCTGTGACAGGCCCTTGTGCTCTGGGTTGGGCAGAAAAGGGAAAAGGAGGGCAGAGGGCAGAGGGCAGAAAAGGGAAAAGGGAAAGAGCCTGGGAACCACAGGCTGGTCTCCCCCATATTTTCTGGTGTAAAACTCAGTGAAGTTCAAGAAGTTTAATCCAAACTTGGCTTTTAAAAAAGTGGTTATAAAAGTTAAAATTAAAGTAGAGGGACAGAACGTGCTTTAAGGATTGTTTGTTGAATTTCAACTTTGAACTCTTAGGCATAGGGTACATGGTGCTCTGTTTCCCTTGTTTGCTGGACTCTGTAGATATTAGAGGTCAGCCTGCAGGAGAGAAGTTGCCTTTGCAAACATTTAATTCAGGCTTGGAGGAAATGGATCTATGTCTACACACCAGAGAGTGGAATACTGGAACGGTCCTCTAGCAGTTCCAGCAGGGCAGTGTGTGGATCCCGAGGTGTATGACTCAGTGTACCCAGTGGCCCCATGGCACCCCCTGAGGCCACCCAGAAGGAGGTGGGGATACAACTCCAGGGCTGTGTAGGGTCCTTCCTCTGGCACCTGCTCTTCTTGCTAGTGAGAGACACAGCTCATTACCTGAATAGGGTCCTGAGCATGGCAGGAACAATCCCTGGGGCTCTTTATGTGGAAACTGGAGTTTTAAGAGAAAAAAACTGGGTGGGATGGGGTGAGATGAGGCATTGATGAATATTAAATGGTAGAACCCTACCAGGCAGCTTCTAGCCACTTTAGATTTGCAGGTCTTGGTCTTGAGGTTTTTGTTTTTTTTTTGTTGTTTTTTTTCTACGTGCAGTTTGATGATTTGTTTTCATTTGGTGCAATTCAATTCAATTGGAAACAGTAACGAGATTCTACCTACACTTCACCTTGTTTTGTGCTGGGTGCTGGGGACACAGTGGGTGGTAAGACCTTCTTGTGGGTTCAGTTGTGTCCCCACAAGATGATATGTTAAATCCCAACCCTGGGCACCTACCAGTGTGACCTTATTTGGAAATAGGGTCCTTGCAGATGTAATTGAATTAAGGTAAGATCATACTGGATTAGGGTAGGTTAATGACTAGCCTGGGTTAGTCACTGGGCTGCATCCAGTGACTAGTGTGCTTATATGAAATCCGTGTGAAGACTCTGAAAGAGAGAGGAGAAACCTTGTGAAGACAGAGGCGGAGACTGGAGTGACATGTCCTCAAGCCAAGAAATACCTAAGATTGTGGCAACCAAAGGAAGCTGGGGGGAGAGAGAGAATAATCTTACCTAGAAAATGCAGAGGGAGAATGGCCCTGCCAACGCCTTGATTTCTGACTTCTGACCTCCAGAACAGAGAGAGAATGGATTTCTGTTGCAAGATACCCAGTTAGTGGATATTTATTAGGACAACCCAGGGAAACTAACATAAGCTTCCTCTCTGCCCTCAAGTTGCCCAAAGTCCAGGAGGAGAAGTGGCCACATAGGTAGGGAAGCACCTTGTCTTGAAAAGCCCACAGATTGGGAATTGTCCATGGCTTTCTAGCTTTGGTATTTCCTCGGGAACACATTTAGGGAAGAGGAAAGCCCCCACACGTGAGTGAGCCTTGTGAATTGAGCCTGATGTGAATTCACATGTGAATTGAGCATTCCTCAATTCACAGCAGGCCGTCAACTGCTGGAGCCACTGCTGTGGGCTTCTCCTTGGACACTGGCATAGTTCATCATTAATTACAGTCCCTTTACCCAAAGAATCCACTTTAGAAATAAAATAAGCTGTTTATGTTGCATTCTCTGTCTATTGTGAGATTTTCTTTCTTTCCTCCTCTCTGTTTCTTGCCTTCTGAGAACTCGGTGTGGATCTTTGTGTGAAAAATTCTAATTACTGTTCCCAAGACTGGCGCATCTCTTTTTCCTCTTGTATCTCCTCAAAAGTTTCATTTCTGGGTTATTGTCTATTATTTCAGCACAGAAAATAAAAAGAATGCTCTTGGCATGCACTGCGCATTAATTATCATTTGAGAGCTTGCCAGAGCTGCTTGAAGGGGCATTTAGAGAGTTGGTTGTCTTTTAAGTTCAAAGGTGCAAACACACAGAAGAGAAGAATGAAGAAAGCACTGCCTGGGTCTTAGAGCAGCCGGCTCTGTGGAATGGCTTTTTAAACAGGATGCTTTCTGTTTGCGGTTAAGGATAAATCTGGGTGTACTTTGCCTGGGAATTACGGTTTTGACTAATTGCAGAAATAGTCTTGAGCAGAGAGTGGCTCTCTGAAGACTCAACTGTGGATCCTTTGGGAGAATTAGTTCGTGGGTGAAAATGAAACCATGCTACTTCTTTTGAAAAGTGATGACGGTCAGCCTCTGACTGCCTGCCTGAGGGCTCGGAAATGTTTTTTCCTCTCCGGACCTCCAATTTCTCTTCCTGCAAAATGAGGTGGATGTGTAAGGTTCATGATTCTGTTTTTCACACAACACTCCTTAAGAGAAGTCCTTCTGGGAAAACACAAGCTGTTCCAGAGTCAAACAATACTGAGGAACCTTGAAACCTGTATCTTACTTTTTTATTATTATACTTTAAGTTCTAGGGTACATATGCACAATGTGCAGGTGCAGTGAGAACACTTGGACACAGGAAGGGGAACATCACACACTGGGGCCTGTTGTGGGGTGGAGGGGGAGGGAGGAGGGATAGCATTAGGAGATATACCTAATGTAAATGACGAGTTAATGGGTGCAGCACACCAACATGGCACATGTATACATATGTAACTGTATCTTATTTTTAAGTGATTCACAAGGTACCACAGAATATAAAAAATGGAGATGTCCAACAATAAAAAAGCCTGTTGAAATTTGCCACACTCTTTCATGTATTCATCCATTTCTTCTCAGTTATTCAATAGGACTATAACTTAAAAGGATCATAAAATAATGTATGAAATGTACTTATTTAAGTGACATTCATATCTCTATGTATTTTTCCAGGTATCTTCTGTGTCTCTACATTTCATTGTATTTTCCCTACTCCTATTTTGTTTTATTTCGCACACTTTTACTGGAGTTGTCACTGTCAACACCTCTTGCATGAACCGTGCCTTCTAACTGGACTTCCCATGTCCCCTCTTACACCCTCAAATCCATTCTCTACATTATAACCAGTGGGATCGTTTAAAATTTCCCTTTTCTATAAAATCCTCCTCTTTCCCACAGGCTTGTAACCCTTTCCCAGTTTCTCACCATTCTTAGAAAAAAAGCAAATATTCTAAATTTTTCCAATAAAGCCAGGCCTCTTCTGGACTCCTTCTGACTTTCCGGCCTTGGTCACACTAGAATCCTCCATGCTTCTCCGTGACCATTCCTGCTGGCCTTTCCCTTAGTTCACAATTTCCCCTCTGCCGGGATCAGTCTTTACCTGTCGTTACCTGGTTAGCCAGTCACCTTCCAGGTATCAGTTCAAGCATCACATTCCTAGGGAAGCCGTCTTTGATTCTGCAAGAGCAGGTCAAATCACACTATTTTACATTATGTTGGATTTTCTCTGTAGCTCTTATACCATCATGCTCTTTTCCACACTAGCACGACCATGTAGATTGGCCCTGTAGCTCTCCCCTGGTGGTCATTTGACATATGTTTACATTTGTGTGAAGACTTGATTGTTTCCCCACTGGAGCTGAGACCTCATGGGGCTGGGGCAGGTCTGGTTTTGCCCACCTGATATGGCTTAGATCTGTGTCCCCTCCAAGCCTCATGTTAAAATGTGATCCTCAATGTTGGAGGTGGGGCCTAGTAGGAGGTATTTTGGTCATGGGGGCGGATCCCTCATGAATGGCTTAGCACTATCCTTTTACTGATGAGTTCGTTCTTGCTCAGTTAGTTCACACAAGATCTGGTTGTTTTAAAAGAGGGTGGCACCTCCCCAACCTTGCTCCTTGTCTCACCATGTCATGCACTGGCTACCAGCTCACCTTCTGCCATGATTGTAAGCTTCCCGAGGACCTCACCAGAAGCACATGCTAGCGCCATGCTTCCTGTGCAGGCTGCAGAACTGTGTGCCAATTAAATCTCTTTTCTTTATAAATTACCCAGTCTCAGGTGTTCCTTCATGGCAACAAAGACAGACTAACACACCACCCTTATGTTCCCAGCTCTTACCTTGGGAGCAGATACTGTGGGCATGGAATTGCACTTGTTAAATGAATGAATGAATGAATGAATGAATATCCCAGGCCCTATACTACTTACTGGAGATAGAGGGATGGATAAGTTATGATCAGTGCCCTCAAGAAAATTAGTAAGTAATTAAAATCAAGTGTGTATTGGCAGATATCTGTGAAAAATATGAGTATATAAAATAGAAATGGTGAGACTTGGTGAGAATAAGGAAATAATGAGGACAATCTTCCCAGTGGATGTTTCATCTGAGCTCAGCAGAAAGAAATGAGCAGGAGTTACTGTCAGCGTATTCCACGGGCAGTGTTTCTTCCTGATTCTTCCGGTAACCCCTCAATGTTTATTTTTAGTTCACGTAGTTATGATAGGGCAGACCTAGGATACCAGGTAAGTGATCAACCAAACCCAGAAGCTTTTATGAGTAAGATGAGCACCAGATTTTTTGCAGGAATAAAGGACTACGCAGGCAAAGCAGAATGTGCTGTGCTCTAGGGAGGGCCAAGGGACCAAGATATGAGTGACAGTGATCAGAGCCCTCCCTCACTGAGGCTACAGGGAGTTCATGGCTAGGCATGTCACCCTGTTTTTGGCCAATACAAATAATTTAAAAGGGTTTCAAAAGATGCAGGTGTGTGTGTGTGTGTGTGTGTGTGTGTTGGGGGGTGTGCTTGAAGTTGGTAGAATGTTAACCAACATAACAAGGAAGGAGAGCAAAAGAGAGTCTGATTATTCCTGGATCCAGCCACCGCTGAAGTTAGTCAACTGTCAAAGACAAAAACAAGGCTGGCTCATGCCTGTAATCTCAGCACTTTGGGAGGGCAAGGTGGGAGGATTGCTTGCTTGAGGCCAGGAGCTGGAGACCGACCTTGGCAACATGGTGAGATTTCTGTCTCTTGCAAAAAAAAAAAAAAAAAAAAAAAAAAAAAAAAAAAAGTG
Source organism: Macaca mulatta (assembly GCF_049350105.2). Lineage (NCBI taxonomy): Eukaryota > Metazoa > Chordata > Mammalia > Primates > Cercopithecidae > Macaca > Macaca mulatta. The sequence goes on from NC_133416.1 coordinate 133,162,084, forward strand.
CTGTGCATGGCGTGGCATGCCTATAGTCCTAACTACTTGGGAGGCTGAGGTGGGAGGATCACCTAAGCCCAGGAGTTGAAGGCTGCAGTGAGCTATGATCGCTTCACTGTACTCCAGCCTGGGTGACAGAGCAAGACTCTGTCTCAAAAAAAAAAAAAAAAAAAAGACAAAAATCAGACAAGTTAAGAAGATTGATTTTATCCAACCAATTGCAATAGGAATAACACTGAAAATCTAAAGATGAGAGTGTCTCCATAGAGTGGTTTGGTTTTAAACGTTTATAGAAAGGGTACGCAAGTTTCAGATGGGAATATTTACAGCTGAGTTATTCTGCAAGCAGGGGAAGTCTCCATCAGCTGAACTGGAAGGGTTCTGCAGTTAGCTCATTTCAGAGGGGCAAGCAGTTCTAATCTCAGCTAATCATTCATGAGACACATAATGATAAATTGGCTGGGAATGAGGCAGGTTCAGATGAAGGGAAGGGTCTGTGAAGGATCGTGAAGTGGTGGGAGGTGCCACACACTTTTAAATGAAGAACTCACTCACTATAGCAAAGTTGGCACCAAGCCATGAGGGGTCCGCTCCCATGATCCAAACACCTCCCATCAAGCCCACCTCCAGCACTGGGGATTATAATTCAACATGAGATGTGGGCAGGGACAAATATCCAAACTATATTACTTGGGTGAGTCAATAAACTTTCTCTTTTGCTTTAGGAAGTTTGGATTGGGTGGATGATATGGTTTGGCTGTGTCCCCACCCAAATCTCATCTTGAATTGTAGCTCCCATAATTCCCAAATGTCATGGGAGGGACCCAGTGGGAGGTAACTGAATCATGGGGGCGGATCTTTCTCATGCTGTTCTCCTAATAGTAAATAAGCCTCATGAGGCCTGAGGGTTTTATAACCTCAGAGCCCCTGCACATGCTTTCCTGCCTGCCGCCATGTAAGATATGACTTTGCTCCTCCTTTGCCTTCTGCCATGATTGTGAGGTCTCCCCAGCCATATGAACCGTGAGTCCATTAAGCCTCTTTTGTTGATAAATTACCCAGTCTCGGGTGTGTCTTTATTTGCAGCGTGAGAACTGATGAATACAGTTGGGTTTCTATTACGAAAACCCCATTCTTATTGTTGCCAGAGCCTTTTGGGCAGAAAATTTGGGAATGGACTTTTATAGGATCATTCCAAGCTGAGGCATGGGGCACAGCAGGGTGAAGGCCAGGAGGCCCCTGTGGCTGGGGCGCAGACAGAGGGAAAGCAAGTGCACTGATTTCCTGGGGCCGTCTGAAGAAATCAGCACAAGCAGCCGGTTGCGGTGGCTCATGTCTGTAATCCCAGCACTTTGGGAGGCCGCGGCGGGCGGATCACGAGGTCAGGAGATCGAGACTATCCTGGCCAACATGGTGAAACCCCGTCTCTACTAAAAATACAAACATTAGCTGGGCGTGGTGGCTCGTGCCTGTAATCCCAACTACTCAGGAGGCTGAGGCAGGAGAATCGCTTGAACCAGGGAGTTGGAGGTTGCACTGAGCCGAGATCATGCCATTGCACTCCAGCCTGGTGACAGAATGAAACTCTGTCTCAAAAACAACAACAACAACAACAACAACAACAACAACAACAACAACAAAACATCGGCTGGGCGCGGTGGCTCAAGCCTGTAATCCCAGCACTTTGGGAGGCCGAGACGGGTGGATCGCAAGGTCAGGAGATTGAGACCATCCTGGTTAACACGGTGAAACCCCGTCTGTACTAAAAAATACAAAAAAACTAGCCGGGCGAGGTGGCGGGCGCCTGTAGTCCCAGCTACTCGGGAGACTGAGGCAGGAGAATGGCATAAACCCAGGAGGCGGAGCTTGCAGTGAGCTGAGATCCGGCCACTGCACTCCAGCCTGGGCGGCAGAGCAAGACTCGGTCTCAAAAAAAAAAAAAAAAAAAAAAAAATCATCACAAGCTGAATGGCTCAAACGACGGAAGTGTATTGTCTCACAGTTCTGGAGTTCAGAAGTCTGAGGTCAAGCTGTGGGCAGGGTAGACGCTTTCTGGAGGCTGTGAGGGAGAATCTGTTCAGTGTTTCTCTTGCTACTGGTGGTTTGCTGGCAATCTTTGGCATTCCTTGGCTAGTAGAAGCAACTAATCTCTTCCCATGTGATGTTCTACCTGTGTGTGTGTCTACCTTCAAATTTCCCCTCTTCATCAACACACCTGTCCTATTGGATTAGAGGCCCACCCTTCTCCAGTATGGCCTCTTCTTAACTAATTCCACCTGCAATGACCCTGTTTCCAAATAAGGTTACGTCTGTGGTACTGGGGGTTAGGACTCCAGCATATGAATGGGGATGGGTACAATTGAGAGGAAGGTCAATAGGAGGCTTTGGGGTCTTCTGAGGAGTTCATGTTTTATGCTGCAGAAAACCTAGTCCCTGAATTTTCGGGTGTATCAAATCACCTAAAACCACTCTGTATTTCCTGTAAGGAAACAGGGAGGTTGATGTCCTTATTTTGTCCTGCTCGCACCCGCAACAGCCACAAAACCTAGAGACTGGCATCCTGCGTGAACACTTAGCATTGCTGCTTTTCGATGGAAATATTCTCCCTCTTGACACAACTCGGCAGGGGGAAGTGACTCTAGACTGGATTTTTCTGGGCTGCTGAGCTGCGGCGGGCCTGCCATTGGCTGCCATTGCCACACACCCCTTCACTGTTCCCTCCAGACCCCTTGAAGTCCTATTTTCTTCTTGGGTTCGGACTGCGATGGGGGCAGTACAATGGCTCCCATTTGTCTGAGGAATCTGCACCATAAGGCAAGGGCAGAGCTCACCAGAGCTCCTGGAAGTGGTCACTGCAGGGCTCCAGTCCCAACCTGGTGTCCAGCAGCCAAAATGGACCTCTAGGTGTGTTTCAGTCTTCCAGAGTGTTACGTTTCCTTTAAGAAATTGAAACAGATGCCCACGTTAAAAAATGAGCAGATTTTATATCAAAATGCAGATTCTTCATTTCTTTTTTAAAATCAGAAGCTTTGGCATCATTGGGAGTGGATTTCTGCATGCACCGTCCTGCAGGATCTGAGGCAATGCTTCCCACTTTATCTCACACGTCACTCCATGGCTACCCTTTATGCCATCAGACTGGCCCCCATGGGTGTTTAAGTTTGAGACCTGGGTTACCTGTTTAAGGGAGAGAGCTTTGGATTCAGACAGAATTGGTAGAGTCCTAACTCTAATACTTAATAGCTATGATGCTAGGGCAAGCTGTTTGATCTCTTTGAGCCTCAGTTTTCTCATCTATAAAGTGGGAGTACAAGGATAGTACCAAACTCATTGGGCTGTAGTGGAGAATACATTAGGCAAATTCTGCAACTGGCTCAGCCGGGGCCTAGGCCACTATGATTGCTTCTTCAATGGTAGAAGCTAGTGTCTTAGGAGTTGCAGCAATAGTAGAGTTAGCAGCCATATTAATAGCATCTTTGTACCCCTGATGTTTTGCTCACTGAAGCAACCCGGGCTTGGAAAACTGGCAGGTACAAGAGAGGCAGGCTGATAGGCTGCAGCCAAGATCTTGTCAGAAGCCCAACATGGCAACCTGGTTTTAGGTCATTCCATCAATCCAGAACCTGCTAGACACTTGTGCAAGGTGGGGAGCTTTGGTTGCAAGTAACAGAAACCACATGAGTATTGATGCTGCAAACAATAGACCCTGACCACCTTGCCACTAGTCTTGTCTCTGTATGGCTTTCTCTGAGTTCAGGTCCAGAGGAGGAAATCCATGCACCAAGGCTAGGCTTTCTCTGTGTGCCTGAGTTAGAGGAAGGTTGGACTAGAAAGTCTAATCTCCTTAGTAGTGAAGCCGTGAAAAGTCACACAATGGCCTTACCACTAGTCAGGGTACCTGACTATTGGACAACTCTTGCCCCCACACTAATGATGTTTCTTTGCTTCAAGACTAGAAGCAATATTTTGTGGCTGGTGTAGTCTTCATGCAACCAATAAAATCATTCCATATAGCATGGCTTTCCAGAGTGACATATGATTGGACCAAAATTAAGACATGTAAATGTGGCTGTTACAGGAAATCGTCTTCGTATTCTACATAGAGAAAGCCACTCTTACCTCCCAAAGGAAAGACTTCATGCATACAAGACAATCCTACCCATGAAAGGGGAGGTAAAATGTTTCCTAGCATCAGAAATGTTACTCAAAGGGGTTCTGCTTTGGGTGAATCGAATTAGAAGATTAAAAAAAGAATTTATCTAGTTCTAAGATTCTTCATGTTTAAACATGTTTGGAACAAGAATCTATGGGGAACTATATTCCAAGCAATTTAAATTTTCAGAGAGAACATTTAGGTGTCTTGGCAAATTCATTTTTGCTCTGGTTTTAACTTAATTGACTGGAGTAATCTGGTTTGAAGTTCACAGGACTGCTGGATATTTTTGTAAGCTGGGATCTTTGGTTACAAGTGACAGGAATCACCTTGAGCTAGCTGAAACGGAAGTGGGTATCTATTAAAAGAACCAGAGTTGTCTCGGGGATTGCAAGAGCAAAACTGAAATTGGGTGTCAGCAACCAGGACCTGGAAAGACATTGGGATCTGAGGGGTCCTGTTTTTCCTGGCTTCTTATGTCTTCTGCAACCTCCCTGGTCCACGGATTGGTTTTCTCTGTGGCAGAAAGAAGATGGTTTCCCATAATAACCACATTTACACATCTTAATTTTGGCCAGATCATACTTCACTCTGCAAAGCCATCCTATATGGAATGATTTTATTGGTTGCATGAAGACTATACCAACCACTAAATATTGCTTCTAGTTTTGAAGCAAGAAAAAAAAATCTTCAGTATTGGAGCAAGAGTTGTCCAATATTTAGGTACCTTGACTAGTGCTTAGGACTTCTTAGGAGCCACAGTTCCTATTTCAAAGCTTATCAAGGTTTGCATCAAATTATGGTCACTAATTGTTAAAACCACATTTTCACAATAACAAAAGTGATGTTTTCATATTTTCTACCAAATTGAAACTAACACCTCCATTATGTATCATATTTTGAATTATTTGATGTACAGTTCCAACCTGTGAAGGAAAGTGGAGAATTTTAAAATCTGTTTTCATATCTCTGCCAAAATGTTAGGTTTGTCTCCCACGGGGAAGTCATGAGCACCTTCTCTTAAAAATAGATGACGTTTTGGTTTGAAAAAAACTTCAGGTTTGTTCTATAGTACATTCACTTAAATATCATACTTAATTTTTTTTTTTTAAACATAGGGATCTCACTTTATCACCCAGGCTGGAGCTCAGTGATGTGATCATAGCTCATTGCAGCCTCAAACTCCTGGTCTCAAGTGATCCTCTCACCTTAGCCTCCCAAATAGCTGGGATTACTGGCATGAGCCCCCACATCCAGCTTGCATATCACACTTTTAAAGGAAATGCTTCAGGGATGCTCTTTAGGCTAAAACTCCTTACAATGTGCCCTAGATGGCTTGCAATATTTCTATGCTGAATATTGAAAGGAGTCAGACGCTGGGTTGAAAAAAAATGCCACACAGGTTCAGGTTTTTGTTGTGTATGTGTGCACATATGTGTGTGACTGTGTGTATGTGTGTGCATGTGTGTGTGTGCGTGTGTGCACGTGCCTGTGTGTGTGCATGTGTGCACATGTGTGCATGTGTGTATATGTGTGTGCATGTGTGTATGTGTGTGCCTGTATGTATATGTGCATGTATGTGCATATGTGTATCTGTGTGCATGTGTATGTGTGTGCATGTGTGTACACGTATGTGCATGTGTGTATGCACATGTGCACATGTGTGTGCATGTGTATATATGCATGTGCATGTGTGTGTATGTGTATGCATGTATGTATGTGTGGGCATGTGTGTGTGTACTAGTGAGTCTTGACCCGCCCTAGGTGCCTAGCTTTGCTTTTCCTATATTATTCTAGATGGAGCTCAGCGGCTTCTGATACTGGGAGGAAATGGTGAGCAGAAAGTGTATATGATTGCAGAGCAGTGATCCCAGTAAATGGCATGTGTTTGTATGATCTTTTAGGAACAGTTACAAAGGACCTTCAATTCAGAGTTTGATAAAATGAGGCAGAAAGGAGAGTATGATATGAAGGGGGAAAAAAGGTGGAAAGGGGTGAGAAAAGGAAGGAGGAAAGAAGAGTAGGGTGTTGCCTGCATATGAAGTTAATTAGAGGCAAATTAAGTTAGTTGATGGTGCAATAGTTCTGAGAGAAGGGCTGTGTTTCTAGCAGGCTCTTTGCACAGGTTCAGGTGCCAGAGAGAAGACATAGCTGCCAATACTTTTTGCACCTGAATCCAGGAAAGTCAGGCCACTGTCAGCATGCAGCCCTCCCTCAAAGGCAGCCTCATGCCTCTTCTGGAGCCCTGGGTATTCTGGGGAGTCCTCAAGATACGGAGGTGTGACAATGCCATTGATGGGGTGGTTCTTATTTAATCTGAAAGCAGAGCCCCTTTGATTTCTACCGTGATCCCTTATTTAGGTGCCAGACTAGGAAAACCCTTTAGTTTTTCTCTCATCCCCTGGTGCTCTCATGTTGAGGTCCCTGACTGTAGGGACCTCAACCGGTCCCTACAATGGAGACACTGGTGTGCCATATATTAGTGTCAAAAGAGATGAACGTGCTCCTGGACAAGCTGATGGGCAGAAACATGACTCAGTAGGTCCTGGAATTCAGATAAACATCTGAACTTTTGAATGCTTATTGTATGGACCTTTACTGTTGATTTCGGTGTAGAGGAGCATAATCTATCACTACATCTAAACTTATAAAGCGGAGACCATTATCTTTCTGCTCCAGGCTTCAAATAATGGTTGTACAATGATTTTTATTCCTGCACTGCACTTGGAGAGAAAACTTTTCAGCAGATTTTATTAAAAGGCTTTTAATCCATGAAAGCTTAACCAGCTCAAGTGGGTTTAAAGCACCGCTGCTACTTCACAGAGGATACACGAAGCCTAGTTATCTAATAACCACCACTTGCTATAATAAAGATTTTGGATCAGAGCTGATGAATCACAATGTTTCTTAAATCCATTTCTGCCAATATCTCTAGACATTCATAACCTCTTTTATTGCCTTCTCCTCCTTTGGGAGCTGAAGGGAGGGATGTTCTGTTACCTCCAAAGTCCCTGCAGCACCTGAATTGAGTTCCATTTTTTCCTCCATATATAAAGATACTTTTAGCCTAATCCCACAGGAATGGTTTAGCGGTGGGAAACAAAACCTCATGGTTTTAAGCTCTTTTGTATGTTCAGAGAGGTCTGAGCTTTTACATAATACATTTTTTTTCCATGTTTCTCCAAAAAAATAGTATTAAACAATTTTGCACCCATTTTTCTTTCCAGGAGGAACATTTTCCTCCCAGACTCTTGGCCTTTACCAAAAGGGGCTTATATACAAGTTCTCTGCAATGACAACACAATATTAATGATAATAATGGGCACCTGACTTTGTTTGCAGATATTTTTAGATCTAATTCACACATCTAATAGAAAAATTACTAATACTTATTAATCATAAGCCAGGCGTAGGGCTCAGCACTGTGCTTGCATTGTCTCCTTCAGTTGCGCCAACAATATTCAAGGATGGGTGATGTTCCTGTGGCAGAGACTGGCTGTCTGGTTTCCAAACATTGCCTTTGCCTCTGAGGCTTTAGCCGAATGGCATTTTCCAGCATCCATTCATTGTATTCTGGCTCATGGAATGGGATGTGCACGTTTGCAGCTCTCTCCATGTAGCCTCCTGCTCAGTCCTTCACACGCTCCCTTTCCTTGTCTCTTGGCCAGATGCAGAGGATCTGAGTAAAGGTCCCAAGGTCCTACAGGATGGCAAGGCTTGAGTGGGAGGAAGCCTGAGTCCCTGAACGACTGCGTGGAGTCTCCCTAGGAAGATGAGCGGGGACATCATCTGCCTGTGAGCCCAGCTGATTTGTTGGCTCAGGCTGCCGTAACAAAGTGCCACAGAGCCAGGATCCCAGCTTTACAACCTCATTTAACCTTAATCGCTTCTTTAAAGGCCCTATCTCCAAAGCCAGTCCTGTCTGGGGTTAGGACTTCAACATTTGAATTTGAGGAGAAAACAGTTCACCGTAACAACGAGTGTGGTCCAGCCTTGGATAATGACTCTTCTGGATATTAACAGAGAATAGTCACACAAGAGAGAAACTGATTATCAAATTTCCTGGAAATATATTTGCACTCGTCAGTTTGTCATTGTCTTGTGTTCACTAAAACTGCTGAATTCTATGTATTTGAGCATCTGAGAGAGATATAGATATACATACATATATTACATACACATATATACATACATACATTACATACACATATATACATACATACGTGTGTGCGTATATATACATAGAATACGTAGAATTCAGCTCCCTGCAGTGGGTTCTCTTGAAGGGAGATGTGAGAACATCTATGTGGTCACCCAATGTGTGACCATGTTTGTCCACAAACAGGAGGTGTTTGACCATGAAACACCTTTATTTTATATTTTGATTGTTTTATAACGAACAAGTCATTTTCAAGGAGTCATGCCTCACTAATTTATAGGTTCCAGATGCATTTAACACATGCAATCCTAGATAGTCCAGGTTTATCCTGCTAATAGGTAAGGCTTCTCCTGCTAGAAAATACCTTCACTCTGTTTGCTGGAAGGTCTCCCAATAAAGGTGCCAGACTGAACAAATAAAACCATAAGATGCCTAATTAAATTTGAATTTCTATGTAGAATCATTTTAGTATAAGTATGCCCCATGCAGTAATGGGGACATACACCTACTAAAAAAAAAGCACCATAGTTTATCTGAAAGTCAGATTTAACTGGATATTCTGTATTTCATCTGGCAACACTATCTTCTAATAGCTAGTTTATTAGGACATGTGTGGGGGGTGGGGGGGTGCCTTTCCTTCCTCCTGGGGTGGACCTAGTAAAGGAAGAGGATGAATCGCAAGCTTGCAACTAACCCTTTGCTTCCCTAATGGATATTTGAGTTTGGAAAAATGCTTTCTCTTTACCCATTATCCTTGCCTTTCTCACCCAGCCATTAACACGTATAGGCTGGGCAGTTTTTATGACCAAAGAAAGCTTAGGGAGGGTTTTGAGTGTGGGAAGGGGATCTCTGGGAAGAAATAAAATAAGAAACTAGGCAAGAAGCCCAGGGAAGTGGCCAATCTGTGAGGTAGCATTTTCTCTTTCTTTCTTTCTTTCTTTCTTTCTTTCTTTCTTTCTTTCTTTCTTTCTTTCTTTCTTTCTTTCTTTCTTTCTTTCTTTCTCTTTCTTTCTTTCTTTCTTTCTTTCTTTCTTTCTCTTTCTTTCTTTCTTTCTTTCTTTCTTTCTTTCTTTCTTTCTTTCTTTCTTTCTTTCTCTTTTCTTTTCTCTTTTTCTTTTTTCTTTTACTTTTTTTTTTTTTTGAGACAGGTCTTGCTCAGTCATTCAGGCTGGAGTGCAGTGGGATGATCATGGCTCACTGCAGCCTTAATCTCCTAGGCTCAAGCAATCTTCCCACCCTCCCGAGTAGCTGGGACTACAGGTATATGCCACAATTCCTGGCTAATTTTTAAAAAAAATTTTGTAGAGATGGAGGTCTCACTATGTTGCCCAGGCTGGTCTCAAACTCCTAGGCCCAAGTGATCCTCCTGCCTTAGCTTCCCAAAATGCTGGGATTACAGGTATGAGCCACCACACCTGGCCAGCATTTTCTTGTGTTGTGTATTTGCAACCCTTTGGGCTCACACCTTACACTATTTTTTTTTTTAGCAAGTTTTTTCTTGTTTTCTTGGCGGGGGGAAAAGCTGAGTGTTGGGAAAAAGGCTGAGGCAGGGCTTGATTGTCTGAAATAATGTAAAAGTCTTGGAACATGGCCAGGGTCCAGGGTCTAAAACCCCTCGTGGCCTTTGGAACACCAAGCTCTGTGCCAAAGGGTTGAAGGCTGCCCTGCTGCACCACAATCTAAGCCCAGGGCATGAAATCCCTCATGGCTTGGATGGAATCCAGGGCTCAGGGCATAAAACCCCTCATGGCCTCTGGAATGTGTCTAGACTTACTGGCTCCTTGCTTCTAGCACTCCCAGGCTCATAGATCGATTGTATCTTAAACTACAAGAACATGTTTCCCATTATCTCAAGTAAGAGAACATGTTCCATATGCTTCAAAGAAAATGCTAAACTGTCACAGCTGAAGATCATGCTCTTTATACACTGCTTTCTTTCAACCCCCACATCCTCACCACCTGCTTCTTTGTTTGATCACCAATAAATAGTGCAGGCTTCCAGAGCTCGGGGTCTTCACAGTCTCCATACTAGCATTGGCCCCCTGGTTCCACTTTATGCACTGTCAACTTGTCTTGTCTTATTCCTTTGACTCCGCCAGACTTCATAGCCTTCACTTTTTTCTTGTCCCTCCTCTCTCTCTCTAATAAGCAAGACCTAAAGTTCAGCACATCACATCATGTGACATGAACAGAAAATGCATGCTGCATGTTGCAGCAAGACCCATGGCCATTCATCTGAAGAGTCTAAATCTGGAAGAAAGGCCAAATGCTGTTGGATGTTGTATTAGGCTGTTCTCACACTGCTGATAAAGACATACCTGAGACTGTGTAATTTATAACAAAAAAGAGGTTTAACAGACTCACAATTCCATGTGCCTGGGGAGGCTTCAAGATCATGGCAGAAGGCGAGGGAAGAACAAAGGCATGTCTTACACGGCATTGGGGAAAGACAGAATGAGAGCCAAGCAAAAAGGGAAACTCCTTATACAATGATCAGATCTCATGAGACGTATTCACTATCACGAGAAAAGTTTGGGGGGAAACTGCCCCCATGATTCAATTATTTCCTACAGGGTCTCTCACACAACATGTGGGAATTATGGGAGCTACAATTCAAGATGAGATTTCAGTGGGGACACAGCCAAACCATATCGGATGTGGACTTAGTAGATTAGGATACTTTTGGTGACACACAACATTATTATCAGTCTGTCCTAAACAACAGAGATAATTTATTGGCTCATGTAAATGTAAAAGAAAAGTAGCAGCGGACCTTCAGGCAAAGCTGCATCAGAGTTCTTATTTAACTTCTCCACAAAACTACAAGCTGAGTTTCTCTTAACTTTAACCGTTTCATGTGGCCTTCAACCTCACAGCTACTGCAATTCTACTGCAGTAAATTTCCTAAGGTTATAACCCAAGTGTGTAAGATGTGGAGCCTGGATTTACACCCATGCCATCTAAATCCAGAACTTGCGCTCGTGGAGGTATGTTGCATCCAGGCTGGTTATGACTGTTTTCTATAGGCGTGCCTCGTTTCATCGAACTTCTCTTAACTGTGCTTCATAGACACTGCGTTTTTTACAAATTGATGGTTTGTGGCAACTTTGTGTTGAACATCTGTTAGTGCCATTTTTCCAGCATCATGTGCTTACTTTGTGCCTCTGTATCACAATTTGGTAATTCCCACAATACTTCACGCTTTTTCTTTTCTTTTGAGACGGTGTCTTGCTCTGTCACCAGGCTGGAGTGCAGCGGCGTGATCTCTGCTCACTGCAACCTCTGCCTCCTGGGTTCAAGTGATTCTCTTGCCTCAGCTGCCTGAGTAGCTGGAACTACAGGCATGCGCCACCACACCCGGCTAATTTTTGTATTTTTAGGAGAGATGGGGTTTCACCACGTTGGCCAGGATGATCTCGATCTCCTGACCTCGTGATCCATCTGCCTCGGCCTCCCAAAGTACTGGGATTACAGGCGTGAGCCACGGCACCTGGCCCAAGCTTTTTCATCATTATTGTATCTGTTATGGTTATCTGTGACCAGCCATCTTTGATGTTACTAGTGTCATTATTTTGGGTTGCCATGAACCACGCCCACATAAGATGACAAACTTAATTGATAATGTGGTGTGTGCCCTGACTGCTCTACCAACTAGCTGTTCACCTATTTCTCTCCCTCTCCTACAGCCTCTATCCCCTGAGACACATCAATATTGAAATTAGGCCAATTAGTAATCCTGCAATGGCCTCTAAGTGTTCAAATGAAAGAAAGGGTCACACATCTCTCACTTTAAATAAAATACTAGAAATAATTAAGCTTAGTGAGGAAGATATGTCGAAGGTAGAGACAGGCTGAAACCTAGTTAGGCCTTTTGTGCCAAACAGTTAACCAAGTCGTGATTTCAAAGGAAAAATTCCTCATTTCATTGAACTTCTCTTTACTGTGCTTTGTAGACACTGCGGTTTTTACAAATTGAAGGTTTGTGGAAACTCTATGTTGAGCCAGTTTATCGGTGCCATTTTTCCAACAAGTTGTGATTGCAAAGGAAACATTCTTTAAGGGAAATTAAAAGTGCTACTCCAGAGTACATACGAATGGCAAGAAAGCAAAACAGCCTTAGTGCTGATATGGAGGAAGTTTAAGCAGTCTGGAAAGAAGATCAAATGAGCCTCAATATTTCCTTAAGGCAAAGCCTAATGCAGAGCAAGGCCCTAACTCCCTTCAGTTCTATGAAGGCTGAGATAGTCGAGAAAGCTACAGAAGAAAAGTTTGAAACTAGAAGAGGTTGGTTCACGATGTTTAAGGAAATAAGTTGTCTTTATAACATAAAAGTGCAAGATGGGCCAGACGTTGTATGTAGTTCACGCCTATAATCCCAGCACTTGCGAGGCCCAGGTGGGCAGATTACGAGGTCAGGAGTTCAAGACCAGCCTGGCCAATATAGTGAAACCCCATCTCTACTAAAAATACAAAAAAATTAGCCGGGCGTGGTAGTGGGCACCTGTAATCCCAGCTACTCAGGAGGCCGAGGCAGGAGAATCGCTTGAACCCAGGAGGCGGAGGTTGTAGTGAGCTGAGATCATGCCATCGTACTCCAGCCAGGGCGACAGTGCAAAATTCCATCTAAAAAAAAAAAAAAAAAGTGAAAAGTGAAGCAGCAAGTGCTGATGGAGAAGCTGCAGCAAGTTATACAGAAGATCTAGCTAACATCATTGATGAGGCTGGCTACACGACAACAGATTTTCAGTTTAGAGGAAACAGCCTTCTGTTGGAAGAGGATGCCATCTAGGACATTCACAGCTAGAGGGGAGAAGTCAATGCCTGGCTTCCAAACAGGGGACAGGCTAACTGTCTTGTTAGGGGCTAATGCAGCTAGTGGCTTTAAGTTGAAGCCAATGCTCACGTATCATTCAGAAAATTCTAGGGCCCTTAAGAATTGTGCTAACTCTACTCTGCCTGTGCTCTATAAATGAAACAAGAAGCCCAGATGACAGCACACCTGTATACAGCATGGTTTGCAGAATATTTTAAGCCCACTGTTGAGACCTACCTGTCAGAAAAGATATTCCTTTCAAAGCATTGTTGTTTCTTGACAATGCACCTAGTCATCCAAGAGCTCCGATGGAGATATACAAGGAGATTAATACTGTTTCATGCCTGCTAACACAACATCCATTCTGTAGCCCACGGTTCAAGGAATAATTTTGACTGTTAAGTCTTATAATTTAAGAAATACATTTCATAATGTTAGCTGCTGTACATAGTGATTCCTCTGATGGATTTGGGCAAAGCAAATTGAACACGTTTGGGAACAAATGCCCCATTCTAGATGTCATTAAGAACATTGGTGATTCATAGACAGAGGTCAAAGTGTCAACATTAACAGGAATTCCAACACTTATGACTGACTTTAAGAAGTTCAAGACTTCTGTGGAGGAAGGCACTGCAGATGTGGAGATGGCAAGAGAATTAGAATTAGAAGTAGAGCCTGAAGATGTGACTGAATTGCTGCCATCTCATGATCAAACTAAAATGGATAAGGAGTTGTTGCTTATGGATGAACCACAAAAGTGGTTGATTGAGGTAGAATCGACTCCTGGAGAAAATGCTGTGAACATTGTTGAAATGACAACAAAGGATTTATAATATTTCATAAATTCAGCTGATAAAGTAGCAGCAGGGTTTGAGAGAATGGATTCCAATTTGGAAAGAAGTTCAACTATGAGTAAAATGTTATCAGACAGCATCTCATGCAACAGAAAATATTTTCATGAAAGGAAGAGTCCATTGATGCAGCAAACTTCATTGTTGTCTTATTCTAATAAATTGCCACAGCCACCCTAAACTTCAGCAGCTGTTACCTTGATCAGTCAGTAGCCATCAACGTCGAGGCAAGATACGCCACCAGCAAAAAATTTAGTGAACTATTTTGAAAACTGACTGAAGGCTCGGATGATTGTCAGCATTTTTTAAGCAATAAAGTATTTTTAAATTAAGGTATGTACATTGTTATTTTAGACATAATGCTGTTGCAGACTCAGTAGACTGCAGTATAGTGTAAACATAAATTTTATATGCACTTGGAAACCGAAACATTCATGTGGCTTGCTTTATAGCAATATTTGCTTTATTGCAGTGTTCTGGAAGGAAACACACAATAGCTCTAAGATTTGCCTGTATTCGTTTATGTGATAGTCAAGTATGGGCACAAGAGGAGACCAGAGAGAGGCTCAGAAAAACGTTTGCATACTTGTATGTCCTAGAGACAAGAGGCAGGGTATGCCCTTTGTCACAGGGACATGTGGGAAAGACATCAGGGTGGTCGGAAGGCAGAAGACAGGAGTGGGGGAAAGCATTAGGTTAGAGCCTTTATTGGAGTTTCTGTGGGAAAAGCAAGTCAGGGCAGGATTGGCTAGTTTGAATGATTTCAGCAGGCTCGGAGCTATAGGTGGTCTCTAGTTGTGGGGTTCTGGGTCTTGGAATGATAATAGCAGAGTAATATTGCCTCCTGAGGTGTCTGGGCTGGATGGAGGATGTCTGGCTCTGGATTGGGTCATTTGCATATCAAATGCTCCTGGCTGAGTTCCTGGGCTATTTTTAAGAACTGGTTAGCCCCTGGAGAGGCAGCATGTCTTCAGTCATAAAGGGTTTTATTAAAAAATATACATCATTAATATAACATCATAATATAAATATATACATACAATTATGGATTGAACACTTAAACTGTCACCTCCCTCAACACAAAGGATCAGGGATTAAAAGATTAAAGAAAATTAAATGTAGTAATTTTCTAGGTTATACAAGATCCCATTCTTATAAATGTTAATATTAATTGCAAAGATACTTTTAGCCAATTTTTCAATCTTTCAGTATTTTTATTTTGGATACTAAAATATGCTAAGATTATAGTATATGGATTATAATGAGAGTAACTGAATTAGAAATTTCATCCACAGGGAAGGATCAGTTATAAAGCTATATTAACAAACTTTCCTGTAGCCTGCAGGAGAGAAACACCTTGGCTTGTGGTTATGGGAAAAAAATATATATCTAAGACTCACGCATGTGTATATTAAATCACATATTAGAATAAATATCAGATCAATTTTTCTCTTGTTGGCTTAATACACAATAAAGTAAATGGCCCATAACAAAGAAAGAAAAGGTTTTCTTTAACAAGAAAGGGTTTAAATATGCAAACGTTTTGATAGTTAATAGAGCAGGTAATAAAATGAGCTTGATGCAAATCTCAATGGAGTGTTTACAAGGCTTTTATAAGAATTTTGGTTAGTTGTTGTGTTTTATATTTTATTCCTTTTGTCACCAGTTTGTGTGACTATTCTTACTATATTAGTATTAACATTCTTATAAATATTAGAGGTTGTTGCAATTAAGACTGAATGCCAGGAACTTTAAAAACACTTAATGACTAGAAGTTATAGATAATGGAATTATCCTTTTAATGATGTGTTGAGTTAAAATATATATAATTTTACATCAGGCACAGTGGCTCAAGCCTATAATCCCAGCACTTTGGGAGGCCGAGGTGGGCTGATCACCTGAGATCACCTAAGGCTGAGACCAGCCTGGCCAACATGGTGAAATCCTGTCTCTACTAAAAACAGAAAAAATTAGCTAGGCGTGGTAGTGGGTGCCTGTAATCCCAGCTACTTGAGAGGCTGAGGCAGGAGAATCACTTGAACCCGGGAGGTGGAGGTTGCAGCGAGCCAAGATCACACCACTGCACTCCAGCCTGGGCGACAGAGTGAGACTCCATCTCAAAATAAAGAAATAAATAAGTAAATAAAATATAAAATATATTTTTAGAGTACAAACTGAATTTTGTTTTGAAGATATCCTGTTTCTGCAGAGATATATATTAATTATTCACGGCTGCCCTGTATCCGAAAATAATACTAGCTGCAGCAACAGATAATTTCAAAATCTCAGTGACTTGACTTAATAGAAATTTAATCCAGTGAAATTTATTTATCACTTAAGTTGAGTGCAATCAGCTGGTGGTGGGAGGGACACCAGGCAGTCACTCAGAGACCCAGGTTCCTTCCACCTTGTGGCTCTGTCTTCCCTCAAGAGCTTAGAGTCTTCTGATGGGTTCGGCTAGTAGATGGGATAAGAGAACTAATGCAGGGGAAAAGGTAGGTTTTTATTGGTCATCTAGTTTACTCTGTGGCAGAATCTGCTAGTGTTCACCAATATCTGCTTTCCTCTCTTCTTCCTGGGCACACTGCTCACCTCTTTTGCAAATCCACCGAGACCGTGAGATTATTTCTTGCACATGGTATAAAAGGAGACACAGTGTGTGTAACTTTTCAGAGGATGCCATTGACAGCAAGCTTGCCTTATCTTCACTCTTTCTCTTAATCTTCCATTGGTTGATTGTAGAGAGGTCTGAGGCTTAAGAGGGTGGCAGAGCCACAGTATGCAAGGAACCCAGGTCCCTGAGTGACTGCATGGAGCACAAATCCCCTACCATTGTATCTTTGTAGGTGACTTGTTTTCTATGTTTCAGAGGTCTGCAGATGAGTGGAATTTTACCCCAGGGTGGACCATAACCCAAGTCTAACCCATAACTAATATAGATGAAATTTTTGATGCTGGATTGGATCAAAGCTTTGAGGGATGTTGCGATATGGTATATGGCTCTGGGAAGAGCGTACATTTTGGAGGGCTAGAGGGTAGGCTTTTAGGAATTGAATTATGTCCTCCCCCAAAAAATATGTTGATGTCCTAAGAATGTCCTTAGAATTTGAATTTATTTGGAAATAGTTATTGCAGAGGTAATTAGTTATGTTCACATGAAGTCATACTAAAGTAGAGTGGGCCCCTAATTCAATAGAGCTGGTGTCCTTATAAGAAGATGACCATGTGGGCTGGGCATGGTGGCTCACGCCTGTAATCCTAGCACTTTGGGAGGCCGAGGTTGGCGGATCACCTGAGGTCAGGAGTTTGAGACCAGCCTGGCCAACATGGTGAAACCCTGTCTCTACTAAAAATACAAAAGTTAGCTGGGCATGGTGGCGGCCGACTGTAATCCCAGGTACGCTGGAGGCTGAGGCATGAGAATGACTTGAACTGGTGAGGTGGAGGTTGCAGTGAGCTGAGATCATAGCACTGCACTCTAGTCTGGGTGACAGAGCTAGACTCTGTCTCATATATATATATATGTGAAGAGAAAGCCACCTAGAGAGAACACCATGGAATGACAAAGTCAGAAATTCAAGTTGTGCAGCTGCAAGCAAAAGAATGACAGAGACTGCTGGCAACTCCCGGAAGCTAGGAAGATACAAGGAAGGATTTCCCTTCAAATATGTAGAAAGAATGTGGTCCTGCTGATGCCTTGATTTTATATTTCTGGCCTCCAGAGCTGTGAGATAATAAATTGCTGATGTTTTAGGCCACACCATTTGTGGTAATGTAGTCTCCTCTTATTCACAGTTTTGCTTTCTGTGGTTTCAGTTATCCAAGGTCAACCAGGATCTGAAAATATTAAATGGAAAATTTCAGAAATTCATGTGTTTTAAAATTACAAGACTTTGTATTCATGGATGGAACTGGAGGCCATTATCCTTAGCAGAATAGCACAGAAATAGAAAACCAAATGCCACAGGTTCTCACTTGTAAGTGGGAGTTAAACAATGAGAACACATGGACACATAGAGGGGAACAGCACACACTGGGGTCTATAAAAGGGTGGAGGATGGGAGGAGGGAGAGGATCAGGATAAGTAACTAATGGATACTAGGCTTAATACCTGGGTAATGAAATAACCTGTACAGCAAACCCCCATGACACAGGTTTACCTATGTAACAAACCTGCGCATGTATGCCTGAACTTAAAACAAAAGTTAACATAAAATTGCACACCATTCTGAGTAGTGTTATGAAGTCTCACACCATCCTGCTCTGTCCTGCCTGGGATGTGAATCATTCCTTTTACCAGCGGATTCAGGCTGTGTACACCACCTGCCTGGTAGTCACGTACTAACTGACTCAGTTGTCAGATGGAAAACACATAGTGTTTGTAGGGTTCAGCTCTATCTACAGTTTCAAACAACCACTGGGGGTCTTGGAATGTATCCCCTGAGGATAATGAGGGGCAGCTTCTGTACTAGTCTGTTCTCAAGCTGCTGATAAAGACATACCTGAGACTGGGTAATTGATAAAGAAAAAGAGGTTTAATGGACTCACAGTTCCATGAGACTGGAGAGGCCTCACAATCATGGTGGAAGGCAAAAGGCACTTCTTACATGGCAGCTGGCAAAGAGAGAGAATTCGAGCCAAGTGAAAGGGGTTCCCCTTTATAAAACCATCAGATCTCATGAGACTTACTCACTACCACGAGAATGGTATGGGGGAAACTGGTCCCATGATTCAATTACCTCCCACCAGGTCCCTCTCACAACACGTGGGAATTATGGGAGCTACAATTCAAGGTGAGATTTGGGTGGGGACACAGCCAGACCACATCAGCCACTTTGTTATGGCAGCCAGAGGAATCTAATACAGAGTTCTCATTCACTGGTGCCAAGGGTTGTTTGGAAGCAGAAATGCAGCCAGGATTTCTGAAGGGTTCCCTTTGGCAAGCGGTCTCATAAAATACATTCTGAATCATAAAAGTAGCCCACATGCAAAACCAAGTATTTCACATAAAAATTTAAATTTTGATATTTCCTGAAAAAATTGGCAAACATGGAGATCCATTTTAACCTGCCTGAAAAATGATCAGTGTCTTAGTAGAAACTGTTTAACATTCTGAAATTATTACATGGCATGCTTATAAAGACTGCCTTCAGCCAGACTTTCTGCCTGCATCTTCCAGCGGTTGCTTTCTGCATAGCAGTGCTGTCTTGCCCCACAGTTAATGCAACAATGACCAGAAATTTGCAGAAAAGTTTTGTACAGAGGTTACGTAGCTACAATGAGCTCGTCCTCGTGTGAGGGAGACCCAATCCAATATGACTGTGGTCATGTTTCTTCATTGTCCCTTTCGTTAGAATGTAGGACCTCTGCCCTTGTGTAATTGTGTTTATTTCAGTATATTTCCAAATAGGAATCTATGGAAATGTTGTTGGGGTTTGATACAATTGGTTTTCACTTTGTTTTTATCCTTTAATAGGAATCTGTGGATTGCTTATATTTGGGAAACGTTTCTTTGATCTCTTTTCCATATACAAATGTCTGAACATTGGCCTCTTCAGAGGCAAAGCATGCCTAAACATTTCAGATCTTTAAAAATAAGTTTTGTCTTTATGCATCCTATGTTCTGTTTTACTTTTCCCTGTGTAACTAAAATATTCCCCCAAAACCTAAAAGACACACACAACAAGATTCCAGAACTAGGGGAAAGATTCCTTAACATTTAATGACTGGTTTTTCCTCTATGAACGTGGAAGATTTCATGCTTTGAATTGAGCTGTTCTCTCTCTCTCTCTCTCTCTCTCTCTCTCTCTCTCTCTCTCTCTTTTGGCGGAGGTTTGTTTGTTCTTGCACATGCAGTAATTGTACATTTCCCAGAAAAAGCAAGATCTATCAGCTTCACTAATGTGGCTTTTCTGGATATCCAAACCCTCAAAAAGCCCAGGTTTCAGAGACAAGCTGGAACAATACCCCCCATCTCCCGGGGTCAACTTCCTATGAGGTGGGAGAGTCATCTGTTCTGGAGTATAAACATCCTTTGTAGTGGATTGCAAGTGAGGCCTGAGCACGGAATCTAATCCAGTATTAATTGTTTTAGAAATGGTTTTCCTAGTGTATCCATTTAGAACAGACTTGTTTATCAAAGTCCACTGGTCTGTGTAATTCACCATCCAACTAAAATTAGTTAAATTACTTTATTTCAAAATAGTAAGATTTTTAAAGGTGGTTATTTAATTACAAAAGTACCTACCCCTGGGAGATACAGATAAGCCTAATAGACCATTTTATTTCATGGGTGGTGCCACCTGGGGCACAAGAAGGCTTTTTTTTTTTTTGGTAGAGATTATAAAGCCATCCATTTATAGCCTTCCTCTTTCTCAGGTCGGCTGTTCAACTTAAACTTTCACTCTAACTCCCATCTCTCCCTCCCCTGTCCTCTCTCCTCCCCTCTCCTCCTGTCCCCTCCCCTCCCTCCCTCCCTCCCACCCTTCCTTCCTTCCTCTTCAGTGTCTGCTTTACTTTAGATGTTATTCAACAAAGCAGGAAGGCCAAAATTAACAGCACATGGTCTGAATTTATGAAATATAATTGTTTGGCCTCTTACTTTTGCAAGTGACAGAAAATCTAATTCAAATTGGCTTAAGCAACAAAAAAGGTACAGTTTGTGTAGGTAAAGTACTCGGGGCAGCGTGGGCTGCAGGTCTAGCTGAATCCAGGGCTTCATCAGGATATAGTTTATAAGAAACTTCATTTCTTGCTTTCTGCTGTATGTGTTCCATTGTCATACAAGATCTTCACTCGTGGATGCAGCTTGGGCTGCCACAGCTCCAACCTCATGTCTCTCCAGCTTTACATCTAGCGGAAAAGAATGTGTCTTTTCTTAGCAGCTCTCATCGAGTCCTGGATGCAATTCTGATTGCAGCCTGAGCAGGTGTGGAGGGCCTGGGCTGAGGCTTCTGGAACTCAGCCCCTCTCAGACGTTGAGATGATGGTTTCTGTTCACAGAACAAACTGCATAGTTGCAAAGCAGCTGGGCCAGGGTAGCACCCAGTCCTCTCTGAGTTATCTGTAGACGACGCAGTAAGATGGCGCTGCTAGTGCACTTTCTGTACTGGCAGCACCATCTTACTGTGTAGATCCAGGCAATGTGTCTGGCTGATGGCAGCTTGTTTTTTTCTTTTTTTTCAGATGGAGTCTCACTCTGTTGCCCTGGCTGGAGTGCAGTGGTGTGATCTTGGCTCACTGCAACCTTCGCTTCCCAGGTTCAAGCGATTCTCCTGACTCAGCCTCCTGAGTAGCTGGAATTACAGGTGTGCACCACCATGCCAGGCTAACTTTTGTATTTTTAGTAGAGATGGGATTTCACCATGTTGGTCAGGCTGGTCTCAGACTCCTGACCTCTTGATCCACCTCAGCCTCCCAAGGTGCTGGGATTACAGGTGTGAGCCACTGTGCCCCGCCGGCAGCTTTTATAAATGTATCAGGTAATCATTTCAGAGTATTAGAATATCACTGGGGAAATAAGAAACTCAGTAAGCCCTTACTTACCAGTCTGACAGGGACTCAACACAAACAGGCAGATGTCATCACCAAACACCTCTAGGCTGGTGTCTCCTGAAACGTGTATTTTGTGCTTCTTGCAGTCAATTTTAAATTCTGTAAAAATTATGCATTCAGTTTCCACTCCCTGCAGGCTACTAACCTCATTCTCTGTGAGACTATGAAGGTCACCTGTCAATTCCCCAAATGACCGCCATTGTTGGAAGCATGTGAATGACTCACCAGCTCAGCCCTCGTTTTGGTTTCCACAAAGTATACTCACATAAAGAATCTACAAATGTAGAATGGTGCAGCCACTATAGAAACCATATGGAGATTCCTCAGAAAATAAAAAATGGAACTACTATTAATACTATCTAGCAACCCCACTTCTGGTATATATTCCAAGGAAATGAAATCAGTATGTCAAAGAGATATCTGCAATCCCATGTTCATTGTAGCGCTATCTGCCAGAGCCAAGATACGGAAACAACGTAATTATCCATTGGTGGATGAATTGATAAAGCAAATATGTATCTACATACGCATACAATGGAATATTATTCCAAGTGAAAACGAAATAAAATCTTGCCATTTGTGACAACGTGGATGAACCTAGAGGACATTATGCTAATGAACAAGCCAGTCACAGAATGACAAATACTGCATGGTTTCACTCATACGTAGAATTTTAAACAGTCAACTGCATAGAAGAAGAGAATAGAACAATGGTTTTCAGAGACTGGGGGAAGAGGATATGGGGAGAGGTGAGTCAATGAGTATAAAATTTCAGTTATGCAAGATAAATAAGATCTAGAGATTTGCTGTCCCTGTAGTACCTGAAGTTAGTGATATGGTGTCATGCACTTTAAAATATATTAAGAGGACAGAGCTCATGTTAAGTGTTCTTAAAACAAAATGAAGGAAGAAAGCACACAAAAGAACACAAGGAAGTTCTTGGGGGTGATGCATATGTCTAGTGCCTCAGTTGTGGCGATGATATCAAGGTGTATGCGTATGTCCACCTCATCAAGATGTATACATTAAATATGTGCAATTGTTTGTATATCAATTATACCTCAATAAAGCTTAAAAAAGAATTTGTGTGTTCGAGAGACTATTGAATGTGAGAAGTGCTTGGAGCAACAAAAGCAGGGATTCTAACTTCAATGGAGCAATGTAGACAACTTCACAGGGAACATAAGTATCCTGCTTCTAAGCCTGTGCTTCAGTGAACTTGGCTCCTTGGGCATGGGGTCATGTCCTCAGAGCCCACCTCTCCCTATCAGTTAGATGCCTCCCTCTTAACCTTGACCATAGCCTACAGATGTACAAGGTGTGCAACTCACAGAGACTCCTGGTAAAGGGGTGAGGGGGCCTGGCACATAGCCCTCGCTCTGCCCACCAAGCCTTGCATCCTGGCAGGAGCAGAGGAAAGGACCCCTCTGAATGCACACAAAGGTGTCCTGTGGACCAGCTGCCCCCTCCCCCTTTCTTGCCCTTCTTTGCCTCTTTGCTCACTTTTTGTCATTTTTATAATCAGTAGATTAGTAACAAATTTCTCTCATTTTTTCATGAAGAATAGCTTAAAAAATCTTTTTGATTGTTTTCCCTTTTTGCTTATACTTTCACTCTCAAGAGCTCTGTTTTTACCTGAAATAGCCTTTCTCTGTATTTTCTAAAGCCTGAGGTTTCTTTCCTAACAGATTTTAGGCTGCGTGATGTTAAGACAATAGATATTTTAGTTTGTTGATCTTGCTTCTCCTATGCCTATATTTTTCCTTCCTTTCCTGCATTATTTGAGTTGGGTTCTCCCTCTTTTGCTCTATTAACTGGTTTGGGCATTTTCCATTCTGTTGCATTTTTTCAAGTGACTGAAATTTCAATTAGTTATGCCTATCTGTAAACATATTTTCTGAAAATACTTTATTGGTATACCTTTTATGAGGTCCCTGAAATCCTTCTGGAGCAGAGAGAATTGCAGGGGATTTCCCCATGTTCCCAGCAATAGGAAACCTTGCTATTTTCCGAGGCATCCTCTGCTTCATTTCCAGTCCTCTCCTTGGTCATCCCAGCTGGCAACATGTGGGCTCTGCCACATGCCTTCTTTAGCGTCGTGAACAGGATTTTTGGTTTCAGGGATATTTTTGAAAAGTCCCCTGTGAAGATACTTCCTTTGCTTCCCCTGAGACAAATGCTTCAATTTATGCCTTTAAATAAACTGTGAAAAGCTTAGGACTAAACTGGATGGTTATTTTTATAATAGCTTCTTGACAGCACATTATAGAGCGGGAAGAAACAATTCTACTTTGGCTTCAATTTGAATAATTTCTGGTAATAATATTTTTTAAAGTTTTGATGCTTTAGAATGTTGTATCCAGAGCAACTTCCATTATAATTAATTATTTCGTTTGTACAAAGTATCATACTGCTTTGAGAACTGGTGTTAGTTAATATCTAAGTTTTTGTATAATTAATTTTATAGCTTGATGTAACACACTGATGTTTTGTCATTTGAAATTATTTTGCACTTGGTTTTTTGCATTGCATACAAGTAGTGAGAGCACACTATCTCTCTGTCTGTACAAGTTTTACGATTTTCCTTTCTAATATTTGGGCTATCTTCTGATGATCTCTGGCTTGCATGAGTCCAAATTAGCTACCTAAGGATGGGAATTGATAACAGGAAGAGAGATGGCTCAAGCTACTGTGTCTCATACCCAGGCCTTGCCCAGGGGGTCTGCAGGTCATGCAAGTCATGCCTTCACTGCTCCATTCTATAAGACACTTTTTATACCATAGTTTATGTTAATGAAATTTACTGATCTGAGCAGTGTGCAACTTGTGAAACCGTACTGGTAGCCCACTAAAACCCCAATCCCAAGCCTTTGATTTAGAGGCTCATCTTATCCCTCAGTTGAGTTGTCTTCCCCCACCCCGCCAAAAAAATGGTTACTGAAAAGCTGCTTTGCCCTCTTCTCTGTGCTGGATCCTAGCGTTCTAACCAGGAACACAACATTGTCTCTGCCTTCAAATATTCACCGTCTGGGGAGAGAGGCAGACTTGTAAATATGCATCTCAGAATGATGAATTGGAAGTGAAGATGGAAGAGCCAAAAAAGGCATCGAAACCAAATACCAATGTGAGATGTGAGGGAGACCACTATGAGACATTTCAAAGCTGATTAGATGATTCATCTCCATTGAGGGTATTTATGGATCAGATTCTTGGGGGAGGGGTGTCTGTGGAGCTTGACCTGAATCCTTGCAGTTAGGTTGGTATCTCTGATTCACGTCAGAGACAGCTAAACACATCTGGGACAGCAGAGTAGAGGACTGCACGGGGGGAACAGGAGGAAAAAATTATACTTTTTTTGTTTGTTTACTTATTTGTTTGTTTCTGAGACGGAGTCTCTCTCTGTTGCCCAGGCTGGAGAGCAGTGGTGCAGTCTTGGCTCACTGCAACCTCCACCTCCTGGGTTCAAGCAATTCTCCTGTCTCAGCTTCCTGAGTAGCTGGGACTACAGGTGCACACCACCATGACTGGCTAATTTTTATATTTTTAGTAGAGAAGGGGTTTCACCGTATTGGTCAGGCTGGTCTTGAACTCCCGACCTCATGTGATCCACCCGCCTCGGCCTCCCAAATTGCTGGGATTACAGGCGTGAGCCACTATGCCTGGCCTGGGAAAAAAATTATGCTTTTTTCCTGCTAATGGGATACAATCGTGTGAATCCTAGTGACCTGTTATAGAACCTACAGTAGATAGATTGGTCTGGAGATGTTTTAAAACAGTAGCTAGCCACAGCAGTATGTTAAACAATATGGCATTGTATACTTTACAAACCGTGAAGCTCTACAACTTAATCATCTGCATAACTGAAACTTTATACCTATTAGAACACAATATTTAAAAAACAGTTTTAAATTTTTAAAAAACTGAACAGTGCCAGGTGCTGTGGCTACACCTGTAATCCCAGCACTTTGGGAGGGCAGATGATGAGGTCAGGAGATAGAGACCACCCTGGCTAACATGGTGAAACCCCGTCTCTACTAAAAATACAAAAAAATTAGCCGGGCATGGTGGCGGTCGCCTGTAGTCCCAGCTGCTGGGGAGGCTGAGGCAGGAGAATGGCGTGAACCCGGGAGGCGGAGATTGTAGGGAGCCGAGATCACGCCATTGCACTCCAGACTGGGTGACAGAGCGAGACTCCGTCTCAAAAAAAAAAAAAAAAAAATTGAACAGAAAAAAACAGAGTTCCCATATAACGCTCCTCCCTCCACACGCAACTTCCCCTATTAGTGACATCTTGCATTTGTGTGGTTCATTTGTTCCAACTAATGAACCAATATGAATCCATTATTATTAACTAAAGTATACATTCTTTCAGATTTCCTTAGATTTTTACGTAATGCCCTTTTTCTACTCCAGGATACCATCTAGGATACTGCATTTTGTTATCATGTCTAATCAAGGTAATTTTTAATTTTGTTTTTGAAATGCAATCTTGCTCTGTCACCCAGGCTGGAATGCAGTGACACGATCTCAGCTCACTGCAACCTCCGCCTCTGCCTTCCTTGTTCAAGCAATTCTCCTGCCTCAGCCTCCCAAGTAACTGGGATTATAGGCACCTGCCATCATGCCCGGCTAATTTTTGTATTTTTAGTAGAGACGGGATTTCACTATGTTGACCAGGCTGGTCTTGAACTCCTGACCTTAAGTGATCCACCCACCTCGGCCTCCCAAAGTGCTGGGATTTACAGGCATGAGCCAAATCAACATAATTTTTAATTTCAAATTGAGACTAGGTTTACCATAAGGTTACATAGTCATGTGCCACATATCCATGTTCCAGTCAACAATGACTGCATACACAATGGTGGTCCCCTAAGATTATAGTGGAGCTATCTATATATGTGTGCCATTTTTACTTTTATACCTTATTTTCACAGTACCTTTTCTATGTTTAGATACACAAACACCACTGTTCTATAATTGCCTAGAGTATATAGTATAATAACCTGCTGTACAGATTTGTAACCTAGGAGTGATAGGCCCTACCATATAGCCTAGGTGTGTAGGAGGCTATAATCTGGGTGCTCCTGTATTGGGTGCATACATATTTAGGATGTTAACTCTTCTTGTTGTGTTGATCCCTTTATGATTATGTAATGCCTTTCTTTGTCTTTTTTGATCTTTGTTGGTTTAAAGTCTGTTTTATCAGAGACTAGGATTGTAACCCCTACTTTTTTTTTTTGCTTTCCATTTGCTTGGTAAATATTCCTCCATCCCTTTGTTTTGAGCCTATGTGTGTCTTCACACATGAGATGGGTCTCCTGAATACAGCACAACAATGGGTCTTGACTCTATCCAATTTGCTAGTCCATGTCCTTTAATTGGGGCATTTTGCCCAGTTACATTTAAGGCTAATATTGTTATGTGTGAATTTGATCCTGTCATTGTGATGCTAGCTGGTTTTTTGGCCTGTTGGTTGATTCAGTTTTTTTCATAGTGTCGATGGTATTTACTATTTGGCATGTTTTTGCCATGGCTGGTACTGGGTTTTTCTTTCCATATTTAGTGCTTCCTTCAGGAGCTCTTGTAAGGCAGACCTGGTGGTGACAGGATCTCTCAGCACTGGCTTGTTTGTAAAGGATTTTATTTCTCCTTCGCTTATGAAGCTTAGTTTGGCTGGATATGAAATTCTGGGTTGAAAATTCTTTTCTTTAAGAATGTTGAATATTGGCCACCACTCTCTTCTGGCTTGTAGGGTTTCTGCAGAGAGACTACTGTTAGTCTGGTGGGCTTCCCTTTGTGGGTAACCCGACCTTTCTCTCTGGCTGCCCTTAACGTTTTATCCTTCATTTTAACCTTGGTGAATCTGATGATTATGTGTTTTGGGGATGGTCTTCTTGAGGAGTATCTTTGTGGCGTTCCCTGTATGTCCTGAATTTGAATGTTGGCCTGTCTTGCTAGGTTGGGGAAGTTCTCCTGGATAATATCCTGAAGAGTGTTTTCCAGCTTGGCTCCATTCTCCCCATCACTTTCAGGTACACCAATCAAATGTAGGTTTGGTCTTTTCACATAGTCCCATATTTCTTGGAGGCTTTGTTCATTCCTTTTCATTCTTTTTCTTTAATCTTGTCTTCACACTTTATTTCATTAAGTTGATCTTCAATCTCTGATGTCCTTTCTTCCGCTTGATTGATTCAGCTATTGATACTTGTGTTTGCTTCATGAAGTTCTTGTGCTGTGTTTTTCAGCTCCATCAGGTCATTTATGTTCTTCTCTAAACTGGTTATTCTAGTTAGCAATTCCTCTAACCTTTTCTTAATCATCTTAGCTTCCTTGCATTGGGTTAGAGCATGCTCCTTTAACTCTTAGGAGTTTGTTATTACCCACCTTCTTTCTGAAGCCTACTTCTGCCAATTCGTCAAACTCAAACTCATTCTCCATCCAGCTTTGATCCCTTCCTGGTAAGGAGTTGTGATCCTTTGGAGGAGAAGAGGCATCCTGGTTTTTGGAATTTTCATCCTTTTTGCACTGTGTTTTCCTCATCTTCATGGGTTTATCTACCTTTGGTCTTTGATGTTGATGAACTTTGGATGGGGCTTCTGTGTGGACGTCCCTTTTGTTGATGTTGATGCTATTCCTTTATGTTTGCTAGTTTTACTTCTATCAGTCAGGCCCCTTTGCTGCAGGTCTGATGGAGTTTGCTGGAGGTCCACCCCAGACCCTGTTTGCCTGGGTATCACCAGCAGAGGCTGCAGGACAGCAAACATTGCTGTTCCTTCCTCTGGAAGCTTCGTCCCAGAGGGGCACCTACCAGATGCCAGCTGGAGGTCTCCTGTATGAGGTGTCTACAACACCTGCTGGGAGGTGTCTCCCAGACAGTAGGCACAGAGTCAGGGACCCACTTGAGGAGGCAGTCTGTCCCTTAGCAGAGCTCGAGCACTGTGCTGGGAGATCT
This sequence comes from Macaca mulatta, assembly GCF_049350105.2. Taxonomy (NCBI): domain Eukaryota; kingdom Metazoa; phylum Chordata; class Mammalia; order Primates; family Cercopithecidae; genus Macaca; species Macaca mulatta. The sequence goes on from NC_133416.1 coordinate 133,190,557, forward strand.
ATTGCTCTCTTCAGATCAGGCAGGCAGGAACGTTTCAGTCTGCTGAAGCTGCACCCACAGCTGCACCTTCCCCCAGGTGCTCTGTCCCAAGGAGATGGGAGTTTTATCTATAAGCCCCTTAATGGGGCTGCTGCCTTTCTTTTAGAGATGCCCTGCCAAGAGAGGAGGAATCTAGAGAGGCAGTCTGGCTACAGTGGCTTTGCCAAGCTGCAGTAGGCTCCTCCCGGTTTGAACTTCCCAGTGGCTTTGTTTACACAGTGAGGGGTAAAACCACCTTCTCAAGTCTCAACAATGGCAGATGCCCCTCCCTGCACCAAGCTTGAGCATCCCAGGCTGATTTCAGACTGCTGTGCTGGCAGCAAGAATTAGAATTTCAAGCCAGTGTATCTGAGCTTGCTGGGCTCTGTGAGGGTGGGATCCGCTGAGTTAGACCACTTGGCTCCCTGGCTTCAGCCCCCTTTCCAGGGGAGTGAACAGTTCTGTGGCAGGCCCACTGGGGTATGAAAAAAAGACTCCTGCAGCTGCCTCAGTGTCTGCCCAAACGGCTGCCCAGTTTTGTGCATTGATCTTGCTGGGAGCTGCTGACCGGAGCTGTTCCTATTCACCCATCTTGCCAGCCACTCTGGCATTTATCTTAAATCTGCATATATTTTAATTTTTTAGAGTCTTTTCTCATCTTTCATGACTTTGATTCTTTTGAAACATTCTGGTGAGTGATTTTGAAGACTCCTCTCAATTTGGATGTGTATTGCATTTTCTCGTGGTTTAACTGAAGTCATGATTGTCGGATAGCATATCACAGCAGTGGTGCAGCCTCCTTATCACACTGTAATCAGGTTGTGTAAATGTATGACATTGCTGGTGTTGTTAACCTAGATCATTTGGCTAAAGTCCTGTCAGCCAGGATTATCCACTGTAAGGTTACTATTTTTCTCTTTGTAATAACTATAAATTTTGAGAGATATTCTTTAAGACTGCAAATGTCTTGCATCTGCTTAAATTTTCGAACATTAATATTGACATCTCTGGGTAAGTGCTGTCTGTAGTGATTATAACTTAGGTATTCTAGCAGTGGTTTTCCATTTCCCTCATTCTTTTTACAATCACTAATTGGAATTTTCTCTAGGGAAGGGTATCTGAGACAGTATCATCTCCCACATTGAGTTTTTTCAGTTATTTGATTCTGTATAGGCATGAACTTAAGGAAACTGATGTTATTCTCTTGTTTATGATTCAATAGAATTTTTATTTATGTTGTTGCTACAATTGTTTCAACTTTTGCTCCTAGCATCTCTTTCAGCTTGGTGTCCTGTCACTTTGATGTGTGTGTGTGTGTGTGTGTGTGTGTGTATGTGTGTGTGTAGTATTTTCTTACTGGCATTACAAGATTCTGCAGCTCATCTTGTATTTTCTCTATCCGGCCCTAGAATTTACAAGTTCTCTGAGGAGTCCTGGTGTCTTTTGTTGGTGAATGGTTGATATGGTTTGGCTCAGTGTCCCCACCCAAATCTCATCTCCAATTGTAATTCCCACATGTTGAGGAGGGTCCCAGTGGGAGGTGATTGGATCACATAGTAAGGGAGTTCTCATGAGATCTGGTTGTTTGATAAGTGTCTGACACTTCCCCATTCTCTCTATATCTGTTTTGCCACCTTGTGAAGAGGGTGTTTGTTTCTCCTTCACCTTCTGTCATGATTGTAAGTTTCCAGAGGCCTCCCCAGCCATGTGGAACTGTGAGTCAATTGTGCCTCTTTTATTTATAAGTTACCCAGTTTCAGGTATTCCTTATAGCAGTGTGAAAACGGACTAATACAGGAAATTGGTACTGAGGTAGTGGGGCATTACTATAACATACCTGAGAATATGGAAATGACTTTGGAACTAGGCAACAGGGGAAGGTTGGAACAGATTGGAGGGCTCAGAAGACAGAAAGATATGGGAAAGTTTAGACCTTCCTAGAGACTTAGTGAATGGTTTTGACAAAAATGCTGATAGTGATAGAGACAATTATGTGCAGGCTGAGGTGGTTTCAGATGGAGATGAGGAACTTATTGGGAACTGGAGTAAAGATCACTCATGCTATGCTTTAGCAAAGAGATTGGTGGCATTTTCTCCTGCCCTAGAGATCTGTAGAACTTTGAACTTGAGAGAGATGTTTTAGGGTATCTGGTGGAAGAAATTTCTAAGCAGCAAAGCATTCAAAATGTGACCTGAAAGTGTTCCGTTATATGTGTTCACAAAGGGATGATTTGAAATTGGAACTTATGTTTAAAAGGGAAGCAGGGCATAAAGGTTTGGAAAATTTGTAGCCTGACCATGTGGTAAAGAAAAACCCATTTTCTGGGGAGGAATTCAAGCCCACTGCAGAAATTTGCATAAGTAACCATGAGCAGAATGTTAATAGCCAAGACAATGGGGAAAATGTCTCCAGGGCATGTCAGCGATCTTGGCGGCACCTTCCATCACAGGTCCAGTGGCCAAGGAGGGGAAAATGGTTTCATGGGCCAGACCCAGGGCCCCACTGCTCTGTGCAGCCCTGGGACATGACACCCTGGATTCCAGCCACTCTAGCTATGGCTAAAAGGGGCTAAGGTACAGCTAAGGCCATTACTTCAGAGGGTGCAAGCCCCAAGCCTTGATGTTGGGCTGCATGGTGTTGGGCCTGTGGGTGCACAGAAGACAAGAGCTGAGTTTTGGGAGCCTCCACTTAGACTTCAGAGGATGTATGGAAATGCCTGGATGTCCAGGCAGAAGTCTGTTGCATGGGCAGAGCTCTCATGGAGAACCTCTACTAGGTCAATGCAGAGGGGAAATGTGGGATTGGAGCCTTCACACAGAGTCCCCAGTGGGGCACTGCCTAGTGGAGCTGTGAAAAGAGGGCCACTGTCCTCCAGACCCCAGAATGGTAGATCCATCAACAGCTTGCACCATGTACTTGAAGAAGCCATAGGCACTCAATGCCAGCCCAGGAAAGCAGCTTTGGGGGCTGTACCCGGCAGAGGCACAGGGGTAGAGCTGCTCAAGGCCTTGAGAGCCCATCCCTTGCATTAGTGTGCCTTGGATGTGAGACACGGAGTCAAAGGAGATTATTTTGGTGCTTTAAGATTTAATGAGCGCCCTGCCAGTTTTTGGACTTGTATGGGGCCTGTGGCCCCTTTCTTTTGGCCAATTTCTCCTATTTGGAATGGGAACCTTTACCCAATACCAGTACCCCCTTTGTATGTTGGAAGTAACTAATTTGTTTTTTATTTTACAGGCTAACAGGCAGAAGGGACTTGTCTCGGATGACACTTTGGACTTGGACTTTTCAGTTAATGCTGGAATGAGTTCAGACTTCAGGGGACTGTCAGAAAGGCATGATTGATTTTGACACGTGAAAATAACGTGAGATTTGGGAGGGGCCAGGGTGGAATAATATGGTTTGGCTCTGTGTCCCCACCCAAATTTCATCTCAAATTGTAATCCCCACCTATTGAGGGAGGAACCTGGTGGGAGGTGATTGGATCATGGGGGTGGTTTCCCCCTTGTTATTCTCATGATAGTGAGGGAGTTCTCACAAGATCTGTCATTTGATAAGGGTCTGGTGCTTCCGCTTTCTCTCTGTCTCTCTCCTGCTGCCTTGTGAAGATGATGCTTGCTTCTCCTTCTGCTATGATTGTAAGTCTGCTGAGGCCACCTCAGCCATGGGGAACTGTGAATCAATTAAATTTCTTTTATTTATAAATTACCCAGTCTCAGGTATTCTTTACAGCAGTGTGAAAATGGACTAATACAATAGAATTTAGAAATCAAGACCTGGGTGCTAGCTGTGCTTATTGCTGCTGGGGTGTCACTGCTTCTAACCCATCTTAGTGGAGGGAGCTAGGAGATATGTATACATACTAACATTCATTGCATTTTAATAGCAAATATATGCATTTACATTACAAAGATTCACATGGTTCACCAAGGCATTTTATAAAAAGTAGCAGTTCTCATTTCCCTCCATCCAGAGGCAATCCCTGCCATTTTATTATTTTCCACCATTTATTCTTTTTATATTCATTGCCGTTTTATTATTTTCTATTTTAAACAAAATAAATATTTCTATTTTATTATTTATCTCTATGTATTTCAATAACATACCTATATTGCTATTTTTGTCCTTATTTGGAGATTTTTTTTTCTTCCTGTAGCATCTCCATTTCCTCCAAGTTGCTATTTGTTTTGGAATCTATTTTTTATGCAAGAAGGTCTCTCTGTCCCAGTCTCTCTCTCTCCTTCTCTCTCTCTCTCTCTGTGTGTTTGTGTGTATTTCCTCTGTCCTTAGTTTTCTGCTCAGATCAAAGAGTGGGGAACTTCACAGTTGAGCATGTCATGGGGCTTGCCATGGTGGGCTTCACTGTAGATGGTCAGGTGGGCTACTTCAATTAGGAAACCCTAATGCCAATATGCTTAGACTTATCCACATGGGTTGGTCAAATTCTCCAGAGAACAGTTTTCAAACTCCTTTAGGGAGGGTGGAGCCCTAGTTGTAAGAATGTAGACCCCAACTGGAGAACAGTTTTATGTCTCTGTGTTCTGGATATTTACATGTAAACTGGGCCTGGTTTCCATGTAGATATCCAGATACCCATGCTCAGTCCACAGGTTGTTTACTTACAGGGATAAATATCAGCGTTTTTTAGAAGGGCTAAAAAATGTCTTAGCTCTGTTTCTACTCTCATGTTTGAAGGCACCTGGTGCTAAATTTTCCTGAACATTTAGGGGTTTCTGTAGTACGAATTGAATTGACTCCTGATTTCCCAGACTGAATGATTCATCGTTCTTGATCTACTGCTGGAATTAAGCATCCAAAAGTTTATGTCCATGGTTTCTGCTCCTAAATTCTTTGTCACTGCGGTTTATGCAAGAGGATACCTCTCTGTCCCAGTCTCTGCCTCTGCCTCAGTGTTTCTCTCTCTCACTCTCTGTGTGTTTCCTATCTCCTTAGTTTTAAAGGCTTTATGCCTTTAAAGTTAATTTATGCTTCCTTTAGTGCTGTCTTGAAAACAAGTAAAAGTAACTGCTTATGTTAATCTATAATATTTAACACAGATTCACTGAATTTTTAATTGCTCATTTAATTGCTTTATTATATATGGACAAAATTATAATGTGGTATAAAATTCACACTTTTGAAACTAAGGAATTCAATTTAAAGTCACATTTAGCCCCTTAAATTATTCTTTGGTTTTTGGTGCCTTCTAGCTAGTTAAAAACAAACAAACAATCATGGACTGGTGATGATACATATGTTTCTTTTTTCCTTTCTTATTTCAGTAGTTTTGAGTGAAACCTAAGAATTTTGTGGAATTAGAGACATATGGAATAAAGGAAGCAAGAAAGTAAAGATCTATAAACTATTTTTGTTTTTTTCTGTTATGATTTCTTTTTATTATTCAATTTTTCAAGTTAAAAATAAAATAAAATCTCAGTCAAAACACCTACATAACTGCTCTTTGCAGTTCCATAGAGCAGAGACAAAAAGTAATAACATATTTATAACTTAAGTTTTCCCTTTAAAAGCTACACTGACTGGGTCAATAGATTTTTGTGCCAAATAATGACAAGTGATCCCTGGGTTTTAGCTCTGGAACACCACATGATTCATGACACCTGTGATCAATAGGTATTATTTGCATGTTTTTCCTACAAAATCAACCCAGCAAGGGAGTAATACAGAGTATCTCATCTTTATCTTAACCAGTGAATAAACAGTCTTTTTATTTTTACAATTCAAATTATTACTATATACCTGAATCCTCTTTGCATTTTATCTTTATTACCATGATGATCGTATTAACTGTCATTCACTTCATAGACAATAGTACATTCTTTCCATGATACAGTAATTGGGGTATAATTTGCAAGTCAAAGACTAAATCAATTCATCCTATAGGATGCTATCCTTTCTTTTAATAAGATTGAAATTAAAATATTTTTAGAAAGTATATTTGTTCTTGCTTGGTTTAACATACGCGTCAGTATTTGTGTTCTTTTATGATGGTGGTGGGAGAGAGAGACCCCAAAGGAATGAAATATAACATTAGGTGCAGTAAACTTATCCCTTGACTCATAAAGCAGCTATTGGCTCTAATTTTAGATTTAGTATTTGAATTCATTAAAGTCATAAAGGGTTTCATTTCATATACTTTATCCTTTTCCTGAAGCTAATAATCATAACTTTATTTTCTTAAAAGTCACATTTTATATTTTACTAGAAAGTCAAAACTTTTTCTTACTATTTTTTTTTTTGAGACAGAGTCTCGCTCTGTTGCCCAGCCTGGAATGTAGTGGTATGATCTTGGCTCACTGCATGCTCCACCTCCTGGGTTCATGCCATTCTCCTGCCTCAGCCTCCCGAATAGCTGGGACTACAGGCACCTGCCACCTCGCCCAGCTAATTTTTTTTTTTTTTTTGTATTTTTAGTAGATACAGCATTTCACTGTATTAGCCAGGATGGTCTCAATCTCCTGACCTAGTGATCCACCCGCCTCAGCCTCCCAAAGTGCTGGGATTACAGGTGTGAACCACCGCACCTGGCCCAACTTTTTCTTTCTTTTAAAATGATTGTTCATAAAGTTAAAGAAATGAAGAAAAACATCAGATGACTAAGAAAAGATGTCGAAATGACACACAAGGAAGACCGATTTGCTACCAGGATGGAGAACGTGGGTGAAGCGTGAGATGACCTACCCCCCAGAACGTGGAGGCACCAGGGACACAGGTTCTGTCATGTTGAATGTCTTGTTATTTGTTAACACTCTTATTCCTGGGATTGATGAAATGTGCACTTTTTATATGGATATTTAAGTGTATTCCAGAGGCAGCTTCATCCCTTCTCAATTTCATGATTTTTAGAAGTAGCAAGAATGTTGGGTGCGGTGGCTCATGCCTGTAATCCCAGCACTTTAGGAGGCCGAGGCTGGTGGATCACTTGAGGTCAGGAGTTCAAGACCAACCTGGCCAATATGGTGAAACCCCGTCTCTACAAAAATACAAAAAAAATTAGCCGGGCGTGGTGACACGCGCCTGTAATCCCAGCAACTTTGGGGGCTGAGACAGGAGAATCCCTTGAACCCAGGAGGCAGAGGTTGCAGTGAGCCGAGATCGTGCCATTGCACTCCAGCCTGGTCTACATAGCGAGACTTCATCTCAAAAAAAAAAAAGAAAAAAGAAAAAAATACAAGAAAAGCTGCAGAAAGTTAATTGGTATTTTGCAAATTGCAGTGGTAGGTCTCTTCCATATCTTAGTTGTCTATGGATTTTAATTCCAGAACTTCTTCATAGATAAACTTTGGTGTTTAACTCATCGTAGGACTTAAAGGGTTTTTTCCCCCGCTAAAGATTCCATACAGACATGATTTTTTTTTTTTTTTTGAGACAGAGTCTCACTCTGTCGCCCAGGCTGGAGTGGAGAGGCATAATCTTGGCTCACTGCAACCTTTGCCTCCCAGGTTCAAGTGATTCACCTGCCTCAGCTTCCCGAGTAGCTGGGATTACAGGCATGTGCCACCACACTCATCTAATTTTTGTAGTTTTAGTGGAGACGTGGTTTCACCATGTTGGCCAGGCTGGTCTTGAACTCCTAACCTCAAGTGACCCACCTGCCTTGACCTCCGAAAGTGCTGGGATTACAAGCGTGAACCACTGCGCTCAGCTTGATTTGTTCTTGGAAATAAATCTAGTGACTTTAATTTCTGGATGAAATCTTATTTGCCACAGATTGCTAATAAAGTTCCAATTCCTCTCCTTTGGACGTCTGTCCTTGGAAATGTATCCTTTAATACACTGAAATTTTCTTCTATTTATAAACTTATTCTGAAGTGTCATCAGAACCTCAATGCCTTCTTCACCTTTAGGAAGAGGACTCTTCCAAATGTATCTTGTTCTTTTCTCAAAAGAGTCCAGGGTGACCCCAGTGGCATAACGGATGGAGTCAGAACCACTGATTCCCAGTGCCTCTGGCTCTCAGCACACTGGATTTGTGTGCAGGCCTGAGGGTACATCTTAGGCCCTTTTGACCCTATGTTCCTCTTCATAAATGAAATGTTGTTTCTAACCTCACAGTGGGCCTCATCTGTGACTTTCTGACCAGACTGAAATGCACTGGCTTGTCTTTGCACAGGAGAGCCACTGGCCAAGTTGGACAGGTATATCTCAACCTCTATGAAGTTTTATAAATGTCTTCCTAGTTACTAAAAATAGAACCACTATATGATTCAGCAACCCTGCTAGTTGGTATTATCCAAAGGAAAAGAAATCAGTATATCAAAGAGACACCCGGACTTGAGTGTTTGTTGCAACACTATTCACAATAGCAAAGATGTGGAGTCAACCTAAGCATCTATCAATGGATGAATGGATAAAGAAAAATGTGGCTACGTACACTATGGAACACTATCTGGCCACAATAAAGAGTGAAATGTTATTTGCAGCAATGTGGATGAAACTGGAGGTCATGATGCTACATGAAATAAGCTAGGCACAAAAGGGCTCATATCTCATGTTCTCACTCATTGGGGGAGCTATAAAGGCTGATCTCAGGAAGGTAGAGAGCAGAATAACAGATACCAGAGGCTGGGAAGGGGGACCGCATGAATGGTGGGTATGAAGAGAGGTCAGTTAATGGGTGCAAACATACAGTTAGATGGAAGATACAAGTTCTAATGTTCTATAGCAGAGTAGGGTGACTATGGTTAGCAACAATGTATTGGATATTTTTTAAGTAGCTGGAAGACGGGGCTTGAAATATTCCCAACCAACACATAAAAATGATAGATACTTAAGGTGATGGACACTGCAAATACCCTAACTTGATCACTTCGTGTTCTATGCATGTAACAAAATATCACATGTACTTCAAAAATATGCAACTTATTAAGTATCAACAAAAAAAGTCCTCAGTTCTCAGCTGAGTCCCTGAGGGACGTGTTACACCATGTCATTACTCTGTGATTACTCTGTTACATTGATTTTCCATCTCTCCTGGCTGTATATTCTTTAGAACTTCCTCCTACAACCAGTAGTTTCAGAAGCTGTCAGGGGTTAACACTGGGGGACCCTGAGTCAGGTGCTTTACTTGGGTTTTACTGTGTGGCCAGGCCAGGTGGACAAACCCATCAAAAAGAACTACAATCAGTTCTCTCATTGCTTTTTCTTGCCCTCGCTTACTTTTCTCTTCTTGAAATTCTTTAAGTGCTATCCTGTTGCATTGGCAGCTGTTCGTATCCATTTAAATCTCTCCAAATCAGCAAGTTCAACTTGCCTTTTCCTTGGTAATTAACTGACACAGATGTTATCATGTGTGGTACTTGTTTGGAGAATCAATATAAGCACTGGCATTTTTTTCCCAACTACCCTGAGCACCACTTTTAAAACATTTTACATTTAAGGAAGGAAGTTGACAGAGATATGTTCTCATTTTGTTCATCTTAGTGAGAAGAATCGACCTTTCATGTTCTTAATACGATGACAGGGGTGGCCCTGCTAATTCACACTCTGACAACAGTGATGCAAATGGCCACATTGCTGTTGCCACAAGGAAGAGCACCCTGAAATATTTTTGCCTAATAGAAGTAAAGTTATTTCTTTTGTTCAATATAATTTTGCAACTTTGGAAATCTATTAAAACTAATAAGGTATTAAGGATTCCTCAGATGTTCCTTATCCTCCACACATCTTTGCCCTTTTGAAAACAGAGTGTCTTTGTAAGCGTTGTTATCAAATGCTTCTGGTTATACATTTCCACAAAAGAATTCTACCTTTTGCATTTTTCTACCAGCATTTTATTTCTTGAGACTGGAAATATCAAATACTGCATAAAATATTAGTACTTCAAAAATATGTTACCTCCTCCTAAATTTAAATGTTCAACACTGGTACATATTAAAGAAAGTGAATATGATTTTTGCATTGGCATTTGGATTATGCATGTCATTTACTGTTTGAGGGATTTTTTCCCTTTGTGACCTGAGGTTCAAGTAATCAATGTAGAAAGGAATTATTTAACATATTTCCCTTGTATCTCATTATTTGTCAGTTGAGATTTCTAAAGATGAAGAGCATAAAATAAAATGGGAATAACTGCAGACACTGAACCCACATCTCACAGGAAAAGAAGGAAGAAGAAGTGTATTGGGAGTAGAATTATCGTTATACCAAGTAACTTTGCAGGATTCACAGTTAAATTTGAAATTCAGATAAATGATGAACAGTTTTTAGTATCAGTATATTCAGAGCAATATTTGGGATATACTTATACTAAAAATTTATAATTTATCCAAAACTAAAATGTAGTTGGATGTTCTATACACTACCAGACAACCCTATGTATGAAGGGGTTGATGGAAAGGAAAGTGTGTGGAAAATAAAATAATAGCTTAATATATTTTACATATATAGGGTCTCAACCAGATAGTTCAGAAGCATGAAATTGCTCTGTGAGAACAAGGGATATTTTTAAAATCATGGTAGAGAGTCAGTGTTCCAAGTTGATGACTGTTCTTTTTTTTTTTTTTTGACAAGAGTCTTGCTCTGTCGCCCAGGCTGGAGTGCAATGGCATGATCTCAAGTGATTCTCCTGTCTCAGCCTCATGAGTAGCTGGAATTACAGGCACGTGCCACCATGCCTGGCTAATTTTTGTATTTTTAGTAGAGATGGGGTTTTGCCATGTTGGCCAGGCTAGTCTTGAACTCCCGACCTCAGTAATCTGCCCGCCTCTGCCTCCCAAAGTGCTGGGATAACAGGCATGAGCCACCGCGCCCAGTTGACGATTGTGTTTTTATTATTGCGTAACATTTTCCGCCCTTAGGATCTGGGCATCCTGACATCATACATTTTGTGTTGCTTGTGTGTTGCTTACCTTGCTGGGATACACACTAGGAGGCAGTGAGGTATGGTAGGAAGAGCATTCATTCAGCTTCAGGAACAGCGGGCTTTGGTCTTATCCGAGCCCAGTACTGGCCAAGTGTCCTAACTTGCTGGGTTTCAGCTGTCACACATAGAAATCGAAAAAATGGCCTTTGTTTTGTCTGCTTTTCAGGAATGTTGTAGGAGTCAAATGACTAGATGAATGTGAGTGAAGACTGTGAGTGGATATACTTATTTATATCTTTTAAACTGTAAGTTCTAGATCATCGGCTGCATCTGTCTTATTCACTATTTCATCCATAGCTCCTAGCAAGTACATAACCCACAGTCAAATTTAAGAACAAAAAATATTCGTTGAGGGAATGGATGAATACCAGTACATACACTGATAAACTTAACTACTCATGTAGAATACAGAAATACCCATTGTGTGTGTGTGTGTGTGTGTGTGTGTGTGTGTGTGTGGTTGTGTCCCATTAATGTAATGATGACTGGTGTTACAAACCCCAGAATACATACAGGCTCAAACATAATTGATGATTAATTCTTATTTGACAAATCCCAAATGCTTTTTCCAGATCACAGGGTGGCTCTCTTCTGAACGGCAATTAGAGGGACTCAGGCCCTCGTGTCTTGTGGCTTTTGCATTTTCACCAGGTGGCTTCCCAGATGGATGGAAGAATCTGTGACAAAGGCCTCTGGGAAATGTGATCTGGGGCTGGGAAGTTGCTTTCTAGCTAGAACCCCGCACCTTGGAAGGAGATGCCATCTTTGAAGGAGAGTCAGTCATGTCTACCCTAGTGTGTGTCTATTTACCAAGCCCAGTGTGGTGGGCAGCTTCCCGCAGGGCTCCCAATCACCCCTGCCTCTTGATCCTCAGTCCTGCAGGTAACCCTTCCTCTTGAAGGTGGGCTCAGTCTAATGTGTTCCTTCTAACATATAGAATGTCACGAAAGTGCTTAAATGTCACTTCTTGATTGGTCATGAAAGACTGTGACTTCTGACGGCTGAGTGTTCTCCCTCCACTTCTTGACACGTTTGTTCTGATGGAGAGGGTAACACAGCAAGGATCCGATCTTTGACCAACAGCCAGCAAAGAGCTCAAGCCTCAGTCCAACAGCCTAGGAGGTATGAGTCATTTTCTAGAAACCACTGGATGAATTTGGAAGCAGACCTTGCCCCAACTCAACCTTGAGATGGCTGCAACCTCAGCTGTTACCTCTATTGGAGCCTTGTGAGGAACCCTGGGCTGGAACCTTGATTACAGCCTTTGGAGACAGCATGAAGCAGAGGGCTTGGCCCAGCTAAGCTGGGATGTCAGAGCCACAGAAATTGTGAGATAAGTGTGTGTTGTTTTACATCTCTGTGTTTTGGGGTAATTTGTTACACAGCAATAGATAAGTAATTGCATAGAGATTCCAGCTTAGGAATGGGCAGACCCTAGATGCTCAGGAACGTAGGAAGTTGGAATCTCATTATCAGTCTCTTAGCATAAAAGTATATAGGCCAGGTGCCATGTCTCATGCCTGTAATCCCAGTATTTTGGGAGGCCAAGGCAGGGAAATCACTTGAGGTCGGGAGTTAGAGACCAGCCTGGCCAACATGGTGAAACCCCATCTTTACTACAAATACAAAAATTAGCCAGATGTGGTGGCGGGTACCTGTACTCCCAGCTACTCGAGAGGCTGAGGTGGGAGAATCGCTTGAACCCGGGAGGCAGAGGTTGCAGGGAGCCGAGATCGTACCACTGCACTCCAGCCTGGGTGACACATCGAGACTCCATCTCAAAAAAAAAAAAAAAAAAAAAAAAAAGGTATATACAAAGCAAAACTTTATTGTATGATACAGAACTTGAACCATTTTTAGGTTCTTTGTTCCTCTAAGCACAAAGGATTTCTCATTGGTCTGCCTTGGGTTATGTGATTACTGTTCACACAAGAGAATGGGGCATTCTTACAGCTTCACAGACTGTTGCTTTAATCAACTCCTATTCACCTCATTGGTGAGGGAAGAATTGCTGCCCTAATGTGAGGAGGATAACCAAACACACAACACCCGGCACTGGACAAATGAGATTTATTTATCATGTATACTCAACCCAGGGGACAAGGACACAGGACACCCTGGAAGGCCACTGTGGGCCACACTCATTAGTAGCTGACACGTCATGTGGATGATTTTACATAAGAAAAATGATGCAGCCCCTCACACGGGGTGGTGGGTGGCAGGTTTTGTAGTGTAAAGAGGCCAGGGTGACCCTCATTCTCACAGGAAGATATGATTGGCTTGTTGGAATAATTCCACTGGTTGGCAAAAACCTAAAGGCTGCTACTCAGGACCAAAAGCTGTGCCTGGTCTGTTTGATAAGGAGGGTTTTGGGGCCAGGGGATCTTATCTGTGAGAGCAGGTGCATAGTGGAACTTTGGCTTAATCAATTTGAGTTTCTCCTGATTCCTCCAGATGTCAAGGGAGCACATAATATTGGGCCTTCATTTTAGAACTTACTCCAAAACTGTTCAATGAATAAAAAATAATTTTAGCCTGAGAAATAGGATAATATTAAGAAAAGAAACTGGAAAGGTACATAAAATATAAATCAAATAGGGAATATCCACCTCATTTGGTAGTGCAGTTTTTTATTCTTATCTTTCATCTCTCAGTGGTGAACATTATTTGCATAACAAGGCTCCAATCAACCATCAGTCCTGTGCAAACCAAAGGAATTTTAACCCATTTTTTTTCTAGTTGATTATTCATGTTGTCATTACTTGTCTATACGTAAGCACGTTCCTACATCTTGATTTAGTTCAAAGCATAAGAACTATTGATGTGCAATTAATTGCTATTCATCATGGGATAAAATAGAAGCCGACATGATTGAGCCAATTATCAGCAGGAGCTGAAGATTTCTTTTCCATTTAATAAAATAGTGATAAATTTGAGCCTAATAAAAGCCTAAAATACCAAATTAAGCCTTTATTTTTCATTTTCTCAGCATTTTTAGATGTGTGTTCTCTGTTACAAAGAACTTAGAGAGGGAGAGGGCTACGTGTGGACCGATGATCAATCATAAATCCAACCGAGACTTCTTCTGCACATTTAGCAGGAAAGCCTGTGCAGGAAAAATATGTATTATTTTGTGCAATACCCTTGTAATAAAGAATAAAGCCCATAATCGATTCAGTTTTTCCTTCTCCATACTGAGATCATTTTACTCTGTGTTGGCATTCTTATCCAGATTGCTTAAAACAGATGCCAATGCACTCTCTTTAAAAAAAGTACCCACATTGCTTTCTCCCATCCCAATGTAAACTTTTAGGTTATTTTAGGTCATTTTTATCTTTTGGAGTCTTCTGTTTCTCCCGTGCCCATTTCATGCTCAGGGGATTGTTTGGTCTGTACAAACAGTCTCCAGATTCTGGTATAATCTGTATGTCTCAGACTCTCTTGTATACCTGGGGTGCATGTGTTCCAGGTATCAGATCATATCTCTTCTATTCGCAACACGTTTTAACACGTGAGGGCATGACACAATCATTTGTAATATCACTAGCTTTCTTGAACCCATATCTGGTCCCTTATCTTTTCTTTTTTTTTTTTTAATTTTGAGACAGGGTCTTGCTCTGTTGTCCAGACTGGAGTGTAGTGGTGCGATCTCGGCTCACTGCAACCTCTGCCTCCTGGGTTCAAGCGATTCTCTTGCCTCAGCCTCCTAAGTAGCCGGGATTACAAGCATGTGTGACCATGCCTGGCTCATTTTCTTGTATTTTTAGTAGAGACCAGGTTTCACCATGTTGGCCAGGCTAGTCTCATACTCCTGACCTCAAGTGATCTGCCTACCTCAGCCTCCCAAAGTGCTGGGATTACAGCCGTGAGCCAACACTCCTGGCCCCTTATTTTATCCTTTGAATTAACCCCCTAATCTTTCTGGGGTCAGTTGCTTCCTTTCTTTTTGTGACATGAATCATTATCTGGAACTGGGCTTTCTGATGATCTCCTTATTGATCCCCTCACTTTCATTTTTATCTGCCCCAGTTTGCCCTATTCAGTTCCAAGTAAATTAATTTCTCTGCCTAGGATAGATCTGTTTTAGTTCTGTGTGTATGTTTGAATACAAATAAAACTGGGTGACTGTGTATGTAAATAGATTTACATATGGATAGGGGATTGGAACAGACTCTCCTTCTTCACCCACTAGGGTACAACCAGATGCCTGACATGCAAAAGGGCTATGGGCAAATAAAGTTGTTGTTGTTGTTGTTTTTTTAATTACCTGCAAGCTATACTTTAGTAAAGCTGACATAAAGCATAAATCTGTATGTATACAGATTTACCCAGTTTTATTTGTACTCATATATGTAGTTGTTAGAAGCCACTCACAGGTCCTGCCTATACTCTATACATAATAGAAACTTAAAACATTTTTTTTAAATTATACTTTAAGTTCTGGGATACATGTGCAGAATGTGCAAGTTTGTTACATAGGTATACATGTGCCATGGTGGTTTTCTGCAGCCATGAACCCCTCATCTACATTAGGTATTTCTCCTACTGCTATCCCTTCCCTAGCCCCCACCCGCTGACAGGCCCTGGTGTGTGTGATGTTCCCCTCCCTGTGTCAATTTGTTCTCATTGTTCAACTCCCACTTATAAGTGAGAACATGAAGTGTTTAGTTTTCCGTTCTTGTGTTAGTTTGCTGAGAGTGATGGTTTCCAGCTTCATCCATGTCCTTGCAAAGGACATGAACTCCTCTTTTTTTATGGCTGCATAGTATTCCGTGGTATATATGTGCCACATTTTCTTTATCCAGACTATCATTGATGGGCATTTGGGTTGGTTCCAAGTCTTTGCTATTGTGAACAGTGCCACAATAAACATACGTGTGCATGTGTCTTTGTAGTAGAATGGTTTATAATACTTTGGGTATATACCCAGTAAGATTTATAATAGAAACTTAAAACAACAATATACGTACAGATTTACCCAGTTTTATTTGTATTCATGTGTGTGTGTCCCTGGTTTTCTTTTTCTATTATGACAAAATATGCAAAACCCAGAGTTAACCATTTTAACCATTTTTAAGTGTGAAGTTCAGCGGCATTGAGAATATTCACAATGTTCTGTAACCATCATCAATCATCTAGCTCTAGAACTTTTTCATCATCCCATAGTAAAACTCCTTGCCCATTAAACAATACCTCCCCACTCACTGAGATCCACATTCATGAAGATGGAGAGTGATTCTTATAATCTCTGGGGATGATCCACAATCTCCTGTGGATGAGAGAGTTGAGACACACATTCTTTAAATTATCCATCAGACAGCCCTGCTGGCTCCCAAATGGCTTCCTGTGGTTGGTTTAAAATGCCTGGCTGCAGCCAGGTGCAGTGGCTCATGGCTGTAATCCCAGTACTTTGGGAGGCCAAGGAGGGTGGATCACAGAGTCAGGAGATCGAGACCATCCTGGCCAACATGGTGAAACCCCATCTTCACTAAAAGTACAAAAAATTAGCTGGGCATGGTGGTGCTTGCCTATAGTCCCAGCTACTTGGGAGGCTGAGGCAGGAGAATTGCTTGAACCCAGGAGGTGGAGGTTGCAGTGAGCCAAGATCTCGCCACTGCACTCCAGCCTGGCGACAGAGTGAGACTCCGTCTCAAAAAAAAAAAAAAAAAAAAGCCTGGCTTCTGGGAATCAGTACGTTTTGAGCCCTTTTCATTTGTATGTTACTTGCCTTTCACCCTTTTGCATTTCAGGAATCTGGTTGTGCCCTAGTGGGTGAGGAAGAAGAGGCTGTTCTAATCCCCCATCCACAGGTGGGAAGACTGAGGCCAAGGGCTCACACTTCAGCATCACGAGCATCACCTGCAGGGCTTGGAAATCACAGATCAGTGGTCCCCATCCTTCTGCACACCTGAGGACCCTTACAAATTAATGCTATCTTGTTCCACCCCAAACAGGTGCTTTAACTGGCACTTGGCATGATGTGGGCACTGGGGGACAGGCGATTAAAGTCTTCCCAGTTAGTGCTAACGTGCAGCAAAGTTGTATTGTGCGAACTTGGAGTATTGTCCCCACCCCAGAGTTGCTGGGCTGAAGCCTGGGAATTTGCAGTTGTAACATGTTCCCAGGTGGTGCTGACATTGCTGGTCTGGAGGCCATACGTTGGTAGCCCCTGGGCAAGGGCGCCCTGGCAGAGGTTGGAGGGAATCTGGTTCCCGGTGTCATGTGAGGGATGTGGTCATCAGTGATGCAGCTTGAACTGGGGCAGGTCTGGAACTTTGATGTAGGAAGGACCACAATTCACTTTTCAAGCCTTCTCCTGGAAGGTGCAATCTTTAGAATAGACTCTAATGTTTCAAAATGATCACATCAGACAGGTTTGGAGAACACATTTGTTTTCTTGGTGGAGAGACAGATTCCTGGTGCTTCCTACTTTGCCCTTTTCCCTAACATCACTTCTATATTTTTAATATACTTAAATATTATATTAAACGATGGAAAAGGAGTATAAAAAAGAGGGAAGCTAGAAATTTGTTAAAAATCGTTTAGTTATACACTTCAACAGAGTGGATATTTTGGTATATAAATTGTACCTCAATAAAACTGTTAAGAAGCTTTGCCAACTGTGATGATAGTCACATGACCGTGTACATTTGTCAAAACACTTCTAATGGTAAATTTAAAATGGATGAATTCTATTGCCTGTGAGCTATACTTTAGCACAACTGACATAAAACAATGAAAGAGTAATCCCAGCACTTCAGGAGGCCACGGTGGGTGGATCACTTGAGGCCACGAGTTTGAGACCAGCCTGGCCATCGTGGCGAAACCCCATCTCTACAAAACATACAAAAATTAGCCAGGTGTGGTGGTGCGTGCCAGTAATCCCACCTATTCAGGAGGCTGAGGCACGAGAATCGCTTGAACCCTGGAGGCGGAGGTTGCAGTCAGCCGAGATTGCGTCAGTGTACTCCAGCCTGGGCAACAGAGTAAGACTTTGTCTCAAAAACCAAACCAAACCAACCAAACAAACAAACCAATGAAAGAAGGGCTTATTTCTCTGAAAACTAAGTTAAATGAATTGGAGATCTTTATGTGAGTTCCTTTAAAAGTACTTTCATACTTAGTGTATCACTTACAGATTGCTGCATAGCACATTACCACAGATGAGGGCGATTAAAACAACATATATTTATTATCTGACAGATTCGGTCAGGAGTCTGGGCATAGCTTAGCTTGGTCCTCTGTATTAGGGTCTCTCACAGGGCTGCAATCAAAGTGCCAGCCAAGGCTGAGATCTCATGCGAAGGTGTGATCAGGGAAAGATCAGCTTCCAAGCTCATGTGATTGCTGGCAGAATTCAGTTCCTTTCAGGCTCTGGCCTGAAGGCTACTCTCCAGTCTCCTGACACGTAAGCCTCTCCAGCATGGTCACTTGCTACATCAACTTGTGCAAACCAAAGAGGTAACAGAGTCAGCAAGAAGACGGCAGTCATAGCTTAGGCAATTTCATCAGGCAAATGGCATTCTATCACGTCTGCTAAATCCTGTCGGTTAGAAGCCATTCACGGGTCCTGCCTATATGCAAAGGGAAAGGGTTACATAATGGTGTGAAATTCCAAAACGTGTCAGTGGGTCAACATCTTAGAGGCTGCCTGCCATATTAGGTATGAACAAGATATTCCAAAGTTTAGATAAAATTTAAAAAATTGAGGCTTATTTACACAGATTGCTTTCCAGGTACTTTATGTTCTTCCTTCAAGATAAGAAAATTGGCTGGATGCAGAGGCTCACACCTGTAAGCCCAGCACTTGTGGAGGCCAAGGTGGGATGATTGCTTCAGTCTCGGAGTTTGAGACCAGCCTGGTCAAGATAGTGAGACCCTGTCTCTAAAAACAAACAAACAAACAAACAAACAAAAAATATATATATATGCCTAGCATGGTGGTGTGTGCCTGTAGTCCCGGCTATTTAGGAGGTTGAGTTGAGTTGGGGGGATTACTTGGGCTTAGGAGGTTGAGGCTACAGTGAGTAATGATCCCCACACTGAATTCCAGTCTGGGTCACAGAGTGAGATTCTGTCTCAGAAAAAAAAGAAAATTAAAGAGGGACATTATAGTACGTGATAACATGATGGGAGTGGTTTACATAAAGATGATGCAGAGCTTCAGTCTGTAAAATGAAAACTAGAGAAAAGTTCTTACTCCTTGTCTTAGTTTAGGTTCCTCTGAAATCAGAGCCTGGGAAAGAGTTTGCGATAATGTAGCTTATTAGAAAGTAATTCCAGGAAACCGAGGTCAGGGAGTAGGAAAGCTGAGACAAGGATGGGAGAAAAGTGAATAAGCGGTGTATTAATCTGCTAAATACCACTGTGTCAGTGAGCATGTTCTGTGGAACTTCTCCCACAATAGAAACTTGAAGCAATAATTTTTTATCTCAAGGTTTTGTGGGTCAGCAATTTTGGTTGGGTCTAGGATGAGCTACTCATATGTCAGAGGTGAATCTGTTGGACTGATGGGGGTGTGCTAGTCCCGGATAGCTTTGTGCCTGTCACTCGGGTGATTATTGGCAGTGGACAAAGTCATGTAGGGCATGGGACTGTTCTTATCCATTAGCCTAGCTTGGGTTTATTCATATGGAACTGGTAGGACTCCAAAGACTGCAATTGCAAAAGTTGCAGAAGTTCATGAAGCGGAGGCTTAAAACTCATGCAAAGATGTGAGTTCCACATTCTGTTGGCCATAGCAAATTATTAGATCAGCTGGACTCGAAAGGTTTGGAAAGTAACTACATCTCTTAAGGAGAAGAAATGCAAACTATTGTGACCTTTTAATTTTTGCAATCTCTCAAAACCCTTGTGGTCAATCGGGAATTAGTCATGCTGGGGTCTGAGTGACTGTATAGACTATACCTCAGAATTGTCTCAGCCAAGGACAGGAAGATTGGAGAAATTGTCTGTTGTAGCTTATCCACATTTGTCTGAGTCCTCACCCTGGAGGCAATAATTTCCCTGCCCCTCTAGCTATGCCTGTGTACGATACAGTTATCAATGGTGGACTTGAAGTGAGACACTGTGCAGAAATAAGTTGGGCTGAGGGGATACATGTGACATGGAGCAATACAAGCATTACTACAATACCTGTTGGGCTAATGAGTGTATCTTATATTTTAAGTTAAAATAAAATGTGTAGTACAGGGGTCCCCAGTCCCTGGGCCACAGACCAGTACTGGTTCATGGTCTGTTAGAAGGCAGGCCACACAGCAGTAGGTGGGCGTTGGGCAAGTGAGCGAAGCTTCATTTGGATTTACAGCCACTCCCCATTGCTCACAGTACTGCCTGAGCTCCACCTCCTGTCAGATCAGCGGTGGCATTAGATCCTCACGGGAGTGCCAACCCTATTGTGAACGGCACATGCGAGGGGTCTAAGTTGTGTGCTCCTTATGAGAATCTAAAGCCTGATGATCTGTCACTGTCTCCCATCGCCCCCAGATGGGACCATCTAGTTGCAGGAAGACAAGCTCAGGGCTCCTACTGATTCTACATTATGGTGAGTTGTATAGTTATTTAACTGTATATTACAATGTAATAGTAATGTAAATAAAGTGCATGATAAATGTAATGCGCTTGAATCATCCTAAAACCATCCCACTGTCACTAGTCTGTGGAAAACTGCCTTTCACAAAACCAGTCCCTGGTGCCAAATATGTTGAGGACTGCTTGTCTAGTAGATATCTACCCCGATTATGAATTGAGAAACAATTATCATACTGGACTTTTATCTATAGACAGCAATAAAACCACAAAAAATATGTGAAACAACAATTTTCCGACATTATATAATATTCAGTGTAGGAATTTATTCCTGAGAGAAGGAATACAAATGAGGTGAGCCTGGTAATGGTGATACTTCTTTTCTAAAAGCAATATCTGGAGCACAGACAAAGGCCTGCGGAAACCAAACACAGCAGAGTGACTTCTCTGAGTAGAGGAAGCTCTGAATTTGGAAGCTCAAGGCAGCTGAAAGTTCTGCAAAACAAAACAAAAAACTGTAAATCTGCTTTGGGGTCACCTTTAGTCTTTGCTAAATGAAAACTTCCTAAACACAGGTGAAAAAGGAAGTGGGAGTTGTGATGAACTCATCAGGTGGAGAGACATTTGAGGTCTGATCAGCCAGAGTGGAAATTCCTTGGGGATCATCTGGAGCATTTAGTGGCGAGGCCCCAAAAGGTTATATATTATAATAGGAATGAATGATTCCTAGAGTGAAGGCTACTCTAGACACACCTTAGTGAAATCTGAAAACAGGCCACAAGGCCACAGGCCTCAAACGATTGACAAGTAATTTAAATGCGTGACAGACTAAAGCCCAACACCCTTTAAAGGAAGCCAAAAAAATTCAGACACTTAATATAAATACAAATCTCAAGCATTAAATAAAAAACTTCTAGGCATGTAATACTATTGGGAAAAAAGTGTGACCTATAAATGGGAGAAAATTCAGCCAGTAACAGTATACCCAGAAATGACCAAGGGTGAAACTAGCAGACAAGAATATGAAACAGCTCCTATAAATATGTACAAGGAAAACATGAAGCTAATAGAGAAATGAAATGTTAAAAACACA
The DNA here is from genome assembly GCF_049350105.2 of Macaca mulatta. NCBI lineage: Eukaryota > Metazoa > Chordata > Mammalia > Primates > Cercopithecidae > Macaca > Macaca mulatta. The sequence continues at coordinate 133,212,079 of NC_133416.1, forward strand.
AATAAAACTTTTAGACATGAAAATACAATATTTGGGCTGAAATATTGCTGATGTAATAAATACTAGTTTACACATCAAAGAAGAAAGGATCAGTGAATTTGCAATATCACCAGGAGTGTATGAGAGTTCCAGCTGCTCTATGTCCTCACTAGCCATTGTTACAGTCAGTTGTTTTCAGTTTAGCTATTCTAATAGATGTAATTGTATGGTTTTATTCTTTTTATTTTTATGTATTTTTTTTTCGAGACAAGCTCTCACTCTGTCACCCATGCTGGAGTGCAGTGGTGCGATCATAGCTCACTGCAGCCTCAAACTCCTGGGCTCAAGCCATCCTCCTGCCTCAGCCTCCCAAAATACTGGGATTACAGGTGTGAACCACCAAGCCTGGCCCACAAATAATATTTAGGAGATTTTCATGGACTTATGAGACACTCATATTATTTATTGGTGAAATGTCTGCTCAAATCTTTTTCACATTTATCATGTTTGTCTTCTTATGATTGAATTATGAGTTATTAAATTATTATTATGATAAGAGTAACTATTATTGAGATCTAGTATATTCTGGATACACATTATTTGTTGGGTACATATTTTATAAATATGTTATTAAAGTCTGCAGTTTGCCTTTTCCATTTTTAGTTGATGTATTTCATAGAGCGGATGTTTTAATTTTAATAAAAATGAATTATTTTTATTTTTTGTTCGTGCTTTTTTGGGGAGATGTTCCATATAAGAAATATTTTCCTACATGAAGTTTTTAAAGATTTCTCCTAAGTTTTCTTATGGATGTTTCGTAATTGTGTCTCTTACATTAAGGTCTAGGTACCATTTCAAGTAATTTTATGTATGGTATAAGGAAATAAAGTTCATTTTTTTCTTTTAGAAAATCTAGTTCTTCCAGCAATATTTGTTGAAAGATTATCCTTTTCCTCACTGAACTGCATTGGCACCTTGGTAGAAAATCAATGAATCACATGTGTTGATCTGTTTTTAAACTCTATTCTGTTCCATTGGTGCACATCTCTGCGTATACCAAAAATACACTGAATTGATTACTGCATTGATTACTGCAACTTTATAGTAAGCTTTAAACTTACTATTCAGTAAATTGGCCATTATAAGCACATATGCAGTGTTCAGTGTCAATATACAGTTCTTCCATGTGGGCTTACCTGGTCTCCTTGGACATCCCCAACCTGGCGTCCTCTGACTCAGCTGTCTTGGTGTGGCTACTGCTTTGCTGTCTACTCATGACTTGCCCTTCAGCCTCTCCGGTTACCATGACTCAACCTGTGCAGCCTCCGTTTGCTGCAGTTCCTTTTCCCTCCTTTGGACGATTTTCATGGTAAAATGCTTAAAAATGTTCCCAAGCCAATTCTGTCTCACAAAGAAGAAGAATGGAGTCACATGTCATCCCCAGAAAACACACACCTTCACCATTGGTAGGAGTGACACTCGCCCTCCATGCCGCCTCCTTCTGTCTTCGCCTGTTGTCAGATTGTCGGTTACAACCAAAATTCTTTGCTTTTAAATTTCTTCTGGTGGGACTTATATTCCTCTCTTCATCTTCCCAACTTCCAAGTATCTTATGTGAAATTTTCTGTTTTTCTCTTGAAAACTCCAACTTGGTTTGATGCAAGGAAGGCACCCCTCACTGTCCCCCATGAATATCAGAAAATACAGTCTGCCTCGGCAACCCTATTAAAAGACTTCCTTGCTCTTGGCCTTTGACTTAACCCCTCATTCTGGAAAGAGGCAAGTGATGGGTAGTGTCTGAGAGCCCCTCTAAGGCTCTCTTGGAGTATCCTGCCCTTGCAGGTTCAGCAGATAGCCAGCGATGCTGAAGCCCTGGCACTCTGACTCAGCATGTACTGCCTGGGGGATCCAGCTCATCACTGAAGCTGCAGGACAGGGAGGCAGTTGACCTACCTGTTTTAACCTTGGCATTTTGGGACCAGCCAAACCGAGATAGAGTCCCATTTCAACATCCTGTTACTTGTGCACTTTCCTTATGAGAGGTTCATAGCTTTCATCATATTATCCAAAAAGCTTATGTCATCAAAAAGAGGTTAAGAACTACTATATAGATAATATTTGCTCACCTGAATTTTAATAAATGCATTCATTACAGTTTTGCAGCAATTTTTTTCCTGCCCAATACTGGGACTCAAAAAAAAAAAATCCATCCAAAGTTTGTGTGACTGCCATAGTCCAAAACTAAAGTCTGGATTCGATACCTGTGATCAAGGGACATTTTGTTACCGGAATTAATCTTATTTTTTGAGCTTTACCTATGGTACTACCACCAGCAAAATATTGTTTTTGAAGTCTTGTGATGTTCTGGATTTGGCTTGTACTGGCTCTCAAGGGCTGATGGTATGTATCTGTCTCTAATTCTAGGTGTGAGTTTCCCTGAAATTGGCCACTGTGAGCGTATTTACATCAAGGAAATTGGCAAACACTAAAAATTCAGGTTTTTATTTTCACAGATCCAGTTGTTAAATCTTTATCATATATCATTAGACAAGACTCTCATCTGGAAAGGTGCTGCTTGATCCAGAGAAACAAACATTAATTTTTAAAAAAATTTGAGACACATGTCAATCCTGCAGGAAAGTATAGAGAATAATATAATAAACATTTGTGTTCCCATCACTAGACATTTTCAAATCTTTATTTTGCCATTTGGTTTTAGGAGGGAGGGAAAAAGATGACAGAGAGAGCGTGTGTGTGAGAGAAAGTGCATGAGAGAGTGTGCTTTTTGTTTTGATAATGGAAAAAAATATAATTTTTCAATTCTGCAGCAAGCTAAAACTATTGCATTAATTTAGTTTAGGGTGGAGCTAAACTAAAAGTTTGTATATAATCTGATTAGATAATTATAGGTATGTTGCTGTGCCAGCTAACTATTTTTAAAGGCAGAATATGAAATGTCTGCTATTACTTTTGGTTCTCTGAGCCCATGTTTCCAATACTCACTAAACCTCATCTTCATAAATAGTGCTGTGCTAGGACCAGTGACTGGAAAAATATCAGTCCTTCATCTTCAGAAATTCACAGCAAAATTTCAGAGTAAAACTTATTATTAATAAATACTTATATTTGGAAAAAGAATAACAATGTTATTTTATAATTAATAATGATAGTTATTATTAACTGAGAAGTAGACTTAAAAGGTAGCAGTGGTGCTGATTACTTTACATCTAGTATCTCATATTCTCCCTAACCACCCAATGAACCAGGTACTTTAATTTTTCACATTTTATGGATTTGAAAATTGGATTTGCCTAAAAGATGACTTTTATACATAGCAAGTATCAGTTTCAGGAATGGAACCCAAACCTCTCTGACTGTAAAGCCTTGTTCCTCACCACTGAAGACTGATCAACTCAAGTGGGTGTTTCATGGCGGGGTGGGGTGTGACTGGAGTATGCTTGCGGGGCCATTTGCATGGGCCCTTTGAGTTAGGCTGTTCTCACATTGCTGTAAAGAAATATCTGAAACTGGGTCATTTATAAAGAAAAGAGGTTTAATTGGCTTACAGTTCTGCAGGCTGTACAAGCACGGTGCCAGCATCTGCTCCGCTTCTGGGGAGACCTCAGGGAGCTTTTACTCATGGCAGAAGGTGAAATGGGAGCAGGCACCTTACATGGAAAGAGTGGGAGCAAGAGAGAGTGGGGCAGGAGGTACCACACACATAAACAACCAAATCTTGCAGCTACTCACTCACTATTGCAAGGACAGCACCAGGCCATGAGGGATCCATTCCCAAGACCCAAACACCTGCCACCAGGATCCACCTCCAACGTTGGGGATTACATTCCGACATGAGATTTGAGTGGGGACAAATATCCAAACTATATTATACTGAATTTCTCACTGGCCTCAGGTGAATTCTTTAGCATCATCTGCCAGGAAAGCTGCGGCACTACGAGAGTGCCATTGAAGGATGGGAAGAAGACAGACAGTCCTTAAACAACTTGAAGCTTACATCTTTTTTCCCCAATACAAATTTGCAGTTGCTGTAAATTAACTTTTTAACAAATGCAATAATTACAAGTAACTACTACAATTATGTTACAATGCTTTTGCATGTGTTGATAGTATTTATTTAGAAAATGTCAATATTAATATACTCCACAGTTTCTGTCAACTTGTGTTGGCATTGCTCTTTAAAAGAAAAAGAGGAATTTGCTGGGCTTCTCTTGTCTTTAGATGGACCCATATCTTGTAAATAAGTTGTTGCTGGTTTTTTTTTTTTAATATGTATAAGTGATAAGAGATGCTCATGACAAGGGAAGGGTTCCATACAGTGGAGGGAGTGAATATGATGATGGCTAGTGTTTGTTTATCCAAATACAATTTTTCTTAATCAAACAAAAACACACAAACCCAGGAAAATTACACTTCCCTCGAACCCCGAATGTCCTCATCTTTTCTTGGAGATGTGTTTTCTATGCTGAGGAAGCCTTGACCTCAGATGAAAGGGAAAAGCCTCCCTCCACCTGATTAGAGAAAATGATGGGTAAGGAAGGCATCACACCTGCCCATGCAGCTGAGCGGGCAGCACAGGGTGAGCATAGCAAATGAGCAAGGGGAGTGGCCATGGCCTCTACTTCATGATTCTGCAGCCACGACCTGAGGAGGCTGCACTCCCAGGGGTGGGGAAAGGCACAGCTGCCCAGATGTTGTGGTTTTCTGGCTCTGAGATACCTGCTGAGCCAGCATGAACACAGCTCACTCTGGCCACTGGTCCTCAGCAGGTGCCACTGATGCAGCCCTGTATTCATTTTCCATGGAACCTTTCAGTGTCTCTTATCGCAGAAATCAATACATGTTGTGAGCCCCATTTTAACAAGAAAGGCAATTGTCAGGGCAATGATCACCACTGCAAAATAAAGTATTTTCTACAGCATGTTTCCACAGTACAGATTTAACATGGATGAAGAAGAATTTGCTGAAAATTTGACATTTTCGTGGTATTATGTTGGTGATATTGTTAGGATATTATTTCCTAATTGAGTGAACTGTCTAGATTTTCCAATAGCTCCCATACATGAAAAGCGTTACAAAACTTTAGTGTGGATTCTGATATTTTCTCAGTAAAACCTTTCTGTCTGGGACTATATAGCTCCAAATTAGTTAATACATGTAATTTTCCCAAATAAAATATCTAGCAGCCCAAATTCTTTCTCCTGAAGGGGAGCTTTAGCTTTGGTGTCAAATGCTCGTTGCATGATCTGTGGCTTAAATGGGCTGACTTGGCATCCACATACTTTAAAGGCATTTCCATTGACCTTCGAGGACACTCAATGTCCCCTAGTGGATAACACGTGCAGCCTCCACCAACAGCCAGCACACTGGTGATGTCACTTTCCGCCCTACAGCCAGGCTCAGGAGTAACTCCTTCAGAAAAGGAAGGCCAGGAAGCCCTTACACCCCATTCCTTCCAAAGTCACACCCAGAGACCGACAGCAGACAAATAGTTTGCCATAGCTTCTAACATCCCTGTCTGGAGACCAAAAATAAACTTAAATGCCTCACCAAGATGTTTTGATTACTTGAATCACACACTGTCACAATCAAAGAACCCAAACGTCTATATTTTTGCTGAAACAGGCGGCTTAGAGCTTTCTGTGTCCCCAACACATATTTTGGTTATTTTCCTAACTCTGCTCTTCCCCTGAGTCCTTTCTTGAGTCCTTCTCCGTATTACAAGTGGTGCTAGCAATGCAGAGACCATGGACTGAATAGAATGCCAAAATTAGCTTGATCAAAACCTATAATTAAAGGGGAAACATTTTGTATTCAAACAAACATTGTGCTTCACAGGATTAAATATCTTGTATTTAAGTCAATGATAATTGTGAATTATGGATCCTTTGCAAGAAGCGATGCAAAATTGGCTGCTGGGCCTGTTTCCAAAGTTAGGGTAAATTTATGACAAATATGATATTGACCAATAATTTTTTAACAGCTTTTAAAATTATTAGCACTGCTGCTTACAAGGAATTTATTAGATGAGATAAAGTAAAATATATTGAAATATATTAGATATCTTTTTGAAATATGAGTAGACCATATACTAAATCACAGTAAATATAAAACTTCTTCTTTATGCGTATTCCTACTTGAAATTATAAACAGTGCTTTTAAGTTTTCATGCCAAGAAGTACCCAAAGTTAAAAGAATATCCCCACAAATAGTGGTTTTCATGGAAGGATTAAAATTAGGGATTTATAATTTAGAGATTTCATAGATTATATTCAAAATTTTTATCCCTAAAGTACTGAGCACATGATTATTTGCTATATTATGCTTTATGCCTGCAACAACATATTGTAAGGGTATTCTTTTTGTCTTAATGAAGCACATTAATTTCCTGGAGTTCACAAGTTCTATAATGAGGTGCTGACCACCATGGGGAAAGGGTACCTGGAGATCTTGAGGTACATGTTGCAAGCAATATAATTGCCTCATCCCCATAATTGTCCAGATTTTAATTCTCATGCTGTGGTTTGAATATGTTCCCCAAAGATTATGTGTTGGAAACTTAACCCTCAATGCAGCAGTATTGACAGGTGGGACCTATGAAACATGATTAGGTCATGAAGACTTGGCCTTCATGAATACATTAATGCCATTATTATGAGGGTGGGTTCCTTATTAAATGAAAAGTTTGGCCCAATTTCCTTTCTCTCTCACCCATGTGATGCCTTCCACCATGTTATAACACAGCAAGAAGGTTGTCACCAGATAAGATTCCTCAATCTTGGAGTTTCTAGCCTCTGGAATTGTGAGACAAATATATCTCTGTTCATTATAAATTACCCAGACTGTGGTATTCCATTATAGCAACACAAAACAGACTAAGACACCCCAGAACCAGTAAATATGATAGGTTACATGGCAAGGGGAAATTTAGGTAGCCAATAGAATTAATATTGCTAAGAAGTTGACCTTGAGATGAGAAGATTAGCCTGGGTTATATGAATGAGCTCAATGCTATTACCAGGGTTCTTAGAAGTGACACAGGAGGCAGAAGATGGAGACTGTTAGGTAGGAAGAAAGTTTTGACCAGCCATTGTTGGCCTTGGAGATTAAAGAGGGCCACAAGGTGAGCAATTGGGAAGCCTCCAGAATCTGGAAAAGATGAGAAAATGGGTTCTCTATGGGTATCTAGAAAGGGGCCCTCAATTCTAGCCCAGAGACACCCATTTCAGACTTCTCTCTTTCCAAAATAGAAAATAAACTTGTACTGTTTTAAGCCACTAAGTTTGGGATGATTTGTCACAGGAGCAATAGCAAACTAACATGGTATAAAAGTGTTGACATTTGGGTGAGAGGCCCAAGAAGCAGCACAGTCTAGGAAGCCTCTTGGTCCTTGTGGGCTGGAAACTTCTTTCTTCTGCCCGGAGACATTGGGCTAATTGAAGGACTCTGGTAAGGGGATCCCACCACCAAACCCCTCCCTTCTAAAAGACACCTACCAGTCTCGCCTGGAAAAATCCCTTTTAGCCCCTTAGGCAAAGCCAGCAGGGATCCATGAGAGCTCTAGTGGCACTAGATAAACAAAGGAGACCAAAATAATATCACAAGGGCTCTGAAAATTAAGCTCTCTTTGGAACCATAGTCCACAAAACTGACCAAGACCCACATGCTAAACATCAACAAAGTAACTGCCTAGTTAAACAAACAAACAAACAAACAAACAAAAAACTGAATGAAAGCAAGTTGTCACACTTCAATTGTTGCGATAAAATGTTGGCACCAGTAGATTGCAATACATCACACAAGCATATTGTGACACACCCAGAACAACCACTACCAAATCTACACAAAACTACATACTCTAAAACACTAAATAAATCAGAATGGAATCCTAACAAAGTTCAAACAACCTGTGGTATTGTAAGATAAGCAAAATAGGAATGAGAATCATAAAAGCAGTCTCCTAACGTAATTGACAAATTTTACAGAATGATATAGAAATTACCATATCAGGATGCTAAAAAATCACAACTTAAATGAAAAAAAAAATCAACCGATGCCAATGCTAAGATGAATAAGATATTGGAATTATCTAAAAGAAACTTAAAGCAGGCATCATAAAATTGTGTCTCAACAATCAGTTACAAAATCTTTCAAAACAGAAGAAAATATAAAATCTCAGTGAAACAGCAAATGCTATTTTAAAAACCAAGTGGAAATGTTATAACTAAAAAATACAGTAACAACGTGAGCTCAATAATAGAATGGAGATAACAGAGGACAAAAGTATTGAATTTAAGTAAAGAAAAAGAAAATTTATCCAATTTGAATAGCAGAGAAAGAATAGACTGAAATAAATAAATAGAGCTTCAGTGACCTGTGAGACAATACGAAAAGACTCAATGTCTGTATCATTGCATTTCCAAAAGGAGAGGAGTAAAAAAGTAGCTGAAAGATTGACTTAAGAAAGAATGTCTTAAAACATGCCAAATTTGGTGAAAGATACAAACCTACATATCCCAGAAGCTGAGAAAACTCCAAACAGGACAAATAATGCATGCCAGATTGTTTCATAACTAAACTTTTGAAAAGTGACCAAAAAGTAAAAAATGTGAAAACACCAAAGCGAAATGATAAATTGTCTTTAGGGAAACAATTTAAAGAACAGTGGATTTCTCCTCTGAACCACAGAAGACAGGAAGAAGTGATACAATATTTTCAAGTGCAGAGAGAAAAGAACTATGAATTCTATATCTGGTGAAACTATTCATCAGAAATAAAGGAAAACTAAAAGAATTTGCTGTAGACCTACCATTAAAAATTGTTAAAATAAGAAACAGAAAGAAAATGAGAGAGCTTAGATGCATCAGGAATTATGAAGGACAAATAAAAAGAACAGAAATGATACGTCCAATGGACTACTTTTTGCTTCATGAGTTTTGAAAATCATATTTGATTAAAAAGTACCATCTAAAACTCGAGACAATACCATTTAAAAGCAGGAAAGCAAAAATAACCTAAATGGCAGTGAAGCTTTCACACTTCACTTGTGGTAAAATGTTGACACCAGTGATTGTGAAACATCATATAAGCATATTTGAGACACATCCAGAGCAACACTACCAAACCTACACAAAAATATACACTCTAAAATGCCATAAACCAATCAAAAGGAATCCTTAAAAAAGTTCAAATAACCTGCAGGAATGTAAGAGAAGAGAAACAGGAATTGTAGGGAGACCCCCTGAAACTATTGCTACGGAATAAAAGATGAAATGCTCCTGATTATTATAAATACAAAATTGCATATGCATGATTGTGTAAAGACAATGCGAGGTTGGACTGCCAGAATGAGCCAACAGCGTGTGATGTGCTTCCCCCTGCAGACAGCCTATGAATGGACGTGCAGTCAGGGAGGTTCCACATCACCAAGATTCCTATCCCAGAAAAGCAGATGTTCATAGCTCTGGGAATGGAAGGCGACACTCGTGGAGAGCCTATAAACGGACGCATGGGGGTGCCTGTCCATATGGATAAGATAGGGCTATAAACACCCTCATCTTGCCGTGGCTCTTCTAGGCCTCTTTAGGGTTAAGGCATACTCCCTTCTGAGAATTTCTGGTCTAACCAGTTGTCTAACTTCACCTCCTGTTTCTATGAATTTTTTGTAACCAGCTTTTGCTGCAACTGTTACTGCTGATTAATGTCTGGCTAATCATAGGTTATGGAAAGACTGTGTTCCTGTTTTAAGGCTCTGTTAGAAATTAAACTTCACGTCCTGTTTCTATGAATTGTTTGTAACCAGCTTTTGCTGCAACTATTACTGCTGTTCCTGTTTTAAGGCTCTGTTAGAAATTACTGATGCACACACTGTATTGTAAATTCTTACCTCTGTACACTGTACTTCTGCATACAGATGTTATGTTAAAGAATTACTTCATCCCCATGTGACCATCTCACCTCATCATCAAATGACCCTAAATCCCTCAATAACCTACCCCCGCCCTCACTAAACTTAATAGTAAATGCTGGCATATCCAGTGCATTGTTGGCACCGTGGGACCAGAAAGTGGTGACCCCCTGGACCCAGCTTTCACTATCTTGTGTGTGTGTCTATTATTTCTCCACCTGCCGATCCACCTAGGAACAAAGACAGAGCCCCATTGCATTGCAGGCTGCTGGCCAGATCCCACAATAAGGAATGGAAAACCATCGAAAGGAAATTGGAAAATGACAGATTTTAAAACTAAAAAATCAATATTTACCTTATATTAATATATAAATAATGTAAATACACCAATCCAAAGACAGAGATTAGCAGAGAGGATAAAAATAGTATGATTCTACTGTATGTTACTTAAAAGAAACTCACTTCAAATTCAGTGACGTCAGTAGGTTGAATGCAAAAGGATTGAAAAAGATATGAAATGCCATCATTAAAAAAATGAACTGGAGTAGCTGTATTAGTATCTGGTAAAGTAGACATCAGAGCAAAGAAAATTACTAAAGAGAAATGAGAACATTACATAATGATAAAAGGATCAAGCAACCAGAAAGACAACAATCCTGTATATGTGTACACCAAACAGCAGAGCCTCAAAATGCATGAAATAAAAACTAATAGAGCTGAAAAGGAGAAACAGAAAATCCACAGTTAAAGTTGGAGACATCAATAAACTCAGCAACCGATAGAACAGCTACTCAGAAAATTAACAAGGATATAGCAAATGTGAACAACACCATCAATTGACAGAATCTAATTGACATTCATTCCAACAACAGAGGAATACTCATTTTTTTAAGTACCCATGGAATATTCAGCCAAGGTAGACCACATTAAGGGCCATAAAACTAAGCTCGACAAATCTAGAAAAATTAAAATCATGCAGAATGTATTTTCTCACTGTAATAAAATCAAAGTAGAAATTAATAACAGAAAGACAACTGGACACCCCCCAAATACGTGGAAATTAAACCACATGCTTATGAACAATTTATGTGTAAAAAAGGAGGTTTTGAAGGCACTAAATAAAGCACGTAACACTGAGTGAAAATGAAAACACCATATATCAAAATGTATGGGATGCAACTAAAGTGGTGCTAAGAGGAAATTTTGTAGCAAAATCTCTTAAAACTTTTATTAGAAACGAAGAAAGATCTCAAATCAACAACCTAAGTTTCTACCTGAAGATAACAGAAAATAAGGAGAAAAATAAAGCCAAAGCAAGTAAAAGTTAGGAAATGATGAAAATATGAGTAGGAAACAATCAAATTGGAGGTAGAGGCTAGGCCCGGTGGCTCACACCTGTAATCCCAGCACTTTGGGAGGCCGAAGCTGATGGATTAGTTGAGGTCAGGCGTTCGAGACCAGCCTGGCCAATGTGGTGAAACCCCAGTCTCTCCTAAAAGGACAAAAATTAGCTGGGTGTTTTGACACACACCTGTAATCCCAGCTATTCGAGAGGCTGAGGCACAAGAATCGCTTGAACCCAGGAGGTGGAGGTTGCAGTGAGCCGAGATCATGCCACTGCACACTAGCATGGGTGGCAGAGTGAGTGAGACTCCATCTCAAAAAAAAAAAAAAAAAAGAAAGAAAGAAAGAAAGAAAGAAAGAAAGAAAGAAAGAAAGAAAGAAAGAAAGAAAGAAAGAAAGGAAATTAACAATAACAACAAAAACCCCCAAATTGGAGGCAGGAAACTAACACAGAAAATCAATAAAATAAAAGTTGATTCTTAAACAAGGAACAGTACTTGTGTGACCTTAAACAGATCAGGATCTCAGAAAAAGTAGAGCCTTTCAGCTTTTGGAGTGTTTGAAACAGTTCCATATTTTAGAGTTTTTGCATAATACCAAGGCTATTACTACAGAGAAAAAAGCAATTTAAAAATTATTCATAATTAAAACTTTCACGTTAGTGACATTTTTCAAATTTGACATGTCACTTTTATAACATGTTTAATATCAGAAAAGATTTTAGGTATTGCCATATGGGAATTAGGTAATGCTGAAATGGAAATAAAATATTGTGTTCTCAAGACAGAATCAAGTGGAAAATATTGTTTATAAGAAAACTAGCTTGCATCATAAATAAGATTCAACAAGTATTTTAAATTCTCTGGAGGCATTTTTCTCATCTTTGAACTAGCTCTTTAGACAGTTACATCAACTGTGTTCATTTTTTTCTATGCAAATAAAAGCAGAACTGCCTATCACACTTTAGGGATGGCCAAGAAACATGGAGGGCCTGGCTGGCTAACAAACTGAGACTCTAAGTCGATATTCTAAAAAATACAATTCAACATTAATTTAGAGGAAAGGAAGAAGTGCGTAAGAAAAAAGAGGACAAAAATAGACATTATTCAGTCTTAGCCTTGTTATAAGCAGCTCAACAATGGCCCTCATTTGCATACTTCATTCAACAACACAATAATAGCAACAAAGCAATGCATTAAGACGTTAATCATGAACATCCTCATTAGCAGATCTTCTCTACACAGCAGAGATTTAGCAAGGATTCTTCTATCTCCTTATGACCCCACAAGTGTTGACTTTTGAGTGGTTGTCCATTTTGATCACGCCTTCATCTGGATCTGATGGTATGACCTGGAAAAAGTTGGTTATGTATAAAAACGGGAAGAAAGATGGGACTGATGGTATCAAGACTTGGACTTGGGAGAGACTTGGAAGCACTGTTTTCAGTGTAATTTGCATATGGTAGGAAGTGAATGTTTTCTTCCATAGGAAGGCCAATATATTTATTAAACTTACACCCATCTCCCCTTAATTTACATTGTCTGCTCTATAATTTATCAAATATCCACATGTGTTTAGCTTAGTTTCCTGGTATCTCAATTTATTCCATTGGTCTATTTTGTTAGCCTTGAGTTTTGGCCTGGCCAAGTAGATCCCTGTGCACAGACCTGGTCCCAGGCAACTATTGTTTTCTACTAAAATGTGCTGCACATTGGAACCTCTGCTAAGTAGTTTGCAATATACCCAGCATTGAGGCCATGCCATGAAGTTGGCTAGAAGTGTGGGCTTGGTAACTTTGCCACTTATTAGGTAATGTTTTGGGAAAAGTACCTATCCTGTAAGCATCCTTTTCTTCATGTGTAAATTAGTGTACAAACAGTGCCCACTCACTTGTTTTCTGTAAGACTGAAGTTAGAAAAGTGTATCTAAGTGCTCAGCTCATTAATTGCAACATAAAAAGTGCTTAATCAGTGATATTATTTACATTAGTCATTGCACTATAAATTATAGTACCCGGAACACAATAGCTTTATAATGATTACAATAGTTAGTGTAAGTAAAACACCTAATACAAAGTAATGGCTACCACATATTAAATGGCTAATAAATGTTAATTGCTTCCCTAATACTGCTCCACTTATTTCGTTCCCTAATGCATCTCCTTCTCTGCACATGCATTTGGTATCATTAGGATAGAATTTGGGGAAAAATGTGCCAAAATAATATGAAACAGCACAGGAATGTATATTTTAAAATTCTTTAAGGGTAATTTTTCCAAAGTGTCAATAAATAACATACCCTGAGGTAGGAGTTTAGGGTCTTGTTTCATTTTTAAGCATTTTCTGCCATGAACAAATTGTTGAACACAGAGATTTAGAATAAGTCAGTGTGTTGCAATGTTCTACATGTGTGAAATAAAAAAAAATTAACAGAGAACTTCTATTTAGATACCAGAAGTGACTTTTCTCCAGTAATTTCCCCTTTATTTCACTCCATCCAGATCCCTTTTTAAAATCTCTGTCTGAATTAAGCATCTGCTACTAATTATGACAGCATTTCAAATCAGAAGGAGTGAAAAAGTACTACAAAAAGGGAAAGATCTATTTTTGAAAAAAAATAATTCTTTTTTATTCTGCAACTGGGGCTCCATTTTAATGCTTCAGAAATTCCACAAGCATTAAGTAAAACTGAAAAAGGAGGGCGTGAGTTGGGAATGACTACTTGGCTTTGTGCTGAGAAAGGGACTCGTGTGTGGCGATGATGAATGTGCTGCTGCATGTACTTAGGCTGGTCTCAATTACATGAATGTTTGTCTCTATATGGAAACACCGACAAGGTGATACGATGAAGAATGTTTGTGTAGAGTACACAATTCTAAAGGGCTGTGAAAATCCCTACATCTGTGAAAACATCCATGTCACACTGGCTGCATATATTCTGCACGCACATAAGTAAGACTTTACATCTTACATATATGCAAGCATACATGTCACACTAACTACATCTTACATATATGCAAACATACACATCACACTAATGACACATGTTCTATGTATGTATAAAATATTATATCTCTTGTCTATGTACAAGCTTCAATTTACACTAACTGCATATATATGTCTATAAAGTTGTATGTACCAAATGCACAAAATACCAATATCACACTATCTCCATATAATGTGAATGGATATAAAATCATTGTACATTTATACAACCCTTTAGGATAGGGTTGTATAAATCCCTTTAATAAATCAGATCACCCAGCTGAAAGAATAAATGCAATTGGTTTGAAAGTGCTTTGGAGGTTTATACTCCCTACAGAAACCCAAGTGCCTTTTCTAGTATTACTGTCTTCTCTGCCAGGGATAGCCTGAGATTAAGACATACATTGATTATGAGACCAGTTAGTCAAGGACTAAATATAATAGCAATCGAAATCCTTTATTGTATCTAAAGCTCGTGTGTTTTATATGCATTCTGTGAAAGCCTGTGACCTCTGGGTTCTTAAAATCGCTCCAATCCTGTGTAGTAGGAGGTGTACTGCAAGACTAGATTTTGAACTTTTGTAGCAAAAATTCTTAACTAATTCAGACAAGTATGTATTGGGCAGTACACTCTAGTGGCAAAATGTTCACTATGTCTGCTTATCAGGTTTAATCATATTTATAATGATTAAATTATTATTAACGGTTATTGTGAAATTGTTATTATTAAGTCTTCCATAGTCTTGACTAAATATCTCTAATATCTGTATATGTCTATGTGTGTATACATTAGCACATTTTGCATGTTTAAGTTTGCTAAAGCTTGCTAATGCTTATTCTTCACTTTTATTTTTCAAGTCTCTTAGTGGGGTAAGTACCAGAACACCCTATCAAAGCAGTTTACACCTAAAATAGGAATTTACTAGCCCATGTAGTCAGGAATTTAAGTCTTGGCTGGATCTAGAGGCCACTGCCTCTCTTTACTTTTCTTTCATTTACTGAAATCTGCTTCTGCTCTGCTGTTGACGTTTTAATTTTCTTTTTTCTTTTTTTGAGACAGAGTCTCACTCTGTTGCCCAAGCTGGAGTGTAGTGGCGTGATCTCTGCCCACTGCAACCTCTGCTTCCCGAGTTCAAGCAATTCTCCTGCCTCAGCCTCGCAAGTAGCTGGGACTATAGGCGCATGCCACCACGCCTGGCTAATTTTTTGTATTTTAAGAGAGATGGGGTTTCACTGTGTTGCCCAGGCTGGTCGCGAACTCCTGAGCTCAGGCAATCCGCCTGCCTTGGTCTCCCAAAGTGCTGGGATGACAGGCGTGAGCCACCGTGCCCGGCCTGCTGTTGACATTTATCTCAGGCAGCTTCTCTCCACGAGCTGAAAGGATACTCCCCAGTAGTTCCAGGCTTATGTCTCCCTTACAAGTAGCAGTTTCAGAGTAAATAGAGTGAAGTTCTCTCCCCGAGTAGCAGATCAATCCTTGCAACAGAGTCTATCTGGAGCTGCAAACTTACTTTCCAATTCCAGCTGAGCGCTCGTTTCCAGGGGCTGGGGAAACATAACTGGCCAGGCTGAATTAAAGCTTACGTGCTAGACACGGATATGCATGGTATAGATAAGTAGTTATGTTCAGATCTAGAGTTGGATTGCCTGGTCTCAAATCCCTACTCAGCCACTTAATAACTACATAAATTTCAGCAAGTCTTATGACCTTCTCTTGAAGTTTCCTTACCTGTAAAATAAATACAATCATGCCTAACATATAGGGTTGTTCTGAAGGTTAAATGAATTATTGTCTGTACAGGATTTAAAACAGTGACTAGCATGTAGTAGGCACTACATACTACGTAAGTGTCACTGATTAATGAAGCTGCAGACTTGAAAACCCCAACAGGAGCCCATGGAATTGGATAGAGGAAGTTCTTAAAAGGAAAATTACAGGGCACACACACGTATGTACAAGGGATTGTTGACCACTCCCCAATTTGCTTATTGCTGATTTAATTAGCATAGCAGCTATATGAAGAAGACACTGTTATTATGTCCATTTTAGAGATGAGAAAGCTGAGGCTCAAGATGTTCAAGCAAATCGACCAAAGTCACCTCATTGCCAAGTGGCAAGGCAGGTACCTGAATCCAGGTCTGCTGTAAACCAAGTCCTGCTCCAAATCCCACTTTAAACTGCTCGTCCCTGCTTACACCCATGCCCCAGAGGACTTTTATATGGATTTATAAAGAAAAACCTCAATTAAAGTGACAAAGTGAAAACAAGCAGCTCCCCTGTCCTTATTGGTGCCATATTAATAGGATAAGTATCTCCGTGAGCGAAGCTAGTTATCTTGGCTCCACAGAGCCCAGGAGTAGCACAGACCCTCAAAGGGTACACAGCCCTGGGGTCACTGTCAGCACAAACTCTCTGTCACTATTTCTCCTTGGGGAAAACCAAGCTTCATAGCACCAGTGGAGAAACCAATGAGGATTCAAAATGACAATCGGTAACTTTTTATATGGTGCACCCATTGTACAGTCCAATACAAGAATGTGCAGAGAACATGAAAACTATGAATTCTATGGAATATCTTAAATAAAAATTTTCACATTATAAGATCTTAACATTAGAAGATTTTTCAGGCTCGGCGTGGTGGCTTTGGGAGGGCAAGGTGGGTGGGCAAGGTGAGTGGATAAAGTCAGGAGTTGGAGACCAGCCTGACCAACACAGTGAAACCCTGTCTCTACTAAAAAAATACAAAAAAATTAGCTGGGCGTGGTGGCAGGTGCCTATAATCCCAGCTACTTGGGAGGCTGAGGCAGGAGAATCTCTTGAACCTGGGAGATGAAGGTTGCAGTGAGCTGAGATTGTGCCACTGCCCTCCAGCCTGGGCGACAGAGTGAGACTCTGTCTCAAAAAAATAAATAAATAAAACAAATAAAATAAATAGAAGAATTTTCAAATGTTCCTAGCTCAAATTTGTAGCTTCCCCCACCTCAAGTACAGCTATTCTTTAGGTGAGAGGATTTTTTTTTTTTTTTTTTTTTTTGAGACGGAGTCTCACTCTGTCTCCCAGGCTGGAGTGCAGTGGTAGGATCTCAGCTCACTACAGCCTCTGCCTCCTGGGTTCAAGCAATTCTCCTACTTCAGCCTTCTGAGTAGCTGGAATTGCAAGTGTGTGGCATCACATCCAGCTAATTTTTGTATTTTTAGTAGAGAAGATGTTTCGCAATGTTGGTCAGGCTGGTCTCGAACTCCTGACCTCAGGTGATCCTCCCACCTGGCCCTCCCAAAGTGCTGGGATTCCAGGTGTGGTGTGAGCCATCATGCCCAGCCTAAGTGAGACTACTTCTAAAGTGAGATGAAATCGTAGACACTGGATAAAAATTAGCTCATATTATGAAAAATATTCCTAAGAACTATGCTTTCAAATATACTGTTAAAAATAAATTTCTGGAACAACAAGAAAAGGAGAATCAGACGCTGAATTAAAGAAAATCTTAATTCCTTCAGTCCTTGTCTTAATGAAGCTATGCAGTTGACTTATTCAAGAATGGTTCCACACATGAAATTAGAGAGATTAAATGATACCATGAACTGTTTTATTTACATGAAACGTGGGTTTATTGGCATCAAGATTGCTGTAAGTTTTTTTTTTTTTTTAAGTGTTAGAAACAATTTGGGGAAATTATCTTTGCTTTTCTTTAAGTCCAAGAGTTAAAGACCCAATGTCAAATAGTGGGTCCTCTTTCTCCCAAATTAGTAATGTTCTTGATGGTGTCTATTCTGTTCATTATTTTGGCCATTTCCTTGTCCTGTAGCCAGACATTCATTACTGTACTAGAAATGGTTACAAACGTCATTTTACAAAGGACAAACTGAGGAAGATGTCCATCAACATCAGAGGTCCCAAGAGCATGAATCTACACGACCTCCTCTACCTTTCTTTCTGTCTCCTTAAATACGGAATTGGAGGAGGAACATCTGTCACTCTGAATGAACAAATTCTAACAGAAATTCCTGATATATTACTATGGTTTTTATCATCTATTTTGCTTCCCAGAAATTAATATTTTAGCTTATCACCAATAGGCAACAGAATAGGTATAAAGATCTATTTTTATGGGATTTTGTCTCATCCATCTTAATAAACTTATCGGGGCTTATAGCCTGTGAAGCTGCAAACTTTGGTCATTTTAGATGTTTCCCTCTTCCTCATGGTTTGAAAAAATTTTCTTCAGCTCAAATCCCAGCGAACAAAAAGTCCTTGATGTCAAGACAATTGAGGGATGGTGCTCTCAAAGTGGTAATAACTGTGTGTACGTGTGTGTGTGTGTGTGTGTGTGTGTGTGTGTGTGTGTGTGAGAGAGAGAGAGAGAGAGAGAGAGCTTCTCACCTGGAAAAAAAAAAAAAGAACTAACTTTTTCCTCTCACTTGAATCAAAAGCAAACATATGTGGGTCACAGCATCTCTTTCGCATATGAGTAAATTTGCCTCTTCATAGTAGGGAGAGACGAAACCAACCATGTGCCCTTGAGTAAAGCAAGAACAAGGACGCTTGTGGCTCTCCACTCTTATTTCTGTCACCTGGACCTTAGACAAGATGTGGCCAACTCTCTGGGCCTTAATATCTCCAATTACAAGAGAGATACAATAATAATGCTGCCTGAGTAGCATGCACTGTGAGGATGCACAGAAGAGGGGAAGGAGATTTACTGCTGGTGATATCCTTTGACCTTGAAATCACTGCTTCCTGCTCAGGAATTTAAGTCTCTCTTCTGCAGTGAAGGAGGCACGTATCATCTTTTAAGGCAGACCTTTTGCTAGTGAGGAGGAGATACTGGCTTTCCCAGAAATGTTACCTTCCCTGCTTCCAACATCTAGTATTTCCCCGAGGCTCTACCATATCAAGAGTTCTGGTTGGAAAATCTGAGTTTCAATACTAATGTTACCATCAGCCTTCTGTGTGATTCATCTTCAGTAACTTCTAACCTCAATTGTTTTCACAAGGGATTATTAATATATTCTTCATCTTAGTGTGGGAATAGATAATCAATTTTTGTTTAGTTGAGTCCCTGGAAGCATTAAGCATTCATTAAGAAATGAGCATGTGAGGACATTTTATAAAACAAATGTGAAAGTGCTAATCTATCCCCAGGGACAGTCTTCTCTAATTTTCTTTTTCTTTTTCTTTTTTTTTAATAGGAAGTCAGTATCCAAGAGAAGGCAAATGCCTACCCTGAGTGCAGACCTCCCACCCCTGAAGTCTTAACCCCTAGTATCCCTTAATTGAAAATAGGGTTGTTGCAGATGTAGTTAGTTAAGATGGGGTCATATTGGAGTATGGTGGACCCCTAATCAAATATGACTGGTGGCATTATCACAAAGGAAATTGGGACACAGGGGCAGGCATGCACGCAGAGAGAATGGCAGGTGAAGGCTGGAGTTATGCTGCCACAAACTAAGGAGTACCAAGAGCTGGGAGATAGGCCTGGGACAGACCTTTTTCTCGAAACTTCAGAGGGAACGTGGACCTGCCTACGCCTCAATATCAGACTCCTAAACTCCAGAAGTGTGAGACATACATTTCTGTTGTACTAAACCACCCAGTTTGTGGTACTTTTTATGGAAGCCCCAGGAAATGAATACAGCTGGACTAGTCAATCATCACATGCTTCCTGGCCCACCTGCCTGCTTTCATTTGTGACCATGAATTCTTCCCAATACATTTCTCTAGGGAACCAATTAGAGCTGGCCTGTGAGAGATCGACCCGCTGCAGTCTTTGTACTGGGGAGGTGTGTTATATAAGAGCATGGACTTTGGAGTGGAGGAACTTGCATTTGGGCTATGGTCACTACTTACCATTATCACGTGACTTGGAGAAAATAATTTATCATCTTCAAGCCTCAGTTTCCTCTTCTGAAAAATGGGAGTAATAGACCTACCTCACGGATTGTTATAAGCATTGAATGGAATAATGCTGAGAAGCACTGGGGCAGAGGGCCTGGTACATAAATAGTTTCCGTAAAAAGCAGCTGTTATGATTACACTTTAAGCTCCTTGAGAACTGAAGAATATTATTTTTTTCTTCACTATTATTCATTGGATTAATTAATAAATTAATTGTTTATTCCCTCGAGTAAAACTGAGTTGGTATGGCAGCTGCCATTAATCATCAACTAAGTGGCTTCATTAATTCAAAGTCACAAGGGACCCGGACTCTTTCTCTTTTGTTGCTCGTCCGTTCCTGGGGTGTTATCCACTTGGTCCCATGTGGTTCAACACATCCCAGTACAACCAGCAGGAAGGAGATAAGGGGAAACAGAGTCATGCCTTGGAAAAGGCCCATCATTCCATTGGCCTGAGCACAGTAACATGGCTACATCTTCCTACAAGGGGTGCTGGAAAATGTGGCCTTGATGCTGAGAAGCTAGTGAAAAGTGGGTATTCTATTACTCGCTGAAAGAAGAGGAGGATGGGCTTGAGGGCCACTGCCTATCTCCATCCCAACTATACATCAGCACATAGACGGCAGTCAATAAAATATGGTTAATGCATTATTATATTTGTTACTATTATGATGATGATGAATATCTGACATCAAAGAATATCTCTTGTCTTAAACAACTAGAGAACAATTTTTATGCCATCAATTAAGGATCGCCTAGGACCACTGTATTTTTAAAAAGTTAATCAACTTGCATTATAATTTATTTTACAAATATGAGGAAATTGTTTTCCCTGGTTTCTAGATACTTGTGCAATGATTTTGATTGTTAGAAAATCAGTGGAGCTATGAGATTCCTTCCAAGTAATGGTCCGCCAGAACACAGGAGACTTAAAAATGCATTAGCACTGAGAACTCCCTTCTTCATCCAATCATTTTCCCACACTGTGGTTACTACTGTGCTGTATTCTATAATTTAAAAATGGTGGAATTAGAGAAAGCTGTTTAGTGTTACTCAGCCTAATTGTCAGACATGCCTTTTTTTCTCCAAAACTGCAAAATCACCAGATAGGTAAAAGTTAATCGTAAGGGATGGTGCATAACAGAGAGAGGTAACTGGAGTGAGCATTTTGAGCCTGGTCTTCCATGCGACTCTCCTGTTGTATTAGTCCACACTGCTATAAAGAACTCTCCGAGGCTGAGTAATTTCTAAAGAAAAGGGGTTTAGTTGACTCACAGTTCCACATGGCTAGGGAGGCCTCAGGAAACTTACAATTATGGCAGAAGGTGAAGGGGAAGTAAGGCACATTTCACATGGTGGCAAAAGAAAGAGAAGAGGGGAAGTGTCACACTTTTAAACCATCAGATCTCATCAGAACCCACTCACTATCATGAGAACAGCCTGGGAGAAATCCGCCCCCATGATCTGTCACCTCCCACCAGGTCCCTCCCCCAACACCTGGATATTACAATTCAATATGAGATTTGGGTGGGGACACAGAGCCAGCCAAAATACTCCGTGGAAAAGTAGCAAGTTTGGAAAAGAAGTCCACGTTCCTGTATGAGACATAGTGCATTTTGCTTTTAAAATCAGTGCAAAATCTGATTTGTATGCTAAATTATTAATGATTTATCTCTATATTTAGAAATTTGTTTTAACTTTAAAGACGATGAAGCACCATTTAAATGGGAAAGAAAAGCTATTGAATGTGAAAACATCTGTAACTAGGTAACTGAATTGCTTATCTGCCAAAGACATATGTCAAAAATAAGAAAAGAGCAAAACAACTAACTCAACTCTCAGAGTAATATTTTTGATAGGCTGCATGGTGCTAAAGGAAAAACAAAGTTAGAAGTATTCATGCATTTTTAGCTTTGGGTGAGCTGGTGAGTTTAATTTCCCGATTTGTTGCTGAGAAACACAATTTTTCTGTATGGGTAATTACATAGTTGTATTGTTAAATTGCATTCAGAGTTGACAATAGTTAAACAACAATAACACTTTAACACAATAGTTAAAGAACAACAACACAAAGAGCCTATAGCAGCAGAGCTGGAGAGAGGGGAAAATTCTCTGCTGCTCTTGGAGGGTGACTCTAAGTGTTATGAATCTTGGAGACATATTACAACACAGTCAACAGTCAGAATATTGGTATGGGGATATTTTAAAAGATGGCAATGGGGTGGAGCAAGGAACCCCATACTGAAAGGGGCTGTGCTATTCTGCCTGGAACAGAAGCTCAGGGGTCCTGAGGACTCAGAAACATCTAGTGGGAAAGATGGGACTTGTCTGTACCAAGGAAATTTTGCTTGGGTAGATTTAGCAGATATAGCAGCTTCTCCAGAGGAGGGTTTTGGGAGGACCTATGGACGGATATGTATAAGAAAAAGGGTCAAATTTTAACACCTTAGGGCCAGGGACGGTGGCGTACACCTGTAATCCCAGCACTTTGGGAGGCCGAGGCAGGCAGATTGCCTGAGCTCAGGAATTCAAGACCACCCTGGGCAATATGGTGAAACCCTGTCTCTGCTAAAATACAAAAAATTAGCCAGGCTTGGTGGCAGGCACCTGTAGTTCTAGCTACTCGGGGGGCTGAGGCAGGAGAATCTCTTGAACCTGGGAGGTGGAGGTTGCAGTGAGCTGAGATCGCACCACTGCACTCCAGCCTGTGTGACAGAGGGAGAACTTGTCTCCAAAAAAAAAAAAAAATTAACACCTTCCACGTCTGGGGGATGCAAAGCCACCTTACTTAATGCTAATCAAAGAAGAAAATATTTGCTTGATTTATATACTGCTCTTGGTATCAAAAACCTTAGCTAGTGCTATAGACAGAATGCTGTGTCTACCTCCCTAATTCATAAGTTGAGATCTTAACACCCAATGTGATGGTATGAGGAACTGGGGCCTTTGAGAGGTGATTAGATCATGAGGGTGGAGCCCACATGAATGGAATTAGTGCCTGATATGGTCTGGCTGTGTCCCCAACCAAATTTTACCTTGAATTGTAATAATCCTCATGTGTCATGGGAGGGGCCCAGTGGAAGGTAATTGAATCATGGGGACAGGTCTTTCCCATGCTGTTCTTATGATAGTGAGTAAGTCTCATGAGATCTGATTGTTTTACAAAGGGGAGTTCCCCTGCACATGCTCTTTCACCTGCCACCATGTAAGATGTGACTTTGCTCCTCCTTCGCCCTCCTGCGTGATTGTGAGGCCGCCCCAGCTATGTGGAACTATGAACCCATTAAACCTCTTTCCTTTATAGATTACCTAGTCTAGCATGTGTCTTTATTAGCAGCGTGAAAACACACTAATACAGTGTCCTTATAAAAGGGATCCCAGACAGCTCCCTCCCTCCTTCTACTGCATGAAGACACAGAGAGAAAGGAGTCCTCTATGAACCAGGAGGCAGCAGGTTCTCACCAGACACTGAATCTTTAGAGCCTTAACTTTGGACTTTTTAGCCTGCAGAACTGTGAGAGATAAACTGTTGTCGATAAGCCACCCAGGCTATTGCACTTTGTTACAAAAGCCCAAACAGACAAAGGCAGCTAGCAGATATGGGGGAGAAGGAACAATGTTCAGTGGGGAGGGAGCCAGACTTAAACAGGCAGGACATTTTACTTATAGCAGGTTTATAAAGTTTTGATTTATGTAATATAATTTTCAAACAACACATCGAGACTATATGATCTTAAGGATATTATAAGACTGATTATAGGGGAATATAATACAATAGCAGTAACTGGAATACCAAATAAATCCCCAAATCTCAACTGACAGACACAAGAGAATTATGTCCCCCTTACATCTGGCTAGTGGAAGTCCTTCTGAAACCAGCCTAAGAGTCCCATAGACAGTTGCTTTTGGATAAACATAGAAATGGGCCCTTCTGCTGTTAAAGCTTGAAATGTATATTTGTTTTATCTGAGTTCCTTTCTCGGGAAACGACCTCAGGCTTCTCACAAAAAATATCAAAGAAGTAAAACTAGATCACCACACCAGATGCTGGACCCCTCATTCACCATGATGGCTTCCTTGTCCTTTCCAAGTTCCTGTTTCCTTACACATTGTACATTTCTTGCCTGCTATGTAAAGTCCTGGTTTTAGTCAGTCAGGGATATGGATTTGAGACTGAGCTCCCATCTCCTCAGCTGCAGCAACCAATTAAAGCTTTCTTCCTTGGCAATACTTGGCATCTCAGTGATTTGCTTTCTGTGCAGTGAGCAATAGGACTGAGACCAAACCCCTGGTGTTTCACTAACAACTTCCCAGCTATTTCCCAGCTATTTCCATTTTGTATATCTGTATTTGGATAGGGGAAGAGAAAGTACGAAGTTGACACTCTGTTCCTACACACCTTGGCTCAGAAGCAACACATCACCACTGCTCACACCCTATTGGTGACAACTAGCCACATACCCCCATCTAAATGCCATGGTGGCAAATGTTATCCCCAGCTGGACAACTGCTTCCCTGTGACAGCTCTGCATGTTGGAAGAGGGAGTGACACATTGTTGGATAACAACCTTTCTGTGTCAGAACTTGTGAGCTGTAAACCCTCCTGGTCATCATCCAGGGGGAAGACAAAGGATCATCCCTCTAAATGGTAGAAAGGGAAGGAAAAGACAAAACCAGAATTGTTTCTAGATTATTTGCCTTGCATCCTGATGGTTCAATGCAGCAGTTATTTATGGCACAGGGTTCCAGTGGGGACACAAGATACCATGGGAAGCCACAGCAGAGACGTTGAACACACACTTGAGAGGATTGAGCAAATCAAATGTTTAAACAGGAAACTTAGAGTTGAGGAGGAGCTAGCCAAACACCAATGGGGCTTAGGGAACGTCCAGGCAAACATGGCACCCAGAAAAGCCTTAGCAGGGGGAGAGCATGATGCATTCTTAGGACTGAATAGTCCTAAGGGGTGTGAAGGGTGAAAGGGATGGGGCTGAAGGGTTAGCAGCCACCAAATTGGGACACGTATTGTTACCCACCAGGCATTTGGGGAGCCCTTGGAATGTCTTCAGGAGGTAGTGGGGTAATTAGATTTACATTTCAGGAAGATCCCTGGGGCTAGAGGGGGAAAAGCCTGGGGGAGCAGAACTGAAGGGGTCAGCCCAGATGGCACTGGTAATCTGGGGGTAAGAAAACTGTGGCTTAAAGGAAGGCAGAAGCCATGGGTGTGAAGCAAGTGGGTACATTTGAGAGACAGTTAGGAGGCAACACCTCACTTCTCTGTATCTAAACATGATGCTCAAGTCCTGCCTCTTTTAAAGAGTTTTCCCTGCATGCTCCATCTTTGCACTCATACAATAATTAGAGTCTGTTTTGAATAACTTAATCTGTAGTTACATATTCCATAAACAGACAACCTCGAAACTATATGGATTAAAGGATATTATTTTATATAGCAGTAAGAAGCAAACATCATATATTGTAACACACAATCGATGGTAAGATGGTTTCTAAATTAAGTGATATGAAACTGAAAAAATGTCATGTAAGAATTTATGAAATACTCAAAGTTACTTTACTCTTTTATGTCTTCCCAATTTCTTTCTCCAGTGTGGATTGTGGGTTCTTTAAGTATAGACTGTGATTTATACTTCCGTAAAGTATAAGACCTATCTTTGAATCAGTTATACAGTGAGTGGTAAATGCATGCATAGAAATGAACTACAAAATGTCAGAACCTTTGAAGAGGAAATAAAAAGTTCCAACGGATTATGAAATAGTCTCATCTTTAAGTAAAGAAATTGGACATTTGGGAGAAAAACTACAGAGAAAACTTACAAGAATTCACTGTATTTTTAATAAATCAAAGTTATACATTACCTAATTTAAAGATTCAAATATTTCAACCAGACTTGTTAAAAATCCAAACCAAACCAAACCAAAACAGTTCCCTACTATTTGCCTATTTCCCCTGAGCTACAGGCAACTGCTTTAAACGGTTTTGATAATTTTTGTGGCACTTTGCTCTATAATTCTAGGTGACATATTTTTATTTAAGTGTTATTTTTCAGCTTTTGTTCTTCCTGACTTCCTGCTGTTGACCCTAAGAATTCAGTTTCAGTGCAGCTCTAATTCTCTTTTTGACACACACTGAAATATATTCACCTTTTGTGCCCCGTCACCTACAAGTTATATTGTTATCTAGATTAGGTCATATAATTTTTACATATTTTGGATGATGAAACATGATTCACATGTAAACCATGTGGATTGCTAGATTACATTTTATTTTATGTTACTTTTTGTTTTACCTGGAGTTAGTAATTGTGTTAGGCTTTTGCATTGCTCTAAAGAAATACCTGAGACTGGGTAATTTATAAGAAAAGAGGTTTCATTGGTTCATGATTCTGTAGGGTGTACAGGAAGCATAGCAACATTTGTTTCTGGCAAGACCTCAGGAGGCTTCCAAGCATGGCGGAAGGCAAGTGAGGATCAGGCACACCACATGGCAAAAGCAGGAGCAAGAGAGAGAGTGGGAGGGGAGGTGCCACACACTTTTAAATGACCAGATCTTGTGTGAGCTCAGAGCCGTAGCTCGCTTGTCACCAAGGGGATGGCCCAAGCCATTCACGAGTGATCTGCTCCCAAGGGCCAGACACTTCCCACGAGCACACACCTCCAGCACTGGGCATTACATTTCAACATAATGGGTGGGGACAAATATTCAAACTATGTCAGTAATTGTCCTGGTACTTTATTTTATTTTATATTTTTAAGAAACTCATCATTAACAACCCCATATTGTCCACTAGTTGTCTAAACTCCCAATCAATATATTCCATCAATTTTGTTTTTTTGATGGTCATCTCTCCTAGAGTCTTTTGACCCATTCCAGCATGGGCAAGTTGCTGTCTACACTTAGTGAGCAGCTCCCGTCTTTGATCTTCCTTTAGCAACATCCCAGGGATTCTGTTTGCTTCTTTTATGTTTTAGTCTTCCTTCTTCTTGACTCACTTCCTAATCTTTGTGGTTTATGTCATTACTGGCTTTCCAAAAGACCTAGAATATATGAGAATGTCTTTATTTTCCTGTCATACTTTAATTTGCGTAGGTATGGAATTCTTGGTTAAAAATGTCTCTTTCTTTAGAATATTGAAGGCGTTTATCTACAGTCTTTGTTGTTGAGAGGTTTGAAGCTCTCCTGGGATAAACCAAAGATTAGGAAACAGAAGCTCTCTGCTGATGTTTTAAAATCTCAGCATTATTGGTATTTTGGATTTTATAATTCTGTGTTGTAGAAAGTGTCCTGTGCATGGTAAGGTGCTAATCAGCATCCAGGACCCTGCCCACAAGCTGCCAGTAGCACCCCCTGTCCAAATGTGAAAATCAACAATAAATATCTCCAGACACTGCCCCTGGGGAAAGTAGAGAGCAAAATTACCTCCAGTTGAGAACCACTGCTCTCAACTTCAGTTCAGACGTAGCCTTGCTAAATGTTTGACTATGGGAAAGTTGTTGATAGTCTGGATTTATAGTTGGAAATGGAGGTAATGATCTCTGCTTTGCCTACACTAAAGAAATGTGAGAATCACATGAGTTAGTAGATGTGAAAAATGACTTTATATATTAATGTGTTACATAAATGGAAAGCCATATTATTACTTGATTAAATATTTTAAGCTGTGTATTCTAGGATGTTGGAAACTCGACAGACCTGGTTTGAATTCTATTTGCAAGTTCTAACAGAATACTTATCAAATGATAGATTTCAGCTAATACTTGTTCAGTGAATAACATTGTCTAAAACAAAGCAGACATGTAAAATATAGAAATTTCTATTGTGTGTGTATCTGAGTGTGCTGTTTAGGATAATACTGGTTGCTATGACAAATAAATCTAAAAATGCAAAATGGCTCAAACACAATAGATGTTTATTTCTTACTGCTAGAACCCTCCAAATGGTTGCTCTGAGTCATTAGATGAATCACTTTTCAGCAGTGATTAGTTCTATACATGACTCTGCCAACTTCAACACATGGCTTCCAAAATGGATGTGATAACCCATGACAAGATGGCAACAAAGGAAAAAAAAAGTAGAGAAAACACAGCTGCATCTTAAGACACATCAACACATATTGCTTCTGTTCATATTTCCTGGGTGGATTCTAGTCACATGATCCCATCTAGTTTCTGGGAAAGGGGATACTAGGGAATGTAGCTGTGGGACAAGCCTTAGTTGCCTTCCAGCAAGTACACGGGGAAAGTGTATTTGATGAACAGGTGGCCACGCCCATTACCAGGTATTAATATGTATCCTCACCAGCCCAGGTATTCTAGCTCAGTTCCAATGCTAGAAATCATTGAATTGCTAGAAATCAGATCAATGCAGATCCAAAGCTCCAATATTTAGAGCTTTCTGTGCCTTTATTAAAGTCTCTCTCTGTGTGTGTGCTTATAATGCAAACATGATTCTTTGTTTCAAAGTATAAAGACATATCCAACATTTTTCACATTGTGGACATTTCTTCTCCCTCTTTTTCTTTCTTTCTTTTTTTTTTTTTTTTTTTCGAGATGGAGTCTCGCTTTGTCACCCAGGCTGGAGTGCAGTGGTGAGATCTTGGCTCACTGCAACCTCTGCCTCCTGGGTTCAAGCTATTCTCCTGCCTCAGCTTCTTGAGTAGCTGGGACTACAGGCGTACACCACTATGCCCAGCTAATTTTTGTATTTTTTTTGTAGAGACGGAGTTTCACCATGTTGGCCAGGATGGTCTCGATCTCTTGACCTCGTTATACATCTGCCTCAGCCTCCCAAAGTGCTGGGATTACAGGCATGATCCACTGCGCCCAGCCCCCTCCCTTTTTTTCTTTACTGAAACCTTCCCAGTCCATATCCATGGTCTACCGGGGGATTTCTTGAGGTTTTGGGGGCAGAGATTGTACAGATCTTTCAGAGTGCTAAGCTAAACTCTGGGCACTTAATTGCTACTCAATAGATATATTAGTAGATCAAGGATATTTTAAAAATATGTAGAAATACGGCCTAGAATTCTTTCTTTGCAAGCAAAAAGAAGTCAACTTGGATTTAACGTAAGCACAAGGTGATTTATTGAACAGAGATAAGGGTGGTGGAGAGTGTGTGCCCTGGAATTAGTGGGACACTCAGTACTGGCCTGGGTGGCCCAAAGCAGCCCAGGAAGACACTGGGAACCTCATCAGTGCTCCCTAGATATAAAGGGATTAGAGGAAAAGCCATCTTTCAAATGAAATTAAACATAGGCTCCTTTCAATTATTTGTCCCTCTGTTTAAAAAGGGATGCCTAGTTGACCTACCTTGGCGGAAGTAACTACCGGAATAGATCATGTCTAACATAGAAGAGGTAATTCCAGTTTAACTAGAGTGTTGTTAGGAAAGAGAAGCTGGTGCTGGGAAGCCACAAGGAGAAACAAATAAACAAGAAATGTTCACCACATTTGGTGCTATTCTTTTTTTATTCTCAAAGCACATAGTCCTCTGAGAGGTGAGGATTCATTTGCATCACAAGAATCCAATCACCCATTGTTTGAGCAGAAGCCAAAGGAATTTTGACCTCTCTTTGCTATTTAGTTTTCAATATTGACATACCTGAGGTTGGGTAAACATGTTACTACATCTCAATTTTAGTTGAAAGCTCAGAAACAGTTAACTGGCCATTAGTATTGATATGCCATAAATTGCTTTTCATTATGGGCTCAAGTAGAAACCATCCAGATTGAGCCAATTGCTGCAAGAGCTGAGATTAAGTTTCAAGCATTTATGCCCTCATTATAGAAATGAAATTCAGTTACAGAAAACCCTCTCTGTCTCTTTCTTTGTGTAACACATTTAAAACAATACCCTTATATGTAGAGAGAGAAGGTGATGTGAAGGGATGATATAGCATGAATGTGCAAATTTACATCTATAAAGTAGGAAGAGATTTAATTTTTCTTTTCTTGGTCCTGCAGCATCTTTTTTAGAAATGCCTTGATATAATAGCAAGAGACCTTCATTTAGTCTCCATTAGTGCAGTGGCTGCTCACACAATCAGTCACAGGACGCATGAAATCATCAATAACCAAAGCAGGATAGTAATTGAATGTTTCTGTTCATGGAAGCCAAATTCATCTGTAACGTCACTCAAGGTCTTACATCCCACTGGAGTGCCCATATGAAATGCAAAAGACAAGAAGAGCACGACTCTGCACTTTCTTTTTCAAGTTGGAACCTCAGATTCTTGAGTTTGTGGGACGAGGTGTTTCCTTCATCTCAGTCTTACTCCATCAAGCATCCTTCGACCACATTTGATGGCAGCAGAAATGCTTTGCAGGAGGAGCCTTCGTTGTCTTGACCATTGGGTGCCGTGGAGAGCTGCAGGGCAGGTCAGCCCTGCTCTACTGCTGGCTTCTCACATGAAGCAACTGAATGGCTCATCTTTGTGAGAATGGGGAATGTGTACTGAAGGAAGGCATGGCAGTCACTGCTGCTGAAGGATTTGAAGGACAAATGTTGAACCGTAATGACTGGCAGAGGCAAAAGGAATGTACGGCAATTGTCATGGGATTGTCAAATCAGTGTGGCCAAGGCATATTCATATTGGGGTCTTGAGATGTTATTGTTCATATTGTGCCTGTTAGCTTTGGCATATCTTATATAATTAGAAAATAAAGACCTGTTATTACACACACACACACATACATACATCCACATCCACATGCTGTAGTTTACACATTGTATTTAGGGTAAAATTAAGCTAATTTTGACTTGAGAAATTTATGGTATGTGTAATATTCCTAACCATGGTTGATAGGTTACAACGCTAAATTTAGTGATAAGTAAAATAAAATAACTCTCAAATTCCTACGTGTAAGAAGGAAAAGATTGGCCTATAGGGTTAGTCACTGAGCAAATATTTAAAACTATGACCATAGGGAGTGAATGTACTGGATGGAAACCCCTTAGGTAAACTTAGTTTTTTGTAAGCAATAATAGAGAGAATCCTGTGAAATTCTCTCTAGACCACATTCCCAAAGTGATTAATTCTCTGAAAATGACCACCATCCAGTGTATTTTACTCTGCTTCCTCTGAGCCTGTGGTCTTGCCAACTGAGCCCGTTTTCTGATTCTCTTAGGGCATGCTAGGCAGTCACAGCTTAATTATCAACTAACTCTTAATCATTACCTCAAGAAATCTTTGCTGAGCACTAAATATACTTAGGCCTTATTTCTAGGACTGAAAAGACACAGATGAATAACATTGTCCTTGCCCTCAAGAAGCTTTTAGTTCACTGGAAAAGATCTGAGTTTGTGCTATACTGACCTTGAGAGTTATCATGTAATTGGATCATAAGAATGCAGACTCCAATACCAAATTCCAGCCCCATCCTGCACTGGCTGTATGGTCTCAGGCCAGTTACATGCCTTCTCTGGGCATCCATTGCCTTACGCGTGAGTTGGGTGTGCTAACCACACCCAATATCCTAGGGTTGTGGTGGGGATTAAATGAGGTGATATATGCACAGCACCGTCAAGCTCCTGTTGGGTGCTCAGGGACACTAGTTATGATTCCCGTTCCTCCAGAGGACTCTGAGACTCAGTTAGTGATTGACAAGGGGGTGGGGGCAGATCAAGATCTCTGAGGGAGAGTCACCTATGTCTTAGCAATTCAAGATTACAATTTTTTTTTTCTTTTTTTTTTTCTGAGACAGGGTCTCACTCGGTTGCCCAGGCTGCAGTGCAGTGGCACCACCTCAGCTCACTGCAACCTCCACCTCTGGAGCTCAAGTGATTATGCCAACCTCAGCTTCCTGAGTAGCTGGAACTACAGGAACATGCCTGCATGGGCAGTGCATCATGCCTGGCTAATTTTTTTTTTTTTTTTTTTTTTTTTTTTTTTTTTTTAGAGACAGGGTCTCTCTGTGTTATCCAGGCTGGTCTTGAACATCTGGGCTCAAGTGATCTGCCCACCTCAGCCTCTCAAAGTGGTGGGATTACAGGTGTGAACCACCATGTCCAGCTTACAAAATCTTTAAATAATAAGATATATTTAACAAAAAACCTGGTGGTGTTTTTAGCCTCAACATTAGAGTATATTTCCTGAAGTGTTTTTTTCATTGTTACAATCAATTTTCATGTATAAATTGGGTTATATTTTCATGAACAGCTCTACTTAATATGCTGATAACATAAATCAACTGAGAGTAGCATTATTGTGTTTGTGTTCCATAAAGGAAAAAATATGTAAATTGTATGAGTCCTGTTGTTTTATTTAAATCTTTATGCAATTATAGACACTTAATAATAAATTTTGCAATATATTGGTAATCTTGGTCCTAAATAAATAGCAAATAGCTTAATGTAAAGAGAATCAATATAATCATGTAAGAGAAATCATTAATAAGAATGTGTTGACTATGTTATGCCAGGCACTGTCTTCACAGAATTTGTTTCATCTTGCATCTTTGTGCTTTGTAGTTTCAGAAATTAACAGGATAAATCTGTGAAATAAAATTTTACGATTTGATGAAAATAAAACAAGTTTGACTCTCTCAATGAGGGCTGTTTAGAAAAAAAATAGAAAATGTGCTAGTATGCTGACGAAATATCAAGACCCAAAATAATCTGCTCAGAGGTTTTTTCTTTATTTTTTATTGTACATCTTTCTGGTGCACAATATGATGTTTTGATATATTCATCCATGGTGAAATGGTTACTGTAGTCAAGCAAATTAACATTTCCGTCATCTCACAGAGTTAGGTTTTTATGTGTGGCAAGAGCCTCTAAAATCTGCTCTCAACAAAAATCTCTAATACAGTAAAATGAAAACCTTGTTTCTGTAATACAGTCTGGAGAAGGCAACCCTCAGCACATACTTGGTGGGCAAATGAAGAATGCAGCAATGGTTTTCGATGGAAAGGGTTAGAAAAAGAGGAAGATTCCCCAACTCTGCCCCAGCTCCATGGCGGAGGCAGAATGGACTATCAAGACATGTAAATTTTTTTGGAAAAGAAGGAATGAGTTAAATAAAACAATTTTGGAAACTCCAGCCTAAATCTGCTTGGATCAAGAAAGTCCTTAGGGATAAAGTTAGTTGGGGGGACTTTTGAAAATGCCACTGAACCAAGAGATTTAGGAGAAGAGTTACTTGAACAGCTCTATCCTATGGCAGGGGCCTTCTGCAGGGGCATAAGGCTGCTCTTAACAGCTAGGGCACACAGTTATCACAATCAATGAAACAGGAGTACCTCCTCCCACCACTGACAAAGCCTCTGGCAATAGGTGGCCAAACTTGGGCTGATCCTATCCAGGTTGTACCATTTGCTACGCTGTGTGGGGTGCAGTGAAACTCTTTAGGTTGAGCCTGAAGAACTCACGTTGGCCACACCAAAATGACATTTAATACTTGCACTTGCTGGTGCTTGCTACGTAAAGTGTCCTTGTAGAAGGTGGCACACACAGAGATGACACAGAGAAAGAGGATCCTGGTGCTACCAAGTCAGGCAATCTTGTTCCTTGTCTTCCTGTTCTCTGTACCTCTTGGAGGTGATGAAGGCCAAAGAGGCCCTAGAGAGTAGCCTCACTTTCCACGCTAATCTGCGTTCATGAGAATGACACCAGTGAGTACTGCTGACATTAACAAAACAAAATAATAAAGTCTTGAAATATGCATCCTCCTTCTGAACTGGACCCACAGAATGCCCAAATATGCTTTGTGTTGATTTTGCTTTTGGTCCAATTAGTGTTTCTCAACCCTGGCTGCACAATGGAATAAATAATCTTAGG
This sequence comes from Macaca mulatta, assembly GCF_049350105.2. Lineage (NCBI taxonomy): Eukaryota > Metazoa > Chordata > Mammalia > Primates > Cercopithecidae > Macaca > Macaca mulatta. The sequence continues at coordinate 133,246,002 of NC_133416.1, forward strand.
AGCTTTAAAACATAATCATGCCCAGGATTCATCCCCAAAATTCAGATTCAGTTGTTTTGAGATGAGACCCAATCGATGATACCTTTTTAAAATTAATTAATTAATTAGTTAATTTTTTTTCTGAGACAGAGTCTCGTCCTTTTGCCCAGGCTGGAGTGCAGTGGCGTGATCTTGGCTCACTGCAACCTCTGACTCCCAGGTACAAGCAATTCTCCTGCCTCAGCCTTCTGAGTAGCTGGGACTACAGGAGCGCACCACCACGCCCGGCTAATTTTTGTATTTTTAGTACAGACAGGGTTTCACCATGTTGGCCAGGATGGTCTTGATCTTTTGACCTCGTGATCTGCCTGTCTTGGCCTCCCAAGGGATTACAGGCGTGAGCCACGGCGACCAGCCTCGATGATATTATTAAAAAGATTCTCCAGTGATTGTAGTGTGAAGCTGGAGCTGAGAATCCCTGGCTTAGGGTTGAAATATTTACAAGGAAAGTTTATCATGTGGATTGGAATGTACATTAGGGCAGCTTCTTGTCCTGACAGACTGTGGGGGATTTATTTCATGTTAAAGGGTGACAATGACAAAGACTTGAGATGCACCCTGTGACAACCATTTATCATGAACATCACCACGCATGTCACCTCTTATGACTGGAGGTGGAAGATTCTTCAGAATTAGGATCTAGGAGGATGCATTTCTTGTCTTCTTCTTTTTTTAGAGACAGGGTCTCACTCCGTTGCCCAGGCTGGAGTGCAGTGGTGCCATGATAGCTCACTGCAGCCTCAAACTCCTGAACTCAGGTGGTCCTCTCACCCAAGTCTCCCAAATAGCTGGGATTACAGGCCTGTGCCACCTCACCCTACTAATTTTTAATTTTTTTGTATAGATGAGGTCTTGCTCTGTTGCCCAGGCTGGTCTCAAACTCCTGGCCTCAAGCAATCCTCCTGCCTGGGCCTCCCAAAGTGCTGGGATTGCAGGCATGAACGACTGTGCTCAGAGATGGGGGGGTGTATTTCTTTTTATAAAATAAATGTTCTAATGTCGACACCATTTCATGGCACAGGTTAACGAATTGCATTTCCGGTTTAAGTTTAACAAAGGGTAAAATAAGGCAGAAGGTTTGTGGAGCGTCATTTTCCCAATTTGCTGGCCTGGAGTTGCTGTGGGAAACCACGGAGAAATCACAAGTACTTCCTAACTTAGAATGCTGCCTGTCTCAGGGTCCTTCCGATCTCTTTTGGCCAAGATGTGCAGTAACTTAGAAACTCACAACAGGGGAGTTGCCACAACTTTTAAGAAAAATGATGGTAGATATAAAAAATATCTATTAGACCTGCTTTTAAATGTTTTCGTAATGTGACTTTATTGAGCTACACTTCACATAACATAAAATTTATCCTTTAAAAGTATACAATTCAGCTGTTTTTCGTACATTCACAGAATTGAACAGCCATCACCACTATCTGATTCTGAAATATTTTCGTTACTCCATTGGCATTACTCCCCAGTCCCTCAACCACTGGCCCTTGGCAACCACCACTCTGTCTTTATGGATTTTGTCATTAGAGATATTTCATATAAACGGAATCATATGATGTATGTCCCTTTGTGTCTGACTTCTCTCACTTTGTATAATGTTTTCAAGATTTATCTATGTTAGTTTATGTATCAGTACTTCCTTTCTTTTTATGGCATAATAATATTCCGTGGCATGGATAAGCACATTTTGTTTATTAATACATCAGTTGAGAGATATTTGGTTTGAATTCTTGGTATTACGAATAATGCCAATGTGGACATTTGTGTACATATCTTTGCAGGAACATTTGTTTTCAATTCTGTTAGGAAGATATTTAGAGGTGGAACTTCTGGATCACATAGTAACTTGATGTTTCACTTTTTGAGGAATTGCTAAAATGTTTTCCAAAGGGACTGTGCAATTTTATATTTCTGCCAGCAATTTTCTTGTTTTTAAAAACATCTTCACCAATTCATGGGCATTAGGCCATTCTTGCATTGCTATAAAGGAGTACCTGAGGCTGGGTATTTTATGAAGGAGAGAGGTTTAACTGGCTTGCAGCTCTGCAGGCTGTACAAGCTCGGCACCAACATCTGCTTGGCCTCTGGCGAGGGCCTCAGGAAGCTTACAATCATGGTGGAAGGCGAAGTAGGAGCAGGTGCATCACATGGCGAGAGCAGAAGCGAGAGAGAGGGAAGAGGAAGTCCCCACATTCTTTTAAACAACCAGATCCTGTGTGAATTAACTGAGTGAGAACCCATTCACCACCAAGAAGACGGTGCTAAGCCATTCATGAGGGAACCACACCCATGATCCAATCACCTCCCACCAGGCTCCACCTCCAACACTGGGGGTCACACTTCAAAATGAGATTTTGTGGGGACACACATCCAACCCATATCAACATGGTATTGTCTAACTTTGGGTTCTAGTCATCCTAGTGGGCTTGAAATGATGATCTCATTGTGGTTTTGATTTGCATTTCCCTAAGGACTATATTGTTGAATACATGTTTTAGTCTCTTTGAAAGAGAAATGTCTATTAATTTATTTTTTGCCTGTTTTTTGGTCGAGTTAGGTGTATTTTGATTGTTGAGTTGTAAGAGTACTTTATATACTCAGGATATAAGTTCCATGTCAGATATATGATTTTCAAATATTTTCTCCCTGTAGCAAAATCCCCACTCACATTTACAGAATTTCTGAACTTTATGGTGCCTTACTACTACTTACTTACTACTCTAAGCTTTATGGCGCCTTTCTACTTTCATGAAGAGACCTTCAAGAATTATCTGAGAGTGGCCGGGCACAGTGGCTCATGCTTGTAATCCCAGCACTTTGGGAGGCCAAGGAGGGCGGATCATGAGATCCAGAGATTGAGACTAACCTGGATAACACAGTGAAACCCTGTCTCCACTAAAAAATACAAAAAATTAGCCGGGCATGGTGGTAGGCGCCTGTAGTCCCAGCTACTCAGGAGGCTGAGGCAGGAGAATGGCATGAACCCGGGAGGCGGAGCTTGCAGTGAGCCCAGATCACACCACTGCACTCCAGCCTGGGTGACAGAGCGAGACTCTGTCTCAAAAAAAAAAAAAAAAAAAAAAAAAGACAGAAAGAAAATACAGAGGCTATACTCAACCAACAGACGAAAGGAACTTGGAGGAAACAGAGAATACAGGGAGAGGACAATAAAAAATATACATAATTAATGAAATAAAAAAGATATGGAATCTCTAAAATAAGAAGCTATAAAAGAGAAATGTTAGAGAAAAAGATATCTTTTAGAAATAGTGGATGATCTTTGATTCTTGGCATAGCATCTGATTCTAGAAGTAGAAATTTCAAGATGCTCTTTGCCTTGATTTTCCAAGAAATAAGTTTTGTGTAATGAAGCTAACTATTCACATCTCTCTTTAATACTGACCTTGATTAATCCATTAAGCAAATACTTACTAGGCACCTACTATGTACCAAGCACAGTTCTAGCTGGCTGGAATAGGGCACTGGAACAAAATATATAAAAGCTCTCATCTTGATGGTATTGACGATCTAGCTGGGTGAGGCAGACAATTTAACTAAAAATGGTAAGTGCTAGAGAAATTTAATATAGCCGGGTAAAAAATACTAAGGCAGCCTGCTAGTGATGGGAGTGGTGGGGACCAAGAGTTTAAATTAGATCAGTGTTGACCACTCTGATAAGAGAACATTGGAAATAAGCTTGAATGAGGTGAAGGACTGAGCCTGGATTTTATTTTATTTATTATCATTATTTTTTGAGATGGAGTTTCACTCTTGTTGCCTAGGCTGGAGGGTAATTGCACAATCTCGGCTCACTACAACCTCCAGCTCCTGGGTTCAAGAGATTTTCCTGCCTCAACCTCCCTAGTAGCTGGGATTACAGGCATGCAGCAACATGCCTGGCTAATTTTTTACTTTTAGTAGAGACAAGACAGGGTTTCTCCATGTTGGTCAGGCTGGTCTCGAACTCACGGCCTCAGGTGATCTCCCCCAAAGTGCTGGGATTACAGACGTGAGCCACCGCACCCGGCCTGAGCCTGGATATTGATGTGAATCTCCAGGCTGAAACTCCAACCAGTGCAAATGCACAGAGGTACATTGATGGAACAGTGGGAAGTCGAGTGTGGCTGTAGAGGAGTGAGCAAGGGTACCCCATGGCTTTGCAATACTGGTACATACTCGGATTCTCAACTTCAAGTGGAATGGAAGCCATGGGAGGGTTTTGAACAGAAGAGAAGCTCAGCGTGACTTACGCTTTAACGAGGTTACTCTGGTTGCTGATGGAGAACGGATTGCAGGAGGCAGCACAGGTGCAAAGCAGAAAGAGCCATTAGGAGACAGAGTGATAACAGAGAAGAGGGATGGTGGCACAGGGCAGGCTGGCGGCAATCCAGGCAGGTGCAGCAGGAGTTTTGAAATATTGGATGTGGGGCATGAAGATAAAAAGAGGAGTCAAGGTTGGTTCTAAGCCTTCTGCCCTGAGCAACTAACAGGTGGAGGGATATTTAATGGGATGGAGAAGGCGGTGTGTGTGTGTGTGTGTGTGTGTGTGTATAGAACAGGTGGAGGGATATTTAATGGGATGGAGAAGGCGGTGTGTGTGTGTGTGTGTGTGTGTGTGTGTGTGTGTATAGAACAGGTGGAGGGATATTTAATGGGATGGAGAAGGCGGGGTGTGTGTGTGTGTGTGTGTGTGTGTATAGAACAGGTGGAGGGATATTTAATGGGATGGAGAAGGTGGTGTGTGTGTGTGTGTGTGTGTGTGTGTGTGTGTATAGAACAGGTGGAGGGATATTTAATGGGATGGAGAAGGCGGGGTGTGTGTGTGTGTGTGTGTGTGTGTGTGTAGAACTGCAGTTCAGCTTTTGATATATTCAGTTTGAGATATTTATGAGACATCCGATACTGATCAAAGGGCTCATCCTTACAAACTAACTCAGTGTTGCTGGGCTTATCACTGGGAAGAAGAAATGGGAGCCCTTCATGGTTTCCAGGAGAGTCTCAGGTACAAGATCTGCTCACCTCCAGCTGGACACTACAGAATCCTTCTCTGAGAGTCGATAATCTTGCACTTAGATATGGGGCATGAGGATAAAAAGAGGAGTCATAAATAGTTCTAAGACTTCTGCATTGGCAGAAGGTGAGGTGGCCACGACCTTAAATATCAGTCTCTCAAATGACTTTAGGCAGCTCCTTGTCCCTTCCTCTTTCCTTTCCTTCCTCTTTCTTTCTGTCCCTCCTTTCTTCCTTAGTCTTTGCATTCTCCTCACTCATTCTGTAAATATTTCCTGAGTGCACACCAAATGCCTGCTATTTCCACAGGCAAATAGCACAGAACCAGTCCCCCGTCTCTTAGTTCTTTTGGCCCAATGCAAGAGTTTAATGCAGACATTAAACAAATATTCACAAAATAAACACACAATTACACATGGGGCTAAGCTATGGCAGGAACATCTAAAGTACTGTAAGAAAGATGTAAGGAATGAGTTAGCTTTGATGCGGGTTAGGAATTCTTTGACTGAACAAGTCAACATCAAATTAAAATGTGAAGAATTAGAAACTGGCAACCGGGTTAAGAATGAACAAAGAGCATTTCAGGCAGAGGGAACCACGCATGTGTAAGGGCCCAGGCACAGGGAGAAGATTGACAGGTCTCTAAGAAACTCATTCAACTTTCTTTCAGGTTTTGTCCCAGATATTTTAAGCAGTTTATGCACCTTCAGAGAAAAAAGTGGGACTCACAATACAGTGGAATTCAATTGGGAAAAATAATTTTTTGTAAAATCTGGATTATTGACCTCTTTTTTTCCTTAAATTTTAAAATTTGATTCATTTGCAAATTTACACAGAAGTTTCAAGGGCAATACAAAGATTTCCTGAATAAGATCACTCAAACTTATTATTAACATTTTTTCTTACTTGTTTTATCTCTCTTTCTCCACGTAGGTAGGTGTGTGCACATGCGTATGTTTATATATGTATATTCTGACCCATTTAGTAGCAAGTTGCAAAAATCAAACTTCAGTATGTGTTTTCTAAGCATAAGGGTATGATTTTTTCCTAACCACACTGTCATGATCAAAATCAGGAAGAATACTGCATATTACCAAATTAGTCAGCGATTTTTAGACTGGGTGATGGTGTTACCATGGAGAAGTGTTTGGTAAATGTCTCACCTCACTTCTCTTCTCTTTCTGGCCAGTGGGGAGCCTACTGATGGGAGAGGTGGCTGATTCTCAGGGTCTCAGATTCCATCTGCGCATCCTCTGCAGCCTGAGCCTGCCTCTTCAGCTGCGTCTGTAATGGGCTGTTACCAGGCGGAATACAACCCTTCCCCATGGACTATCTCCTTTTCCTTCTACAGGATAAAGGATGGAAGCATTTAAGTAAATCTTTTGGGTACCAGCGGGACTGAGGAATCTGTGATGACAGGCCTGGTGGATGCTGAGTTGCTCCTGACCAATTGGGATTTTGCTTTTAACTTAACCAATGGGATAAGGCCAATTAAATTCCTTTCTGTCCCTGTCTGTGTCTCTGTCTCTGTCTCTATTACTCTGTGTGTGTGTGTGTGTGTGTGTGTGTGTGTGTGTCTTGTCTTCTTTGTTTACCCTTAATTTGGGAAGGAAAGTATTATTACATTGCCCATTTTCTCTCTACATCCCACAAAAATTAAGTTGAATGAAGACTGGGGTTCCATGCACTTTGCTTACTGCATATTTCCAGGGCCTGTCACCTAATACAAGCCCAATAAATGATTGTTGAATGACTATATAAATGAATAAGCACATGGCATTCTATTCGAAGGGTTGCTTTTGCTCTTTGCAGAGGGTGCAGGGGTTGAAGGAATAAGGGTGAGGCAGTTGGTGCCCATTGCCAGGTCCTCTCCTGGCTGGTGAACCCCATGACACAGGAAATGACGGGTGATGGAGGCTGTTCCTGGACATTGCGTGAGTCGGAGGACCACTACCAAGTGCTCCTCTCTATCTTAGGTGCACTGCTCATGGTTTTTATTTTTTATTTGTTTAATTATTATTAGGTTTTCTGAGATGGAGTCTTGCTCTGTCACCCAGGCTGGAGTGCAGTGGCATGATCTCTTCTCACTGCAACCTCCGCCTCCCAGGTTCAAACAATTCTCCTGCCTCAGCCTCCGGAGTAGCTGGGATTACAGACATGTGCTACCACACCCGGCTAATTTTTGTATTTTTCGTAGAGACAGGGTTTCACTATGTTGGCCAGGCTGCTCTCGAACTCCTAACCTCAAGTCATCCACCCACCTCGGCCTCCCAAAGTGCTGGGATTGCAGGCGTGAGCCACCGTGCCAGGCCTGCTCATGGCTTTTAAAGCAACTCCACATGATGTGATGTTTCCTTCCCAGATGAATGTTATTTTAAAAGCTTCTTTCCTGCTTCATGTGAATGGAGATTTGCATTCATCCCTCGTCATATGAATTTTGCATTATGGGTGGAGGTGAGGAAGAGCATAGTCCCTAAAGCGAGTGTCTTCAATCTGTTTATAATTCATCTCTCAGCCAGGGAGCAGCGTCCGTGTCACCTGAGGAGGCAGATGCTCCCCTGCCCTGGCGTCTGGAGGGAAGACGGTGCCAAGGCTGAGGCACGGGAGCATCTTTCATTCCCCCCCCAATGCTTGCTGCTTCATCAACATCAACGTCCTGCTGCCAGGGCTGATGAATGGCTCAGGAGCGTCACAGCTCGGTGGCTCTTATGCCATGTGCACTGGCAGCTGCCACCGCCGTCCTACCTGTGACCCACACGTGTCTTCCTGAAATGGCTGAAAACAAGCTTTCTCCTCAAATGTTGCCTTCTTCTCAATCAGCAATGCTAATCAAGTCTGTGTGCTCAGCTAGGATTTTGGACCTTCTTAATTGAAGGCATCTGAAACGAGGTTCCCTTTCCTGAAGGCTGACTGTTGCTTTGTCTCCAATGAGTGACCCCAAGACTGTGCACAGTGAGCAAGAGGAAGGGGCAGGAGATGGAGGGTGGAGGTGGTGTGTGAGCTGGGGTCTATCACACACTTGGGATTCTTTGTATGCAAATGTTATTCCCAATGCAGTGGGTGTTGTTGAAGACTTTGAAGTTGAGGGGTAAGGTCTGATTTACTGTGTAAGGGGATTGCTCTGGCAGAGACACGAGGGGGCAATTGGGAGCTCTTGGAATTGTCCAGATAGGAGGAGATAGATGCTGGTGTGGACCAGGTTAACAGACGTGGGGGATGTGGATAAACCTGCTGATTATGAGTCTGCAGCCTGCTTTAGCAGCTGTGGGATTTGTCCCACTTGCGGTTCGTGGCTCTGCTGATCCTTTGGGTGATACAGCTCGTGGGACTTTTGTGGTTCAATCTCCTTGAGGAGCCCTTAGTAATCATTTGGTTTCTAGTAAATTAACCCCAAATATTCCCAGGTTATTCACGCAACTGGGTATGGCCAGAGAAAAATGGCTTCAGCTGATGAAAACTGGAGTGTGAGCAGATTGAAGAAAACCTACCCATTATCAAGTATTGATGACTGGAAAATAATGGAAACAGAAGCCTTGGGGATGCTGAAAGGAGACAACTGTTCTTAAAGCATAAAATCCCCCAAACTAGCTTTCTTAAAAGCAAAAGTATTCTAAAACTTTTGATAATAGTTATAGATTGCTCCTGTCCACTAGGCACCCTGCTTGTTTTTTCAGGGCAGAAGAAAGTGATTATTAGATCATTGTTGTAAAGCAACTTACTGTCTTACTCCTTTGTCTTTGTTTGCCTTTAGTTGCAGTGACCAATTTCTAGTAAATGAGAAAGAAGTAGAAATATTCTGTGGGGATGTGGGAAAGCATTTGATTTTCTGGTAATTCTATCCTTTTCTGCCTTCCCCCTTCTTCTTGCCTTGAATACAGCAATGATGGCTGGGTTACAGCAGCCATCTTGTGACCACGAGTCAAAGGGTCAAAAAATCGAAACTCTTGATCCAGACATCACTGAGCCCCTGAGTCAACGCTAAAGTCTTTTTTTCCTAGACGTTTTACTATATAAGAAAACTAGGCTGGGCGGTGGCTCATGCCTGTAATCCCTGCACTTTGGTAGGCTGAGGTGGGCAGATCCCAAGGACAAGAGATTAAGACCAGCCTGGCCAACATGGTGAAACCCTATCCGTTCTATAAATACAAAAATTAGCTAGGCGTGGTGGCGCATGCCTATAGTACCAGCTACTGAGGAGGCTGAGGCAGGAGAATTGCTTGAACCCGGGAGGCAGAGATTGCAGTGAGCCGAGATCATGCCACTACACTCCAGCCTGGGCAACAGAGCAAAACTCCGTCTCAAAAAAAAAAAAAAAAAAAAAGGAAATTAACCTGTTTGTTATTTAAGCTACTGCTGTCAGGTTTTATTACCCTTAGCCAAAAGGATCCTTAACTGATGCACAAATGTTATCTCATTTAATCCATAAATGAAACTTCCTTTGTTGCAGAGGTGGAAATTGATGGTATTTATCGTGGTTCAGCTTGTGAATGGTAGAACCACAATCTGTGCCCAGGTAAGACTAATCATTTTCGTTTTACCATGTGGCCTCTCCAAGAAATGTCAGTCTCAGAGAATAAGTCCTTAATACAGCATGTTGTGGATTATTTAGAACACTAGTCTAAAATAAAATAGAAATTAGCTATAATCCCACCTCCCAGAATTATGAACTATAATTGTCTGGGGGGCAGACACAATCTTTTATATTTTTCTTTTTGAGATGGAGTCTCGCTCTGTTGCCCAGGCTGGAGTGCAGTGGTTCGATCTCAGCTCACTGCAAGCTCCACCTCCCAGGTTCACACCATTCTCCTGCCTCAGCCTCCCGAGTAGCTGGGACTACAGGTGCCTGCCACCACGCCAGGCTGATTTTTTGTATTTTTAGTAGAGATGGGTTTTCACCATGTTAGCCAGGATGGTCTCGATCTCCTGACCTGGTGAGCAGTCCGCCTTGATCTGCCAAAGTGCTGGGATTACAGGCGTGAGCCACGGCGCCTGGCCTTATATTTTTCTTATGTCAAGCTTAATATGGTGAGATTACAGCACACACACAAACAGACACATGCACACACACACACGAACACATGCACACACTTAGCCCTCACAATTCTGTTGCAACAGACAGCAATCATATTTATATGCATCCCCAAATTGCAACGAGTCCTGGTCCCTACCTAGGGACTTAGCCACTTTAGATTTCCAGGGTTTTCTTTCTATAAAATCTCAGTGGGGCATCTCACCTGAGCCCACAAACTAGCCTTTATCTCTTCCCAGCCACCATCCAGGAGAGCCCATCGCTGTCCCTGCTGACAGTGCCCTGTTACGACAATACCAATGACTATATTTTTCCCCAACGTTGTCAAGCTGCCTGTACACAGGATGCCCAAGTGGTGTTTGGTCCCTTATAGAGGCAGAGTCCCGAGCCCCCTCCCCAGCTGTCTACCACACTTGGACATCTCTTAGCAGATGGAGTCTCCATCCTTTTAGTTGCTCAGGTTATGAGCCTCCTGGTCACCTGGGACTCACTGCTTTTTCTTACCCCACATCCATCCTGTCAGACTATCCTTTGGCTCTGCCTTCAAAGTATGTGTAGATTCTGACCATGCCTGTTGTAGGCCAAAAAAGACCCTCCAAAAATGTCCCTCCAAAAATGTCTGTCATAACCCCCAGAACCTGTGAATGTATTACCTTCCATGAAAAAAGGAGATTTGCAGATGTGATGAAGATCCTTGATATGGGCAGAGTATCCTGTATTATCAAGGTGGTCCAATGTAATCCCTTGTGTCCTTAGAGGAGGAAGGCAGGAGGGTCAGAGTCAGAGAATATGATGTGATGATGGAAACAGAGGAGAGAGAGATGAGGGTGAGAATTTGAAGATGCTGTCCTGCTGGCTTTGAAGATGGAGGAAGGAGCTACAAACCAAAGGATGCAGGCAGTCCCTTGCCTCTAGAAGCTGGAAAAGGAAAGAAAACAGATATTTCTTTAGAGCTTCCACAGGGAAAACAACCCTCCCAGCACCTTGCCTTTAGGACTTCTTACCTCCAGAGATTTAATAGGAAACATTTGCATTGTTTTCAGCCACTGCTGGTGATATTTGTTATAGCAGCAATAGGTCACAAATACAACATCTTACCCCTGCAACCACCACCACCTGGTCTGAATCCATCATCTCTCACCCGGATTCTGCGGCAGCCTCATAACTGATCTCCTTCCTTCTACTTTTCCCCTTTTCAGGGACAACGCAGCAGCTAGTGTGATTCTTTGGAAATGTAAGTCTGATCATACCTTGCCTGTCTTCTGCTCAAACCCAAATGGCTCCCCATTTTACTCTGAGTAAAAGGCAGCATCCTTATCTTTGCTTCATAGGTGTTGCGTCTCCCATGGCCTGTACCTGCCTTACCTCTGACTTCCCTTCCACTGCCCTTGCCCTAAATGACTCCACTCCAGCCTTGCCAGCCTCCCAACAGTTTCTGGAATACACTAGGGTTTCTTCCACAGCAGAGTCTTGAAATTTAACATTTCCTTTGCAAGACCAATAAATTCCCTCTGCAAAATCAAGCCTTAGCTAAATGTCATCTTTTCAATTAGATTTTTCTCTACCCTGTTATTTAAAAATCACCCAAATGCTATCAACACCCCCTCTCCCTGCCTTACTTCCTATTTTTATAGCACTTGTCACTTTCTAATATCCATTAGAATTTAGTTACTTATGCTGTATCATTTTTTCCTTCCATCAGAATATTCACAAGAGAGAGATCTTTGTTTTTTTAACTAGCACATTCACATGAATGTATTTGATAAATAGCAGCGCTGTTTGTTCCCATAGTCGCACAAAGTGTTTGATGAAAACTGGCCTATTTGCTTTCTTGAAATAATTGGATTCCTGAGTAAATGGAATGTAATTAACATATGCACATATCTGAGAACATATGTCCAGCACATGGTTACTGAACAATAAAAGTTAACTGTCATTTCTGTATTATTATAAAACGGGTCCTTTCTCTTCTAAATAGAGAAACTAAATTTAGTCCAGAGTCAGATGGGAAATGCATGCCAGCCCTGCCCCTCTCTATCATTGCACTGCCTCTCCTGGTCTTCCCTGCATCCAACCAAACAGCATCCTCCAGTTGCAAAAGGAAATCTGCAAAATGTGCATGTTCATGGGTGCAAGGGTTGCCACTTCTGTGCAGCATTTGCAGAGCAAGGTTGCCTACACCTACCCCAGCTGGAGCAAGCTTCCAAGGAGAATATTATTCCAGCTTTATTATTTGTAGTGTTATATAAAACCCATTTTACCGCAGCTATTAAAACAATCTGTGTAAACATAATTTTTATGGCTGAATGATACTCTAGCATATGGCTACACCATCATTTACTTATTTCTTTGTTGTTGAACATTTAGGATGTTCCTAGTTTTTTGTTATTATGAGCAGGGTGATGATTTTCCCCCTTGAACATAAAATAGAAAGTCCTCCTGAGGGGAACTTTGATGATGGCATAAAAAGACTAAACTCGGCCATAACCCTCTGTAGTAAAATGCTTTGCCGTAGCTGCGATGACAGGTGCCTTTTTGGGGCAAGGGCTTCACCAGGGTGCTGGGAATGAAGTTCTGGCCCCTCAAGGCCAGGTGTGACCCGCACTTAGATCCATGGAAAAGATGGCCTGAGAGATGGCACGTTGTGCAAGAGAGCAATCATCTCTTGGGTATGTCCACAGAGGCTTATTAATAATCAGGGGACACCATAAAGCCTCCATTCATTTATCTGTTTTACAAATATTTATTAAGTACCTACAATGGGCCAATAGTCATTCAGGTGGTGGTTCTAGAAGTGTGATCCCTAGACCAGAAGCATCGATATAACCAGGGAACTTGCTGGAAACAAAAATTCTTGAGTACCACCCCAGACCTACTACATCAGAAACCCTAGCGATGGGGCCTGACAATGTCTGTTTTAACAAAGCTTCCAGGGGATTCCAATACATGCTGAGGGTTTGAGGACAGTGTTTGTAAAATGTCCTGGGGTTGGGTGTGGTGGCTCACGCCTGTAATCCTAGCACTTTGGGAGGCCGAGTTGGGTGGATAACCTGAGGTCAGGGAGTTTGAGACCAGCCTGGCCAACATGGTGAAACTCTGTCTCTACTAAAAATACAAAAGTTAGCCGGGTGTGCTGGCAGGCACCTGTAATCCCAGGTACTCAGGAGGCTGAGGCAGGAGAATCCCTTCAACCCAGGAGGTGGAGGTTGCGGTGAGCTGAGATCGCACCACTGCACTCCAGCCTGAGGGACAAGAGCAAAATTCCAACTCCAAAAAAAAAAAAAAAAAAGTTCTGGGATTACAGCAGTGGGTAAGATCCCTGCTTTCTTTGAACTTACATATTAAGGAAAGGAGACAGAGAATAAGCGTGTATTTAAGTACAATCTAGTATATTGAGTGGTAAGCTTGAAGGAACAAAATAAAGCAGGGGTGTTTGAATGGATACATGGAGGAGAGGAAGGAGCAAACCATCAGGAGAGAAGCCACAGGAAGCATTGAGGCAGCATAGATGGGATGGGTTGGCCAAATTATGCATCTCCACATTGGACAATGGACTAGAGAGCTGGTTTATCACCTCAGTGCTGCTGGTGGAGCGACCTGCAATGGAGGGTGGGTACCCACAGGTGGAAGGGGACCATGAGTGGGGTGGGTCCTGGAGGAAGTCCCAGGAGGAGGGCACAGAGCAGGTGTGTGTGTGCGCGTGTGTATGTGTGTGTGCGCTTAACATTATTCTAACATTCTCAGGGAACTATGCATTAGCTCTCAGATCTGAAAACATCCTGAAAACATAAGCAGCATTATGAGTAGATGAGCTTCTTCCCATTCTCCTCTTTTTTCTTCTTACTCAGCAACCTCGCTCAGGATGAGAATGAAGAAGGGTGAGAAAACTCTGAAAAGCTCTGCTTAGCAGGATTAAAATAATTGATGATGTTTGAAATAGAGTCCAATTTACATCATCATCAAAGAACCCAAGAGGACCACTGTCTCCGCCTGAAGTTGTCAGGCGATGCAAGGACATTTTGTGACTGTTCCTAATGTTGCCTCTTTCAGAGATCCTTTTTTTAAACGCCAAGAAGATGCTCATTAACATGAGAATCTTCCCTCAGCATTTGGTCAATTCATTAACACTTACTGAACACATTACCCGCAAACCTCTTCTCTATTACCAGAAAAGCTGTCATCTTTTTTTTTTTTTTTTTTTTTTGAGACGGAGTCTCACTGTGTCTCCCAGGCTGGAGTGCAGTGGCGTGATCTCGGCTCACTGCAAGCTCCGCCTCCCGGGTTCACGCCATTCTCCCGCCTCAGCCTCCCAAGTAGCTGAGACTACAGGCGCCCGCCACCACGCCCAGCTAGTTTTTTGTATTTTTAGTAGAGACGGGGTTTCACCATGTTAGCCAGGATAGTCTCGATCTCCTGACCTCGTGATCCACCCGCCTCGGCCTCCCAAAGTGCTGGGATTACAGGCTTGAGCCACCGCGCCCGGCCATGCTGTCATCTTGGGAATGGAAGAGAGGGGACATGAGGGTACAAGCCACTGAATGGAAACGTTTTGATGTGCGAAGGAGTTGCAACAAAAGTCTGAATGATATCAACTCATTTCTTTGGAAGGCATTATTATTTTGGCTTTCTGTTAGAGTCTTGCTTTGATTGGCAGGGAAGAGTCCATGTCTTTCAGTAGCATTTTGGAAAGGAAGGGAGATAATCGGGTACTTGAGGAGCATCCCCCTGTGACTTCTCAAGTGTGAAGTGGTGAGCTCTAACCTGGGACGGTCAAAGCAACTGCATTTAGTGATGGGAAGAACCTCCCACTTCCGTTTCCATTAGACCAGAACACTGTAGCAAGTAAGAGTCTTATCTTGTAAGCTTACAGCTAAAACTAGACGGGAATAATTGGTATTTCAGTTTTCCACGCAGAGAGACTCTATGTGTGATCATATCTTTATATGTGGAAGAGGGAAAAGAAAATCCCTTTCATTTTGATGTTGAATTTGGTCACTTTACATGGGCCTTGGACAGAGTTTAAAAAGTGCTAGATGTTGGCCAGGCGCGGTGGCTCACGCCTGTAATCCCAGCACTTTGGGAGGCCGAGGCGGGTGGATCACGAGGTCAGGAGATCGAGACCGTTCTGGATAACACAGTGAAACCCTGTCTCTACTAAAAATACAATAAATTAGCTGAGTGTGGTGGCAGGCACCTGTAGTCCCAGCTACTCGGGAGGCTGAGGTAGGAGAACGGCCTGAACCTGGGAGGCAGAGCTTGCAGTGAGCCGAGATAGCACCACTGCACTGCAGCCTGGGCAACAGAGTGAGACTCTGTCTCAAAAAAAAAAAAAAAAAAAATTTGCTAGGTGTCTCCCATAAAATAGTATCTGGAAAATGCTTTGCAGCATCTGTTAATATAAATGATTCACTGTTAACTGATTCCAGGGATGCCCCTGAAACCGCCATGCCAAATAGGACAACAGTGTAATGGAAAGTGATAATACGATGATTATTTGTTCCATCCCCCCGTGTAGGTTACAACAAAAAGAGAGGGCCCAGGTTCCTTCTGATTTGTCTATGAATTAGTCACAGACAGAGGTTTACAAAAGCAGCATGTTCTGTGGCCTTCGTGTTCTAGGTAAAGATGCTACAGTTTTAATTTAATGGTAAGTTATTTTTTCAGATTCTGGTTTCAATCAGGATTTTTGAGATAACATATATTTGACTGGAATGACTCAATATGAGTCTTGACTGGGCAACTCAATTTTCCAGAATGTACTATCAGGGTAGGAGAGAAGGAAGGTGGAAGACAGATGTTTAACCAGGTATAAAACTCACATAAGGCCTCACAAGTAGTCATTTAACTTTATCTCAAAAGACCATCATTATATTTTGGAGCATATGTTTTTAAAAAACACAATAATTAATTAAACATATTAATTTGTTAAATGTAAGCACTTAAAATATTAACTTTTTTTTGTTAGCTTTCTCAGATTTTAATGGATACAGAGACTCATAATAAAGCCCGGGTCTGGGTTGTTCTGAGATAAGGCCCAACCCTCTTCTCTGGAACTCTCACGTTTCCCAGTCTCTCTCCTATACCCGGCTCCACATGGGGCCCATTAACCTACAATACTTCAATTAACCTTATCCTTCCTGAAGCTGAACTACCAAACTCAATGCTGGTGGAATGGCAGGGCTCCTTATACAGGTCACTAATAGCCTAATGCCCATTTCTGCTTTTAGGTAGTGAGCTCATACTGCTTGGGGATAACATGTCAATTTTTTCATTATTGTGTCTCAGCATCTCTTATAAGACTGGGTCTGACATACAGTCATCTTTGAAAGTGGATTCATAAGATCAAAGCACAGTTAAATTGAAAATTTTGGCATGATGCATCTTTGCAATCAATACAGATGAAAATGCAAATAGAAAAAAATGACCACGCACAACATGGCATGTTGTTAAGTCAATGTATTCTGTTCATTTGTGGCCAGCAGGCAACAGAAAAATAAGTGAGCTCCAATGTAACATTTCCAGTTCCTGACAAAGATTTCTGAATAAAAATATAAACTTTGTTTGCTGGCTAAAAAAATGGAATCTTCTGTATTTGAAGGATGTTTTTAAGGAATTCTCCCTGTGCTCCCTCATTTTTCCCTCTTGGAGGAAGCCTTTCCTGCTGCTTCAGACCATGTTGCCTCCTCCTTTATCATAGCTCCTCTGCCAGCACTCAGATGGTAAAAGCCCTGGATTATCTCAAGGTGTTAACTCCAGGGTCTCCAGGGTCTCCAGGGGCCCAGCAGATGATGTGAAATATAAGTGGGGACAGCTGCTCCTCATCCAGCTGAGAGTTGCCTTGTGGAGGCGCAGGGCTGATGTCACAGATCTTCAATTTTTTTTTTCTTTGAGATGAATTCTTGCTCTGTTGCCAGGCTGGAGTGCAGTGGCATGATCTTGGCTGCAACCTCTGCCTCTCAGGTTCAAGTGATTCCCGTGCCTCAGCCTTCTGAGTAGTTGGGACTACAGGCACGCGCCATGAAGCCCAGCTAATTTTTTGTATTTTTTTAGTAGAGACGGGGTTTTATCATGTTGACCAGGATAGTCTATATCTCCTGACCTTCTGATCTGCCCACCTTAGCCTCTCAAAGTTCTGGGATTACAGGCATAGGCCACTGTGCCCAGGCCACAGATCTCCAATTTTTGAAGAGAAGTTAGAAATAAGGGTTAACTCAAGCAGGCCTTTGTTGTCCAAACCCTGCACATTTCAAAGTGGGGTTTGGTCCTTGACCTGCCTTGGGTCACACCAGATAGTCTATGTTAATAATGTGATTTATGGTATCAGTTTGATCTTTGGAGGAGCTAAAGACTGAGTAACTACGGTCAGCCTCATGCATGCTTATGTGGCCAACCCCCCAGTAAAAACTCTGAACACCAAGGATCAGGTGCGCTTCTTTGGTTGGCAATATTTCATGTGCATTGCCTTACATTATTGCTGAGAGAGGTTGAAGCTGGCATGTGGTCTCTTCTAGACTCGATCCTATATGCCTTTTACCTTTGCTGATTTTAATCAGCATCATTTTGCTATAGTAAACCATAGCTATGAATACAATGGCTTTTTTTCTGAGTTTTGTGCCTCCTTCTAGCAAACTATTGAAACTGAGGGTGATCTTGAGGACCACTGACCACAATTTTGAAAAATTCTACATGAGATGACTACAACTTATCCCTTCATAGAAATCAGTCCGTGAGTCACCTTTTCATCATCTCTTATTTATACCCTTTATTTGTTTTCCATTTCTTTATAGTGAATCCAAGCAGAGTGAGCTCATTAAAGGCTCAAGCAGGCTCCCATTGCCTCTGAGCATTTTGCACCTTTCCTCCCTCTCCACACAACTGCATCTCGACCTGGGCCAAGCACAGGAGGTTAATAGGTACTGATTAATTGGTTGTCTGTTTCATTAAAAAGATAGTGCAGATGCTGCAACATGGCAGGCCTTGAACTGCCCTCAAATCATAGTCGTGTTTCATCTGATCTGCACACAGTACAGGTGGCCTCTTGAGTAGATTTGCAGTTTATCAGTTCATGACAGTTTCCATTTTCATTCACTTATTTGTTCATTCATTTATTCCACCAATACTCATTAGTTATCTCCTAAGTTTCAGGAACTGGTCTAATCTCTGAGACAGAGCAGTGAACATAAAAGATCCTTGTCCCCAGAAAACTTTCATTCTGGAAGACAGAAAACAGACAATAAATGCTTAAACAAATGCTATGTTTCAGGAGCTCGTAAGTCCTAAGGCAAAACAAAAACAAAAACAAAACAAAACAAAACGTAAGTTTACCACTAAACTTACTATCTTTCCCCAAGGAGAGATAGAAACAGCAGGATATAATTCGTATTTCATAAGGATGTGTCCCTCTGGGTGGACAAGGGCTCCAGATGAAAGAAAGAACAAATGTAATGGCCCTTAGTGGGAATAATTCTGGCTCATTCTAGGGATGGTGAAGGGCCAATGACTGGAGTCAGAAATAAGGATTAACTCAGCAGGACCGTGTTGTCCAAACCGTGCACATTTCAAAGTTTGGCCCTTGACCTACCTTGGACCACACCACATAGTCTATGTGAATAATATAATTTATGGCAACAGTTTGATCTTTGGAGGGACTAAAGACTGAGTAACTAGAGTACAGTGGGTAGGGCTGAAAGGTAGGGGGAAGTAGAAGGAAATCGAAGAAGTTAGAAGTTAGGACGGGGAGGGGGTCAGAGCAGGTCAGGTCTAATTTTAGGCCCTTAAAAATAATTTGATTGCTTTTACCCTAAATGAGATGAGAGGCCACGGATGGTTTTGAGCAGAGCATAACACAATCTGCATCAAACTTTCATAGGAGTTCTCTTCCAACAGTGCCTATGACATCAGGGTCAGGTATGCAACTGGCCCTGCACCATCACAGCTGTGCTGTTGTTTCTAAACCAGGCTTACGTCTGTCATGGACATCACCCGCCTGGCCCATGCAGTCATTTCGTTGCACAATCCCCAGTTGATAGCAAAAGTGCAGGATTGAAAGAGGCAAAGGTATTTGGAGGTGAAAAAGAAGGCCCATATATTTTAGGTTACACTCTGTCTTAGTTTGTGTCCCTATAACAAAATAACTGAGACTGTGTAATTTGCAAACAACAGAAATGTATTTCTCATAGTTCTGGAGGCAGGAAGTCCAAGATCAAAGTGCCAACAGGTTTGGTGTCTGCTGAGGACCCCAGTCTCTGCTTCTAAGATGGTACCTTGAACACTGTGTCCTCCAGAGGGGATGAATGTTGTGTCCTCATATGTGGGAAAAACAGAAAGGCAAAGGGGCTGAACACTGTGTGCAACTTTTTAAAAATAAGGGCCCTTTGGGAAGCCAAGGTGGGAGAATCACAAGGTCAGGAGTTCAAGACCAGCCTGGACAACATGGTGAAATCCTGTCTCTACTAAAAATATAAAAATTGGCTGGGTGTGGTGGCACATGCCTGTAATCCCAGCTACTCAGGAGGCTGAGGCAGGAGAATCACTTGAATCTGGGAGGCGGAGGTTGCAGTGAGCCAAGATTGTGCCACTGCACTCTACCCTGGGCGATGGTGCAAGACAACATCTCAAAAAAAAAAAAATAAATAAAAAAAAATAAAAAAAATAAAAAAAATAAAAGAAAAAAAGAACCTTAATCCCATTCATGAGAGAGAAGCCCTCATGAACTAATGACCTTCTGAAAGTATCACCTCTTAATATTATTGCACTGGGGATTAAGTTTCAGCCTGAATTTTGGTGGCAAACTATAGCACACTCTTAGAGCTTATAATGATGAATTTTGCAGGTCAACTTGAGTGGGCAATCAGGTGCTCAGGTATTTGGTGAAACATCATTCTGGGTGTGCTTAGGAGGATGTTTCTGGATGAGATTAAAATTTGAGTTGGTGGCCAGGTGTGGTGGCTCATGCCTGTAATCCCAGCACTTTGGGAGGCCGAGGTGGGCGGATCATGAGGTCAGGAGGTCGAGACCATTCTGGCTAACATGGTGAAATCCTGTCTCTACTAAAAATACAAAAAAATTAGCCAGGTGTGGTGGCGGGCGCCAGTAGTCCCAGGTATTCAGGAGGCTGAGGCAGGAGAATGGCGTGAACCTGGGAGGTGGAGCTTGCAGTGAGCTGAGATCGCACCACTGCACTCCAGCCTGGGCGACAGAGCAAGACTCTGTCTCAAAAAAGAAAAAAAGAAAAAAGAAAGAAAAGAAAATTTGAATTGGTGCACCGAATAAAACAAACTGCTCTCCCCAGTATGGGTGGACCTCACCCGATGCACTAATGCCTGAATGCAACAAAAAGGCTGGATTTACCCGAGTAAGAGGGATTTTTTTCCTGCCTAACTGCCTTTGAACTGGGACATTGGTTTCTTTTCTGCCTCAGTCTGGAACTACACTATTAGCTCTCCTGGGTCTCCAACTCGCTGACTCATCCTACAGATCTTGGGACTAACATACCTCCCAAAGCATATCACACACACACACACACACACGCCCACACACAGACACACACCCCTTATTGGTTGTTTCCCTGGAGAAACCAGACTAATCCAGAGTACCCTGCTCATGTATGGACTTTTCCAAAAGAGGAGAAATTAGCTCACTACCAAGACTTTAAAATTTTAAAGGGAACAAAAATGCAATATAAACAAAAGGTCGTGCATAAAACACTTATTATTTTAAACTCAGGCCTTCAGAATTTTAACTTAAAGGCTGATAAACAAACCATTAGGTCAAACCAATCATTGGAAAGTTTCTAACCTCTCCAATGTTATTTAGGTAAATACATCTGATAATCCTTTAAAGGCCAGAAAAGTTAAGGGTCAGGTGCCCTTACCTTGGCTTTCCAGTAATATGCAACTAAACTGTGCAAACTTTTGTGATCATGTTTATTAGACTTCACTAGAACTACAATTGATCATCCGGTGGGACCATTTACTGAGCATGCCCTGTGCATGAAACTGCTCTCCTGGTGCTTATTGGGTCTTCAAGGGTAAGAACATGACTTCCCCGGCAGTCTGCACTGTTCCTACCCAACAGCCCTTGTGGAGCAATGATGGTACTGTCTAGGTCAATTCTGAGACCCTGATGCTGACTGGGCTTTTTCTTAGCTAATGAACCAGGTTGGAAATTGCAGGCTGTATGACTGTGTTTAGATGTGCCTTTTCATTTTTCCTTTGCCCCAAGATTGGCTAAAGTCACCCCTGGCTTTTGTGCACCAGTCACATTGGTTTCTTCCCATCTCTCCATCCTCAGGGCCTTTGCACCTGTTCTGATTCTTTGGGTCTGGAACCTTGTTTCCCCAGATCGTGGCATGGCTGACTCCTTCTCAGCATCAGGCCTCCCCACAGACACATGACCCTCTCTAAGCACCCTTCCAGTCCAACTTGTTACACATAGTCATTTCCTACCACATCACCCTTTAACTTCCTTCCTAGCATGTGCCTGTATCGGAAATTATTGTGTCTATTTCTTTGTTGATTGCTTATTGCCCTTTCCATCCCATTAGGAGATAAGCTCCAAGAGAGAAGAAATCATGTAGGTTTTGTTCAGAGTAGTAACTCTGATGACAGGAACTAGTCCTGATTCCTAATAGGCCCCCAATAAAAATCTGTTAAATGAATGAATAAGGCCATCGTTTCCAAACAAGTCAATATTCATCACTTCTGCTGAATGGCTAATGTTTCTTTATGTAAACACCTGTTCCAACTATATTTCCTTCAAATAATGCAGCAATGAATATCCTTGGGCCTATAGTGTTGGTTGCTATTGAAAAATATAAATTGGATATGTCCTCGAAGGTGGATTAGTATACACTTTAAAGTTATAAATATTGTTAAAAAGTTTTCACAAAGTTAGGCCAATTTCCCACCAAGGGTGAGATAGAATGTGTTTTCCTATCCTCTAAGCAAAATTGGATAGTGCCAATATCTCAATCTTTAGAATAGAGTCTGAAAGTGTGAAAAGATGTTCTCCTTCTAGAGAACTCCCTCAGGTATAAGTCTCAGCGACCCATCAGCCACTGAAGACGATTACACTTGTCAAAACGCATGGGCTTGTGTCTGTAGGTGTGTGTGTTTGAAGAGGCTAGGCTACTGCTCAGGGACCTCGGAAGCTGTAGGGAGTGCCATGTTGATGCTAAGCGAACTTTCTTCAGGTAAGATGAGAGGGATTATGTAGATTCTAAGATTGTCCTGAACTCTCCCAAAGTTCAGATTTGTTTCCAGGGCCCCATTAGCCTGTATGAGAAAGGAAACTCAAGGGTCTCACCCTCCTGAGAATGGTTCCATGACGCCTATGCAAGAAGAAAAGTTCTTCCAAGTTTAGGGGCAGCTTGGAAAAAATTTTAGAAGCATAATGTATGATTCTTTGAAATTTAAATAACAGCCTCTGGAAAAGTTAGGCAGAAACTCAGATTTAATACAGAATTTGACATTTGGTGCAAAGCTGAATTTTGATAATAATAATATATACATACATATTAATAAAATATCACTTGTGCCCACTTTACAATAGCAGTTATTCAAGATATAATGACTCAATACAAGTGTAGAGCTTTAAAATGTACAGATTAAGTTGTTATAGTGGTTGTGTTACTTTGACTAATAAATGGCTACACCTGCTACTCTTTATGAGGAATAAACTAGGATTATGCAATTTTAAAATTATTTTTAATTTTCTGGAATTTATTCTTTTCAGAAAATAAGCTTGCTCTGTATTAAAAGCATATCACAAACACAAAAGCCTTGGTATTCCCTGCCTTGGATAAGCACTGAATGGTTTTAAAATAGCATTGGTTCATTGCAAAACAGATGAAGGGGCTAGAAGTAAATGACATTTTAAAACCCACATAATATAATATGTTTTCACTGAATACAAAAGATGTAAGTATTCCATGTGTTAAGGAAATACTTTAAATGCTTTACAGGCTTTTATCTGATTTAATACTCATGAGAGTCCTAGAGGTAGACTCTATTACTTTTTCCCATTTTAGTGGTGAAGACACTGAGGCTTATAGAGGTTAAGTACTTTCCCTACATTTGTACTATCAGTGAGTCATAGGGTTAGTTCTCTAATCAGCCCCAAGCAAAGACCTGCCCTATTCCTTCTCCCCAAAAGAACAACAATGACAAGGAAAGAATAGAAAAGAAAATCCTCTGTGGGAAGGGAAGAAAAGTCTATTATAGGGCAGGTGCAGTGGCGCCTAGCACTTTGGGAGGCCAAGGCATGCGAATTGCCTGAGCTCAGGAGTTCAAGACCAGCCTGGGCAACATAGTTAAACCCTGTCTCTACTAAAATACAAGAAAGTAGTCAGGCATGGCGGCAGGCACCTCTAGTCCCAGCTACTCAGGAGGCTGAGGCAGGAGAATCACTTGAGCCCAGGAGGCAGAAGTTGCAGTAAGCTGAGACTGTGCCACTGCACTCCGGCCTGAGAGACGGAGTGAGACTCCATCACAACAACAACAACAACAACAACAACAACAAAGTCTATTATACCCAGGACACAGGTAAAGACCTTTCGTGCCTGGGAAATATCAATGAAAATATTCTCTACCCCTGAGGGAGAGAAGGAAACCATCCTGGGTAGAAACATTAGACATCTCTAACACTGAGAGTTTTAGTTAGCTCAGGATGCTATAACAAAACCCCATAGGTTGTTGGTTTAAATAACAGAAATTTATTTTCTTGCTGTTCTGGAGGCTGGAAAGTGTAGGGTCAAGATCCAGCATGGTTGGCGTGTGGGGAGGGTTCTCTTCCTGTCTTTCAGGCAGCCACCTTCTCACTATGTTGTCACATGGCATAGAGAGAGAGGGAGCTCTGGTCTCTCTTTTTTTCTCATAATGACAATAATCTCATCATGGGGGTTCCAATCTCATGACCTCATCTAACCCTAATTATCTTCCAGATGTTCCATCTCCTAATATGATGTTATTAGGGGTGAAGACCTCAATATATGAATTCGGCGGGGACACAAACATTCAGTCCATAACACAGAAAGAGGAAGCAGATGACTGACGAAGATTCTCTTTCAAACTTGAGCACGAAGAGAATGTGAAGTCTGAGGCTAGATTAGAAGGACAAGGACTCTCTCACCTCCAACTACCAGGAGTAACAGCAATAATTACTATCCCTTACTGTTGGGAAAGAGACCAGAACATGGATAGAGACAAACTAAGTGGTTGGGTGCACAGGGAATGCCTAAAGCTTAGGGTGGAGAGGGAATGCTGAGAAAAATCCTTTGGCAAACAAATCCCCACACTAAGTACTGGCTAACACCTTAAAATTTGAAACCAGTGATAACAACAGGATAAGTAACAGGAAAACCCAAACCCAGCTTAACTCCTGAGTAGATTGACTCAACCCAACCCTAAGCAGCAGAATAAATGCCCTCATTTGTAAGTATAGATAATAATTAATCAATCTCTACAGTCCCACAAATGATGTTCAGCTTTTAACCAAAAATGATGAGACATATAAAAAACCAGTGCAAACAAAAACAACCCACTATAAAGAGACAAACAAGTCAACAAAACCAGACTCAGAGTTAACTTATGTGCTGGAATTATTTAAAATTTAAAAATAAGTATGATTAATATGCTAAAGTCTGTAACAGTAGAAGTGGACAACAAACATGAACATATAGAGAGTTTCAGCATAATATGGAAACTATAAAAGTCAGATATACATCCTAGAGATATTTTTAAAAAGGTAACAGATGAAGACTGCCTTTAACAATTTTATCATTAGATTTATACAGCCAAAAAAAGAATCAGTGAACTCAAAGCTAGATGGATAGAAATTGCTCATACTAAAACACAAATAGGAAAAAGAGAGGGTTGAGTATTAGAGTATCTAAGAGGTGTGTGACAAAAATCATATTTAAGAATTGCTTAAAACAAAAATAAAGATAATCAGAGGAAAAGATAGATGACATATGAAACAATGTTCAGCATCAAAGCAGACTGCACATCATCAACTATACAAACAAGTAAACAATGTCTTGATATCTTTAAAATTTGGGGGTAGGGGAGGAAAGGGGAGAAACTGTCAGTTCCAGAATTTTATGTGCAGATAAAACATCTTTTAAAACATAAAAATAGTAACTTTTTAAAAGAAAACTATAGAATTATTAGCATATCTGCAATATAAGAAGCGTTGAAGGAAATTATTCAAATAAAAGGAATAAGATATCAGACAGAAATGTATGCAAAGAAATGGATACCCATGATAATAATTATTAAAGGCTAATATACAAGACCTTTTCTTTAATTTTAATTGTGCTAAACAATAAGTTACTGTCTAGAGCGAAATACTAGCAATGAATTGCTAGCATACTGCTAGCACATATAAAGGCAGAGTGAATGACAATACTATGAAAGGTGAGAGAAAGCAACTAAGAGTGTGCTGTTGTGAGGCTCTTATATGACATGGGAAGTGGCATATTATTTAAAGGTGGTCTGCAATTAATTAGTTATCTATTGTAGACCTTATGGAAAACACAAACATAAATTTTAAAACAGATATAATAACACGGATTTTAAAACACAAATTTTGAGGCCAATAGTGAACATGAAAAGTATATAAAAAATAACATTTTACCCAAGAGCAGACAGAAAATGAGGAATAAAGAAACAAATTAAAGATAAAATGTACACAGCAAGATGGTAGATATTAAGCTAACCATATCAATAATTACACAAAATGTAAATGGTCTAAAAATACAAATTAAAAGACAGATTTTCAGATTGGATAAAAAAGTAATTACATGCTATCTGCAAACAAGCCACTTTAAACATACAGATTTAGGTAGATTAAAGGTAGAAGGACAAAAACAAAAAATATACAATTAAAATAATACTGAAATGAAAGCCAGAGCAACAGTATTAATATCAGAAAAAGTGAAATTCAGAAGAAATTTTTCCAGGGGTAGAATAACATTAGACAATTATAAAGGGGTGGATTCACCAAGAAGATGTAACAATCTTAAATAAGCATGTTCCTAAAAACTGGCTTTCCAAACATATAAAGCTGCAGTAATAGAACTGAAAAGAGCAATAATTAGAGAAATGCAAACTCCACAGCTATACTTGCAATTTAATACTCCTCTTTCAGTTATTGATAGAAAAAGTAGATAGCAAATTAGTAATGATTCACAATCATTAATTATTATTGAGCAATGCTATCAACCACCTTGATGCAATTGATATTTATTTAACATTTCACTTAACGACAGCTAGATAGTCATTTTTTTTTCAGGTGCAAGTGAAACATTCAGCAAGATAAACCATGTTTTGGGAAATCATGCAAACCTCAGTATCCCTCATGAACACAGAAGCAAAAAACCCCAACAAAATTGTGACCAATAGAATTCAGAAATATACAAAAATGGTAATAAATCATGACCACATTGGCTATACCCAAGAGTACAGGGTTGTTTTAGTACTCAAATATCAATCATTATAATTTATCACACCAAAAAAGAAAAAAGTATTTGATTAGCTAAACAGATCGAAAAAACAATCTGTTCATGATAAAAAAAAAATTTACGACCTAGGAATAGTAAAAAAGTCCCATAGTCTTGTAAAAGGCATCCAAAATAACCTACAGCTAACATTGACCTGAAAGGTGAAAGGCTGAATGCTCTCCTCATAAAATCCAGAACAAAGCAAGAGTGTTCACTGTAATCACTGTTCAACATCACATTGGAGAATTTGGTGCAATGAGGCAAGAAAGAGAAATACATCACAAGATTATTGAAAAGGAAGAAAAAAAACCCCACTGTTCACAAATAACGTGATTGTTTACATAGAAAATATCAGAGAATCTCCAAAAAGCAACTGAACTTGTAAATGAGTTTAATTTGGTCACAGTATACAAGGTCAATACACAAAGATCACAAAGATTAAGTATATTCCTTTATTCTAGCAATGAATATTGGAAATTGAAATTAAACAAACAATTTCTTTTACAACAGCAAAAGGATAGTGAAATTCCTAGGTGTAAATCTAGAAAATATGAGCAGGCTCTACAAGCTGAAAACTTTGAAACATTAATGAAAAAGTAAAACCAAAAAATTGAGGTATATACCATGTTCACAAACTTTTGAAATGTTAATTCTCCCTTATATAATCTGTATATATAATGCAATCAGAATCAATATACTGGCATTTTTTGCAATATCTACAAGATGGATCTGAAATTTATATTAGAAAGCAAGAAATGGAATAGCCAAAACAACTTTTAAAAGAAGAACAAAGTTGGGGCAGTCACACCATCTGATTTTAAGACTCACTATGTAGCTCTAATAATTAAGGCAGAGTAGTATTTGCAAAATAATGCACATATTTGTCAACAGAATGAAATGGAGTTCAGAAATGACTTACACATGTGTGATAAATTGATTTTTGTCAAAGTTTCAAAGGCAATTCAAAGTGTAAAGAATTGTCTTTTCAACAAATGGTTGTAGAATAAATGAACATTCATAGAAAGAAATGTACCTTAACCCTTATTTTACACCTTATAAAAACTCAAAATGGATCATAGACCTAAGTATACAATGTAGAAATATAAAATTTCCAGAAGGAAACATAAGAAAATGTCTTTAGGTTAGGCAAAAAATTTTTTTTTACATATGACACCAAAATATAAAAAATACAGATTGGACTTCATTACATTTGAAAACTTCTCCTTTTCTAAAGATTCTATTGAAAGAATGTTGAAATGATACTGACTAGGACAAAATATTTATGAAACACGAATATGATAAAGGACTTGACTGAAAATATATGTGAAACTTCCCACCCTACAATAAAAAAAAAAAAACAACCCAATTTAAAAATGGGAAAAATATTTGAATAGACATTTCACCAAAGAAGATATACCGACTGATGATGGTAAATAAACAAATGAAAAGATGTTCAATGTCATTGCTCACTAGAGAAATGGAAAATAATTTCACAGGGAGTTACCACCACATACCCATTAGAATGGCTATTAGTTTTTAACGTGTGAATGGCAAGGTCTGTCAGTGGAAATATCCCGTGTTGCTAGCGGGGTTTAAATGGAACAGCCACCTAGGGAAGCAGTTGGGCAACTTCTTAGAAAGTTAAACATACTCTCGGCCGGCCGAGCGCGGTGGCTCACGCCTGTAATCCCAGCACTTTGGGAGGCCGAAGCTGGCAGATCATGAGGTCAGGAGATCGAGACCATCCTGGCTAACACGGCAAAACCCCGTCTCTACCAAAAAGACAAAAAATTAGCCGGGCATGGTGGCGGGTGCCTGTGGTCCCGGCTACTCGGGAGGCTGAGGCAGGAGAATGGCGTGAACCCGGGAGGCGGAGCTTGCAGTGAGCCGAGATCGCACCACTGCACTCCAGCCTGGGCGACAGAGCCAGACTCCGTCTCAAAAAAAAAAAAAGTTAAACATATTCTCACCATATGACCCATCACCAGCATTCCTAGGTATTTACCTATGAGAAATAAAAGTAGTACAATCACATTAAAATTAATAATTACTAAAAAATGAAAGTGCCACAAATGAGTGTGTGTGGGGGTGGGTGTGGGGGTGGGTGTGGGGGTGGGTGGTGGGTGGGGGGTGGGCGTGTATAGGCATATATATGCATGTGTGCATGTATACATGTTTGTGTCCATCTACATGTGCATATGCACGTATATGTGCGTGTGTATGTGTGTGAGTTTTCATGTGTGCACGTGTGTGGTGGTTGTTGCTTTTCATTACTTGCCTGTCGGAAAGGGTCAGTCTTTGCCTGGAGGAATAAGCCTTTAACTCTCCCATGTAGTTGGAGTTTCCTTGTAAAAATCTCTGGCCTACAGCCTCAGAAGTAATTCAGCTGCCTTGTGATTATGTGATTATCCTATGAGGCTTAAGCTATTTTATTTTTTTATTACTCTGAAATCCACTTTGTCTCAGTTTTCCTTGCAAATGAGAGCTTCTGGGCATATGGGTAACTTCTCAGGCTGAATTTGGTGTCCAGAGGCCAGTTTTGGCACTAAGAAGCTGTCATTTTTCTTCATTTTCTTCAAAACAAGTTACATTTTATTGCTACTTTGTTGGAGTAATCAATGTTACCTAATACCTCAAAGTCCTAAACAGGACCAAAATGGATTGGGTAAATCAGTGAGTGCTGGGTGAAGTAGAAGACTGTGAATGTAATTTCCTAATTATGGTTTCTATCTTGTCCTAAGTATTTACATTTAGTTTCAGGGCTTATTTTCAGCTCCCTATGCTATAGGTTACAAATTACTGAATAGAAGTAGAAAAAAATAAATGTATCAGGTAAGTGGGAATGTTCCTAATGCGAAGAGTCGAAGATTTGGAAGCTGGTTACACACACGGTGCCTCAGTTCATTGATGGAGACGTAGGGGTGGGGCTTATTCCCATTCTCAAAATTGTCTGCAGAGAATCACAAGCTTGGGCCTGATGGTCCTTTCAGGTGGCTACTTGGCTGCATAGCCCCAGATTTCCTGTCATGACCTCTGAGCAGAATTTGGGGCACTTACCACTTTTCCTTCTTTAATATCTTCCCCAGATTTCTGTGACATTAGTCACTTTTGATTCTCACCCTAGCTCTTTGTATTCTCGTGGTTAGCCTCTGATTAAAAAGCTCAGCAAATATCAAGAAGAACAGTATATATGGTAGTCTTGGAGAAACCAGAGGCTGGAAAACAATTTTGATTCTTGAGACTCTCCAATTAGGATTCGGATTCTAAGAAGAATCCAGTGGGTTTGGCCGGAGTCATATTCTTGTCTTCGATGATGGTTCTACCAAGGCTAAATGCAATTGGGTAGCAGGGAAGTGGAAGGTGGTTGCTCCAGAGAAAATTAGAGGATCTAGTTCTAAAGGAAGTAGCTACAGATATGGGTGGAAAGAAAAAAAAATAAAACAATTGATGACTTCTATTCTACCTTGGAGTATAAAAAATTGAGATTTATCTTTTCATACAAAGCAGAAGAAATTAATCTATAAAAAATTCCCTGGAATATTGTTTTAGAGGAAGAAAGAAAAACATGGAATTGTGGTTGAAGAGTCTGGGAATTCACTGAGTAGGGCCCTGTTGAAATCAACAATTATCACTAATGGATTATTAGCAGCGATGCTAATATTGAATTACTGCAATATTTTGTTTTTCTCATAAGTTTCTTTGGGGTTTGGTTAAAAAAAAAAGTGTCATTTAATATTTGTGATATGGCCAAATAAATGAATAAATAAATAAACAGTAAAAGAAACTTTCATTTATTTATACACTAGAAACAAAACCTAAAGATCACAGAAAATCTTTGATCTTTGTTATTGAGCAGATTTAAGTTTACTAACTCGTTGCAACAGCAGAGAACATACCGAATGGGGGTCCTTCAGGCTTCTCAATATGAAAATGCTGAAAGGGGCAGATTATAGAATTTGAGGTTGTGTGAAGTACCTTTGGGGAATGTTAAAAGAATTGAGGCTTTGGTTTGGATTAGATACCTTCAGAAAGTGGAGGAAATGCTATGAGAAGGCATCTCAGTTTTGCCTTTATTTGAAGGAGTCATCACATATTCCAGGCCAATAAGAAAAGAGATATCTCAAGAAGCCACTAACATACTTTAATAAAACAGAAGCCATTTTCTTCTTTCTCCACACCCCCTGCCCCAGGTTGGAGTGAACACACACTGTTAAATATTATTTCTTACTAAGCGCAAACACACTTTTTCACTTTTGTCAAAATTAGAATGCATATTTTTGATGATATTATTTCACAATCACCTTCTTGAACAGCATATTCTGTTAAAAAAATTCTAAAAAACTACTTTTATATTTGTAACTTTTTCCTGAACGGTGCAGTGGCCAAGTGACACATTCTGAAATATCTTGTATTTTCATCATCTGGGCTGAAAGAAGCTATCAGCCACGTGAGTGCATTTCTATTTCATGTTATATGCTTCCTGTTTCTTAAATATGGGTGATAAGCATGAAGCTGGAGCTGCAAGATGTTTCTCTAATTCATTTCTCTGGAACCAATAGAAATCAATGTGTACTTTATGTATGAAGTCACCTTCTACTTTGTATTAGTTATCTATTGCATTGCAAAATTTAATGCTTTAAAATAGCAGGCATTTATTATCTCACAGTTATTATGGGTCAGGGAACTGGCACAGCTTAACTAGGAGCCTCTGACACAGAATCTCTAATGAGGCTGCCCTTGAGGTGTCAGCTGGGCTGCAGCCATCTGAAGGCTCAACTGGAGAAGAGGCAGTGTAACCTCACTCACTTGGCTGTGGACAGAACTCAGGTCCTCGCTGGTTGTGGGACAGAAGCATCAATTCCTTGTTGGATTTTTCCATAAGTCAGATCACAATGCAACAGCTGGCCTTTGTCAGAGCAGATAAGAGAAAGCAAGAGAGGCTGGGTGCAGTGGTTTATGCCTGTGATCCCAGTACTTTGGGAGGCTGAGGCAGGCAGATCACGAGGTCAGGAGATCGAGACCATCCTGGCTAACACGTGAAACCCTGTCTCTACTAAAAATACAAAAAATTAGCTGGGCGTGGTGGCAGGTGCCTGTGGTCCCAGCTGCTCAGGAGGCTGAAGCAGGAGAATCGGTTTGAATCCAGGAGGCGGAGGTTGCAGTGAGCCAAGATTGCGCTACTGCACTCCAGCTAGGGTGACAGAGTGATAGTCTGTCTCAAAAAAAAAAAGAAAAAAAAAAGAAAGAAAAAGAAGGCAAGGAGAAGGCAAGTGAGAGAAAGCTACAGTCTTTTTGTAGCCTAGCCTTAGAAGTGACATATCATCGCTTTTGCTATGTCCTTCTTGTTAAGCGTCAGTCCCTAGATCAAATCTACACTGAAGGACTTGCATAGCAGAAGAGGAGTCTTTGGGGTCTTCTTAGAGATTATCAACCACACCCTTTAAGAAGGAGAGTGTGAGAATCTCAGTGACCTTGTAATTTTGCTTTTGTGTAAGTAAGAGTTCATATCTGATTCCTTGGTTGACACGAGAGAGAACATCTTTTCAACTGAAACAAAACAAAACAAAACCATGATGGCCATTTGAAAGCCCCCTGGGAAATGATTCTTTTCATGCATATACAGAATGGCAAAGACTCTCAGATAATCTCAGCATCTGGGCAAAACCATATACCATTTACTCACTAAACATTATGACAGTCAAATTGGAATGGACATCTTGTCTTTGGGGTCTATTGATGTGCTTGTGTTTCTCCTATTAGACTCAGAATCCTCCAAGTTCCCAAAGATAATCCCTTAGAGACATAGCAGATGCGTTTTCAATTTTCTCTTGCGAATTATTCTGGGATGTACTTTTCCAGAAATATCAGTAGAGGAACTGTGAAAGATGATGTCATAATACTTATCCTCAGTTAATCATCCACTTGCCAGAAAGGTGCCAGAGAGATGTGACGGATGTGCAAGCTTTGATCTTCATGGCATTGTAAAGTTCACAGCTCAATGAGAATTTTAAGAGGCAATTCAGAAGCAATGCCATATCTTGGGGCACTGGTAAGTAGGAGGAGCTTCATTACAGTGAAGCTTCTCCAAAGCTATGGGGATCAACAGGAAACTTTAATTTAGGTCATATTGGTACAGAATCATATTTCACCCAAATACCCTCTTACTCCTTGCCAAATAAATAAGTAGATTGATATCATACTCGTTCCTTGCTAGTACGTTCTAGACACTGCAGGGACTGCATGAAACCTATGAAGTGCAATGTTTGAGCTCTAGGAACTCACAGCCTAATTAGGGAAATGAAAGATTAGAATTAAGATAGTATTCCACTGTGATTGGTAGACAATCTGGCAAACAGAACATTCAACAAGATCGAATGTGCCAAAATCCATCAGAGGTACAAAGTGGTCAAGTTAGGTATGATGACTCCAGAATGCCACAAGGGGTACAGGATCCTTCCAGCTTTCTTCTTTGTCATCTGTAGCTTATCCTCTTGTTTGCTTATGCTACTGTAAGCTTATCCCATTGTTTGTTTTCTCAGTCACAGGATGGCCACTCTACTCTAGCACCACAACCACAGTCCAAAAGAGGGAAGGATCAACAAAGAGGAGAACAAAGTCACTTGATAGGCTCACCCTTTAAAAACCTTCCCTGGTAAGCCCCTCCAAGAAACATCTGCTTATATCCATTTGGCCAAAACTGTGTTGTGGATGTTATTAGCTGCAGAGAGGTTAGGGAGTATGATTTTTTTAAACCTGAAATAAACTTAGAAGGTATACTTTGGATATTTGTCTCCTCCAAATCTCATGTTGAAATTTGGTCCCCAGTGTTAGAGGTGGGGCCTGGTGGGAGGAGTTTGGGTCATGGGGCAGATTCTTCATGAAAGGCTTGGTGCTATCCTTAAGGTAATGACTGACTTCTCACTCTACTAATTCCTGTGAGCTCTGTTGTTAATAAGAGTCTGGTCACTCTTTCCCCCCTCTTTCCTCCTCTCTGCTTCCTGCTCTTGTCATGTGGCTGCTTCCCCTTCCTTTTCTACCATGATTAGAAGACTGAAGGAGCCCTCATCAGAAACAGATGCTGGCTCCATGCTTCTTGTACAGTCTGAAGAACCATAAGCCAAATAAATCTCTTTTCTTTATGAATTACCCAGGCTCAGGTATTCCTTTATAGCAACTGAAAATAGACTAAAACCTTAGAGTTATTAAGCAGGAAATACTAAATATGGGAAGACCACTAAAAGTGTTTGGTAGGAGCATAAAACAAAAACAGCAAGGTTACAACTAGTGAAAGGCAGCAAATACAGTTACCCACAAAATGTTTGGATCGTAATGCCTGCAAAAATTAAAACCCAATATTCAAAGACAGAATATTGGGTTTGATATAGCCTATAAGAATTTTTCCCTGTTAGAAATTTCTGAAACTAATGCTAGAGAATAGAAACTTTGTTGTTTTGGGTTTGTTAGAACTGATGGTCATTAGCTTTTTGCCTTGAGTAATGAAGAGGCTGTGAAGTGGTGGTATTTCATTTTTAGTAAACTCAGTGTCCCAATTCTATTTGCCTTTTTTTCTGTGAGAACACCTTAATCAACTTTCAGTTACTTATCTTATAACCCATCCATAAAATCCTCCTGGATCCTTATGGATAAGTGGGATTCTTCCTGGCTACACTCTAGAATCTTAGGAGTTTTTAGAAATTTTCCATCCAGGGGCCAGGCGCGGTGGCTCATGCCTGTAATCCCAGCACTTTGGGAGGCCGAGGTGGGCAGATCACGAGGTCAAGAGATCGAAACCATCCTGGCCAAAATGGTGAAACCCCATCTCTACTAAAAATACAAAAAAAATTAGCTGGGCATGGTGGCACGTGCCTGTAGTCCCAGCTACTCGAGAGGCTAAGGGAGGAGAATCACTTGAACCCAGGAGGTGGAGGATGCAGTGAGCCGAGATCCCACCATTGCACTCCAGCCTGGGAGACAGAGCCAGACTCTGTCTCAAAAAAAAAAAAAAAAAAAAAAAAAAAATTACATCCTGGCTACACTCCAGAGAAATTAAATAGCAGTGTATTGAGAGCACTGACATTGTTCAAAAGCAAGTATTGAGAACCACTAGCCGCTAGTCTGGAACAAGGATCAGAAAACTATGAACTGCAGACCAAATATGCTCCACCTTCTATTTTTGTCAATACAGTCACAGGTTGCTTAACAACAGGGACACGTTTGGAGAAATGAGTCTTTAGGTGATTTTTATTGTTGTGCGATCATAGAGTGTACTTACACAGACATAGACGGCATGGCCTACTACACACCTAGGCCATATGGCATAGCCTATTGTTCTTATCACTTTCATATTTGCAGTTTGTTTGACCAAAACGTGATTATGGGTGCATGACTGTAAGGTTTTATTGGAACGCAGCCAACTATCATCTCTGGCTGCTTTTACACTTCAAGGGTAGAGTTGAGTGATTGTGACAGAGTACTAATGGCCATTAATTCCTAAAATATGTACTCTCTGGTTCTCTCCATAAAAAGTTTTCCAACCCTTGTTCTAGGTCATAGATTTATAGTTCATCATAATTTATCAGAAAATGCCTCAAGATAATCAATGTAATCCTCTCATTTTACAGATAAGAGAGGGGTTATGATTGACCCAAGGTCGCATGGAAAGGTTATGACCTCCAGGCCAGGCATCTACTCATGACATCAGGCATACAGAAGGTTCCTGTATGCAATGCATGTGGTTTCCCCTATTATTATTATTATTTGAGTGGACACTGGCTCTGTCGTCCAGGCTGGAGTGCAGTAGTGCGATCTCAGCTCACTGCAACCTCCGCCTCCTGGGTTTCAGCCATTCTCCTGCCTCAGCCTCCTGAGTAGCTGGGATTACAGGCCTGTGCCCACCGACGCCTGCTAATTTTTGTATTTTTAGTAGAGATGGGGTTTTGCCGTGTTGGCCAGGCTGGTCTCCAACTCCTGACCTCAGGTGATCCACCCGCCTCAGCCTCCCCAAAGTGCTGGGATTACAAAGTGTGAGCCACCACGCCTGGCCAGTTTCCCCTATTATTATTGTATGTTAGTATGGTACATTTGACAGAACTAATGAAGCAACATTGACATGTCATTATTAACTAAAGTCCATTCTTTATTTGGACTTCTTTGGTTTTTACCTAACGTCCTTTTTCTGTTCTGGGATCTCACTCAGGACACATTACATCTGGTTGTGGGGTCTCCTTAGGCTCCTCTTGGCTATGATGGTTTCTCAGACTTCATTTTTGATGACCTTGGCAGTTTTGAGAGTTATTGGTCAGGAATTTTATAGAACATCCCTTAATTTGGGTTTCCTTGACATTTTTCTCATCATTTGTTTGGGGCTATAACTGGGTTTGGGGGAGTAAAATAACACTTTCACCACATTGAATGAAGGCTGTATACTATCAACATGACTCATCACTGTTGATGTTGACCTTGATGACTTGTCTAATGTAGTGTTTTTCAGATTTGTCCACCATAAAGTTATTGTTTTTCTTCCTTTGCATCCTTTCCTCTTTGGAAGAAATTCACTACGCACAGCCTACACTTAAGGAGTTGGGAGTTATGCTCTTTCTTGAGAATGCTGTATTTACATAAATTATTCCTCAGAAAGTGAGATATGTTTCTTCTCCCTTATTTATTTATTCAATCATTTATTTATTTCAGTATAAACTCATGGATGCTTGTATTTCAACATTCATCAAGTCATCAAACATTTATGGAGCATGATCTCTGGGCCATGCACTATGCCCAGAGGCAGAGAGATACAGCGGCAACACAGAAAATAGTACCTGGCCTCAAATAACTAAAGTTAGTGGTCTAGGATCAAACCATCAAATCTGTGATACCCAGAGTGAAAGCTGTAGTGTGAACAAGGTGCTGTGTGCAGGTGGGACTGAAACCAGACTGTGTGATTAACTCACTTATTCTTCGCAATTTCCTACCAAATGGATATTATTGAAATCTTTACTTATGGATTAGGAAGTGTTCTACAGAGAGGTTAAGTAACTTCCCCAAGATTACACAGCCATGTACAGAGAGGTTAAGTAACTTAGCCAAGGTTGCACAGCCATTAAATGGCATAAACACTTGGATCGCGATCAAGTTAGGGCTTTCAGTCATGGCAGTAAATTGTTTCTTATGTGTGGAGGTGTATGCAGGTAAAGGGACCCACTGGTGCAACTCAGTCTCAGGGGCTGGAGGGTAGGGACAGGAGCTCTTCCAGGAAGTACTGACGATGCAGCTGAAAGAAATAACGACCCCAAAATTGTAACACATCTGAAGCAAGCTCTCCTGAGAATTCTGGTGGGCCAGGGTCAGGAACCCTCTCTTAAGGTACAGAGGAAGCATAGGAAGCTTGGGTTCTTTGACTAAAATGTTTGGGACTTTCTTTCCCACTCATCTGTCCCAAATGACTTCCTTTTGAATAAGAATTTCTGCCTCTTTCTGTGAGTGAGTGACAGGCTGTCTCCTGGGTCCCCTTTCCTCTCTCTTCCTAACAACGGGTTTGGGTATTGATGCTAAATGCAGACGAGCTGGTGCTCGTAGGCTGCTAGTAATGAAAACACTTTTAAAAGGACGTCTGCTCCTCTATGCTCCCCTCAGTCTTGACTGCCTTCAAAGGCTGAGGAAGGTCACAAGAAGGCTCCTAGAACTACAGTGTGGTATTATCCAAAGAGGAAAAAGAAAAA
The DNA here is from genome assembly GCF_049350105.2 of Macaca mulatta. Taxonomy (NCBI): domain Eukaryota; kingdom Metazoa; phylum Chordata; class Mammalia; order Primates; family Cercopithecidae; genus Macaca; species Macaca mulatta. The sequence continues at coordinate 133,283,293 of NC_133416.1, forward strand.
GGTAAGAGCTTCAACGGTCTTTCCTCTCTTGCTGCCGTTGCCAAGATGCTGAACATCCTGCCACCCATCCCCTAACAGGTTTGACAGGAGAGTGGCAGACTCCGTCCACTTCATGGTGAAGGTCAGGAAGATAAAGGGTAAGGCAAGAACCTGGGGGCCTGTGGGAAAAGGAGGGAAGAGGATGTTTTGTAGACAGGGTCCTGGAAGACAGCGGAGGGTGTAAAGAAAGTTACACGGCATTTTCCGTGCTATTTAGCAACTATATATTGAGTCTAGGATTGTAGGGGCTGCAGATACAAAGACGATTGGATGACTCTGACAGCTGCCACACCTTAAGTGACTCACTGTCCATTGGAACTGCACATCGTCTTGGGATCCCTGGGGAGGGGTCCACTGGCCCATTCAGGAGGAGCCACGGAAGAATGGCTGAGAATTCACCCGACTGAACAAGGGAAAGGGCATTTTATGAATAAGGTACAGCATATTTAAAGGCACAAGAGCAAGACAGAGTGTGAACTGGGGGAAAATGATGAGGGAGATGGGAGGCAGAGTGTGTGTTGAGTGCAGTTATCAAGACTCTTTTGGTTGCAAGTGACAGAGACCCAACTCATGCTGGGTTGCATTTTTTAAAAATTAATTATTATTATTATTATTTTTGAGATGGAGTCTCGCTCTGTTTCCCAGGCTGGAGTGCAGTGGCACGATCTCAGCTCACTGCAACCTCCGCCTCCCAAGTTCAAGCAATTCTCCTCCTCAGCTTTCTGAGTAGCTGGGATTACAGGTGCCTACCACCACGCCAGGCTAATTTTTGTAGTTTTAGTAGAGATGAGGGTTTCACCACCTTGGCCAGGCTGGGCTTGAACTCCTGACCCTGTGACTCACCCACCTCAGCCTCCCAAAGTGCTGGGATTACATATGTGAGCCACTGTGCCTGGCCGGGTTGCATTTTATTGAAGAGGATGAAATTATACTGGCTAGGTCTAGGACTCAAACAGTGCCCCTCATCATTAATCTCTGTCTCTCTTTTCTTCTGAATTGGCCTTTCTCTCACATAGAACTTCCTCAAGTGGGGACAAAGAAGGCCTCCAGCTCCCATCCTGGAAGCTAAGAAACCTGAGTGAAGGAAGAGTGTTTCCCTAGTAGGCCACTGAGAGTTCCAGGTAGGGCTCATTGGCTTGTGCCCTTGTTTCTGAAATGATTCTACAGCCCATGCACTGAGTTGCTTTGATTGGCCAGGTCTAGAACTAGGTCCTTCCCTGAAGTCTGGTTGTGAGTCCACCCAAATGGAACCAGATATGTGAAGAGTAGGGGAGAACTATTACCCCTAAAGAAACCATGTGTTGCTACACAAAAGGATTTCCCCTTTTCTCTCTGCTAAAGCAGAGAGAAGAATCAAATGTCCACTATAACCAGGGTTTGAAAGATGAAATTGGAAAGTAATTTCAGGCTGTCCTGTGATCTGAATTGAAAACTGAAGAAATGTGGCTTTAGAGGGGAGAAACAAGATGTCCAGGGGTCATAGAAATAGTCCTCTTGGTATTGTTTTGTTGTATTATGAAAATGAATAAACTGTTGAAGCAATTTAAGAAACCATTTTTTTTTTTCTCTTTGGAACAGAACCCTAGCTTGGCTCAGAGATATCATTTTTATTGTCTTCCCACTGTTCGCAATACTGCAAGAACAGGGACATAAAATAGCGTTATTAAAATGAAATAGAAAGTTTTTATTTTTCCCGACATTTATAGAAGGGAGAAGACTTTGGGTGGATGGATGAGAAGACTTGAGCATGAAGTTTAAAAGAGAAAGAGAGAGGGAAAAAAACCCACTTCTTCCTCCATCCATTAAGAACTATCGTCTTTGAAGGGGTGAAGGTGTGGGTACACTGAGGTGGTGTTTTGCCTGTCTTTTGAATAGCCAGGATGGAACAATCTCTGGTGGGAGGTGGGAGAATGCCAGTCCTTGGATAAGTTGGTCCTGGTCTTGGATTTGTGTCAAGCTCCAAGAAAGCATTATTTCATTAAAGAAAAAAAACAGGAAAGCAAGCCAGTGGGCCATTGGTTTGAAATATATTTGTGGGTCCTCGACACTTCCCATCCTTCCTGCTCTGGATGAGAAGGGAGTGTAAAATCACTTTCTCGTGTGTAGCTGCATCTCGAGTGTGAGAAAACATGAAGGATGTTAGGTGTCCTGTGCCTGCTGACCAATGCTGTATTTCACACAAGTCTGAAATAATCCTATCCTGGTGTGAAAAGGGGATGCTGGAAAATGTCATTTTCTCATTAGTCAACAACACGACTGCTTAATTCTGATGAATACTAATGAAAAGGGGAAGTTTTCACATAACCAATTTATCAGAAATTCAACTGCTTATCCCACTAAAGATACATAATACTTTGCCATTTTTTTTTCTTAGGGGTAATGCTTAGAGATTTTCCTCAGTCCATTTATCTCCCCAGGATTAATAATTCCACCTACTATGACCTAAGATTTATCTTAAAAAGAGCGATGTTTTCTTCTGCCATAAATGTTCCTTGGCTCTGTGTCCACTGTTTGTGAATAGTGTGGTCTTCATGGGGATAAGATGGTTCTGTAAGTAGGTCGTCAGTCGCTGGCATTTCAGATGGTTGAGTCCGAAGTTCACCCACTTCAAATAGTCATTACTTCATTAAAATTGCGTATTTTTATTCATTTTGATAACGCAATGTAGTGTTTAGTAAAAACCAGCCTACAATGAACTACTGTTATGTTAACTGAAGTACCCTTATCCTTTAAATATTATTAGGATGAGGATCTGATGTAACACTCAAAATTTCTGTATCAGGGATTTTAAAAAAATTTAAGTATTATGGGCTCATAATACTTATATATATTTATGGAAGTACATGTGATGCTTTGATACAGGCATAAAAATAGGGTGGCTATAGTTAACAATAACTTGTTTCAGAATTTTTTGGAGGGTCCGATATATTTAGTCTCCACCCACAGTTTTAGCAAACATTCCAGGATGCAATCTCTTTGGCTCAACTTGGGTCACAAGACCATCCCTGAACCAATCACCGTGTTCAGGGAGATGGAGTGCTCTGATTGGCCAGTGAGATCCACGCCTGAGCTGGAGCCAGAGACTGGAGCCCAGGGCCACACTCAGCCCAGAGGAGCTGCCAGTGTTGGATGGTACCTGTGTCTGTCTCCAAAACTGCCTTTTTTTTTTTTTTTTTTTTTGAGACAGAGCCTCACACTGTCGCCCAGGCTGGAGTTCAATGGCGTGCTCTGGGCTCACTACAAACTCCGCCTCCTGGGAACAGGTTCAAGTGCTTCTCCTGCCTCAGCCTCCTGAGTAGCTGGGATTACAGGCGCACACCACCACGCCCGGATATTTTTTGTATTTTTCATAGAAATGGGGTTTCACCATGTTAGTCAGGCTGCTCTCAAACCCCAGACCTCGTGATCTACCCACCTCGGCCTCCCAAAGTGCTGAGATTACAGGCATGAGCCACCGCGCCTGGCCAGATAGAGGCATTAGGAGGGCAATGAGCTAATGCTGCAGAATAAAATTCACAATCTCTTGACATGTCCTACTGTTACCAAAACACCAGATGTTCAGTCTAGGTCCTGCTACTCACTGCACAGAAAGCCAGTCACTGAGACCACGCGTATTGTCAGGAAAGAAGGCTTTAGTCAGGTGCTGCAGTGGAGGAGATGGGAGCTCAGTCTCAATTCCGTCTCCCTGACCAACTAAAATCAGGGGTTTATGTAGCAGGGAAGCGATGTCATCATATGTGGGTAAACAGGAATGAGGGAGGGGGAAGGAAAGGGAGTTGATCAACTGGAAGCAGCTGTCTGGTTAGATAGTCATGATGGGTGAGGGGTCTGGCGTGTCATTGTCCAGGTGCAGTGACCTGGTGAGTTTCACTTCCCTGATACTCTCTGGGAGGCCTGATGGTTGGTTTCCTGAGAAAGGAACTCAGATGAGACAAATGTAACTTTCTCAAGTTTCAAGACTGAGAGAATCAGTTTCTATGTTTATTCAAAGTAACCATTGGGGGGGGGCACAGTGGCTCAAGCCTGCAATCTCAGCACTTTGGGAGGCCGAGGCGGGTGGATCACTTGAGGTCAGGAGTTCGAGACCAGCCTAACCAACATGGTGAAACCGTTTCTACTAAAAATATAAACATTAGCTGGGCATGGTGGCATGTGCCTTTGGTATAACAGACCCCAATTTCTGTTTTAAATAGGGGTAGGTCAGTACAGGCAATTCTATTCCTCAAACTTATTCTGGAGACTGGAGAGTTCTCAGGTATTCCCTGAAGCTCAGAATCAAAGCAGGCTGCCCCAACTTTAGGACCCACCTAGCAACTGACTTCTCCTCTGAGTAGAACCCTCATGTCCCCTGTCTCCATCAAGGCCTCAGGGGCTGCAGCACAGGGAGAACTTACAAACGAACAACAGCTCCGTGCTTGCGGCTGATGGAAGCCATGGGTACCAGTGTGGATGGCGATGTGTTGGAAGCAGCACAGCTTTCCTGCGGGAATGGGTGTCCACTTGCAAGAAGTGACATCCTCCTGGGACAGTTGGTCTTGCAACTGCGGTGTCCACCTCTTTCTGTCGAACTCTTCTTGGAAGATGCTTTGTCCTAAAGCATTGTCCTTGTCATGGACAGCTGTGTGACTATGCTGGCCTCACTTCTTTCCCCTACAGCTCACAACCGCTGTGCCCTGCCGATCCGTGTGCAGTAGCAGCACTTGGTGTCGGGCTGAGATGCTCATTTCCTGGCATTAGGGTCACTCGGGGACACTTGTCGAGTAGGACATGCCAGTTATGGAAAAGTCCTCCGGTTAGATAAGATCTGCCTCTCCCATTTGTTCTTCAGTCTCTCTACAGTGTTGATAGCAATGTCCCATCCACATATTTGATACCCAGTCCCTTAAAAAATATAGAATATGTGAGCATGTGGGCTTATTTTCAGCGTTGTATCATGATTTAAAATAGTCTACCATTTGACTGACAAATGTATAGGGAGAGACAAGGAAGCTATAATAGGCACCTAGATGGGAGAGGGGCCTCTCTAATGCCTACTTAAAACCATCATCATCATCATCATCATCATTATTTGGATATGGGGGTTGTCACCCAGGCTAGAGTGCAGTAGTACCACCATAGCTCATGAAGCCTTAAACTCCTAGGCTCAAGCAATTCTCCTGCCTCAGCCTCTGGAGTAATAGGGACTACAGGTGTGTGCCACCATGCCTGGCTAATTCTTGTAATTTTTGTAGAAATGGGGTCTCACTATGTTGCCCAGCCTGGTCTGGAACTCCTGGCTTCAAACAACCCTCCCACATTGGCCTCTCAAAGTATTGGAGTTACAAATGAGCGCCACGAAAAATCATTATGATTAATTATAGTAAGGCCCATAGGAGAACAGTGGCTAATGTACAGATTGCTTCATAATTTTGTCTTCAGGAGACTTCTATGTTATTTCTGCTTTCTGAGAAGGACAATGAACCTGTGTCTATAATTTTGCTCCAGCTCCCAGCCTACCTCGGCTGCTGTTAAATTTGCAGTTACTGAGCTCCCTGTAGAAGATAATGTCCCATAGTACACAGCTATGCATCATTTTATATTCCAGGGCCAGACTCACAGCAATTTTTCACAGCTCTGCTTAGGCAACAAAACGGAGCAAATGCACACCAACATTCTTTCTGCTAAAGTTCAAAGTATTGACATATTTTAGCATATTTTAGTCTCTGTAAAACCAGAGGGTCATTTTTCTCTTTGGAACATTAGAAACAAACATGAACTTGAGCTATTTGGAGAGAATATTTAGATTTTTCTGTTAAGTTTATTTCACCCCAAGGAGCATTTTCACGCTTATGTGAAAGTGCTTAGATTGATCTCCGAAAAGGAAGACACAGCATGTCTTAAATTTGACTGTTTTAAAACCAATTAAGGTCCCTGCTCTCAGCCAACAGTGCAACAGGGGAGCCTGAAAAAGTACACTTTGTTCCATTATGCGTGACTTAAGTGTGCAGGTGGATGCATGCAGTACCCTTCAGAAAATGCAGACCCCCCATAGAGTTGCAGCCAGCACCCCAAACACATAAACTCAGGGTCATTTGCGACCAGATTATTAGAATTTTGATAGATATTTTTACAAAGTAGGGAAGTTGTGAAGACTGAATCCCAAACACTGTGTTTGTAGATTTCTTTTCCTTTATTTTTTGTTTCTTTTTTAAAGGATGTTTAGTCTCTGTAGCAAAGCAGAAGCCATGAGAATGGATATTTGGAGACACAGAAATAGGATAGAAACTCAAAATAAAGTGGGGAGGAAAGGATCAATTGCTTAGGCAGAATTATCAGGATTTCCAGTGAGGTCAAGCAATGAAGAATGGTTGGGCAGGTTTTCCTCCTCTGAGTCACACAGCATAGATGGTATCCAGGCTACTTTGCAGTCAGCTAAGAGTGATAGCTGTGATATACAGTATTTTACCAAGAACCATGGCCACTGCAGTTCAGAGTTAGGAGATAAAACCTTTCCGTAATAAACACTCTTGATGAGCTAAAGTCAATAGTGCGTTGAGATGCAATCACTTTGGAGGTAGAGCTGCTTTGGGCAGGATCTATGGAAGCTAAACCTACACTTACCTTATAACCCAATAATTACACTCCTAGGTATGCACTCAAGAGAAATGAATATATATGCCCAGCACAAGACATGTGCATTTATCTTCATAGCAGATTTATTAATAGTCCAGACTAGAAACAATGTGATGGAATATTATACAACTAAAACAATTAATTTGCATTTTTGAACAAGATAGTGTGTCCGGAATTGGTGGGTTCTTGGTCTCACTGACTTCAAGAATGAAACCATGGACCCTCACTGTGAGTGTTACAGTTCTTAAAGATGGTGTGTCCGGAGTTTATTCCTTCTGATGTTCGGACGTGTTCAGAGTTTCTTCCTTCTGGTGGGTTCGTGGTCTTGCTGGCTTCAGAAGTGAAGCTGCAGACCTATGTGGTATTACAGCTCATAAAGGTAGTGCAAACCCAAAGAGTGAGCAGCAGGAGAATTTATTGCAAAGAGCAAAAGAGACCCCAGCGCATTGCCACTGCTGGCTGGGGCAGCCTGCTTTTATTCCCTTATCTGACCCCACCCACATCCTGCTGATTGGTCCATTTTACAGAGAGTTGATTGGTCCATTTTAGAGAGAGCTGATTGGTCCCTTTTGACAGAGTGCTGATTGGTGCATTTACAATCCCTGAGCTAGACACAGAGTGCTGATTGTGTGTCTGGAATTGGTGGGTTCTAGGTCTCACTGACTTCAAGAATGAAACCGTGGACCCTTGCGATGAGTGTTACAGTTCTTAAAGATGGTGCGATGTTCAGATGTGTTTGGAGTTTCTTCCTTCTGGTGGGTTCGTGGTCTTGCTGGCTTTAGGAGTGAAGCTGCAGACCTTCGTGGTGAGTGTTACAGCTCTTAAGGCAGCGTGTCTGGAGTTGTTCATTCTTCCTGGTGGGTTCATGGTCTCGCTGGTCTCAGGAGTGAAGCTGCAGACCTTTGCAGTGAGTGTTACAGCTCATAAAGGTGGTGAGGACCCAAAGAGTGAGCAGCAACAAGATTTATTGCAAAGTGTGAAAAAACAAAGCTTCCACAGTGTGGAAGGCAACCCAAGCGGGATGCTGCTGGCAGGCTTGGGCAGCCTGCTTTTATTTCCTTATCTGGCCCCACCCACATCCTGCTGATTGGTCCATTTTACAGAGAGCTGATTGGTCCATTTTGACAGAGTGCTGATTGGTGCATTTACAATCTCCAAGCTAGACACAGAGTGCTGATTGGTCCATTTACAATCCTTTAGCTAGACACTGAGTGCTAGACAGAAAAGTTCTCCAAGTCCCCACTAGGTTAGCTAGATATAGAGTACTGATTGGTGTATTTACAAACCTTGAGCTAGACACAGGGTGCTGATTGGTGTATTTACAATCCCTTAGATAGACACAAAGGTTCTCCAAGTCCTTACTGGACTCAGGAGCCCAGCGGGCTCCACCTAGTGGATTCCGCACCAGGGCTGCAGGCGGAGCTGCCCACCAGTCCTGCACCGTGTGCCCACACTCCTCAGCCCTCAGTCGATGGGACTGGGCACTGTGGCACAGAGGGTGGTGTCCGGCAGGGAGGCTCAGGCCATGCGGGAGCCCACCACGGTAGTCTTGGGTATGGCAAGCTGCAGGTCTGGAGCCCTGCCCTGCGGGGAGGTAGCTGAGACCCGGCAAGAATTTGAGCATGGTCTGGATGGGCTGGCGGTGCTGGGGACCCAGTGCACCCTCCACAGCTGCTGACCTGGGTGCTAAGCCCCTCACTGCCTGGGGCCACTCTGAGTGTGGGGCCCACTGAGCCTGTGCCCACCTGGAACTCGCACTGGCCAGTGAGCCCCTGCACAGCCCCAGTTCCCGCCCATGCTTCTCCTTCCACATCTCCCCACAAGCAGAGGAAGCTGGCTCTGGCCTCAGCCAGCCCAGAGAGGGGCTGTGCTGTAGCAGGCTGAAGGGCTCCTCAAGCACTGCCAGAGTGGACGCCGAGATTGAGAAGGCACCAAGAGCGAGGGCTGCTAGCACGTTTTCATCTGTCAATAGAATAATCGGGACTGGATTTATCTTCTCATCTGAAACAACAAGTAAAATAAAAATGGACAAAAGTATGAAGCAATGTATTTTCAAAACATTGTACATCATGCAACTGAAGAGCGTGATCCCTGAGAGGCAGAAACCAACATGAAACCTACAGTAGCAGTCTCAGTGCTTTGAGAGAGTCTTCAGGACAGACGCAAGATGAAGCCTGAGACTCCCTGGCTGGAGGAGGTGAAGCTGAAAGTCCCAGGAGACTAGGTAGCTGGAGTTTGCAATACTAGGTGCCCATGAGAGGAGAGCTGAGAGAAGGAAGCTGGGAGATCTGCAGGGGCTTCCCTTGGAGTGCTCCTCAGTGCATGCCTGTGGACAACTCAAGAGGACTTAGAATAAGAACCACCCCAAAGCTTAAGGAGCGATGCTTGCTACTCACAGCAGGCCTCCCCACCTAGATCCCTCTGCACTTTATTTTTTCTCAGATCTTTCCAGTTGCAGAGTCTGGCCCTCCCAGATTACACTGGAAACTGACTTAAGCAGACATATATTCAAGATTTAGGTAGTTGACCACATTTTATTGAATTGTGTAGAGTTTCTCATTTTTAGTTTGGTTTTCTTCGCCTCCTCCATCTCTACCTCTGAGCTCCATCCTTAGAGATGCTCCCCTCCCACCACTCCAGGCATTCTAAATTCTGTGCTTATCCTCTCCTCCAGAAGGAAGCTTTGCCATTAGATATCCATCCTACACCAAGCTGTTCATTAATATAATCCTTTCACATGGAATCCCATATACACCACACTCAGTTCCCCTGTTATTAACATCTTGCTGTAGTGTGGTATACTTATTACAATTAATGAACCAATATTGACACATTGTTATCAAGTCCAGAATTTGTTCCAGTTTTCTAGATTTTTACCTGATGTCCCTTTCCCAGTCTATGATCCCATTTTAGATGTATGTGGCACGTGCTTAGGTCTTCCGTACCCCTCCCTAATTTCTGTTTTCCTGTGCATGATGACATACCTTCCCTGCTATATAAGCCCTTAATTTTAGTTGGTTGAGGAGATATATTTGAGACTGATCTCCCATTTCCTTGGAGCACCCGATTAAAGCCTTCTTTAGTTAATTTAATTAAAACTAAAAGGCTTTAATTAAAACCTTTTAGCACCCAATTAAAGTCTTCTTCCCTGGAAATACTCCTGGTCTCGGTGATTGGCTTTCTGTGCAGCCAGCAACAGGACCTAGATGGAACCCCTGGTGTTTTGGTAACATTTTCACCTTTTGAAAGACATTTGGGTTATTTCTGGCTCCTAGCTATTACAATTAAAACTGCTATGAACATTTGTACACAGGTTTCTGTGTGAACATAAGTTTTATTTTCTCTAGGATAAATACCCAGGAGTTGTTGGAATACAGATGTGGTAACTGAGACACAAAGCAGTTAGGAGACATGTCCAAGCTCACCTAGTTTGTAAGAGGAAACTCAAGATTTAAGTGTGAGTACTCTAATTCCAGACCCTGTTTTTATAACCACTATGCTATGGTGCTCTTTAATAACCTTAATTATAATAACGTTAACATTACCATTAACTTATCACTTAACATATCTGGGCCAACATGAAGTTCTGCACTATAATCATCTTTAATATTCACAGCCTGCCCCTGTGAGGGAGGGTCTGGCATGGGTCTTCATTACAGATGAAGGACTAAGGCTTAAGGAAATTATGTAATTTGCTGAGGAGCAGACTAATGTTTGCTGGTGACAGACAAGACCCAGGGTCAAGGCAACTGCCTTCTCTGGAAGAGGAGGGGGCAGAGACTTTGTCCTTGGCTGCGTGGTGTTTACCATACGCATAATGGTGACTACTCCTGGCTCCATGATGAGATAGAGCCACATCTCAGTCAGTGAGAACTGGGACCGTGAACATTCTAGAATAGTATATCACTCTAAGACTCCGACAGGGCCAACTCATTCCTGTGGGTGGCATATTAGATTGCAATGGCTTCTGTGCCGATTCTGTGTTTGCTTTTCAGGGTTTTAGGGCCAGTTTATTAGCATGTTGATAATTCAGTTTGCCATAGTTCCTTGAGATATTTGAGCCATGAAATGTCTAATAAAGATTTAGGACTGGGGATATTTTTATTTTAAGCAAATGATAGAAGTATTTGCTCTAAGCAATAAGCTTCTTTGGTCCAAGCAACAGAAATCGTCTCTGGCTATCTTAAGCAATAAGAAAAGTAACTGGGAGAGCATCAGGGGACTCCAAGAATCAACCAGAAGACTGGAGAACAGAACTCAGAAGAGGAAGCTCCAGGGACCCAGGTACAAGAAAATATCCCACATTTTCTTTAGTAAGTTGTTGCCAAAGGAAGTTCCAAACATTTCCAGCTTCCTGCATTTTTGAGACCTGCTCTGGGTTTCCACTCCCACTTACTTGTAAGTGAATGTAGAGTCACATTCTCTTCCCAGGAGCTATTTACAGCTTTACCCTAGCTTCCAGATATAGTTTGAAAACGTCTACTTTCCCAGACTCAGGGGGCTTTTTTCCCCTCTCCATTTGTGAACAAATGGGAATTGGTTTTCTAAGCAGGGAGCCTCTTTCCACATTTAAAATCTTGCTACTTAGACCCCCTCCCCAGGTGCTGGCATTGAATTACAATATTAGTCTCCCACATGAGTGAGAATGTTTGTTCCTCAGGAAAAGGGGAAAGGTAAAGTCCCTGCAGAATCAAAGCAAACACAGGCTTTCATCACCAATGACAACCTTGGCTAAGGCCATCCTTACCACTTCAGGAAGATGATCACTCTGTTGTGTTTCACAGGTTCAGATACACCCTCCTCCTCAATGGAGATTATATGGATGAAGCCATTGTTCACCAGAGATCAAGGTGAGCTACTGTGCTGGACTCTGACCCAAAGCCTGGGTGGTTAATGGCACTGTGTGAGAGTGGCAAAAGAGTTTTTTGTTTATTATAAGAACCAAAGCCATAGTTCTTCGACTTTTAAGCCCATTTTGCCCACCCATTGTATGTAGTGAAGGCTTATTTGATATGGTTTGGATTCATATTGCCACCCAGATCTCATATTGATTGTAATCTGCAGTGTTGGAGGAAGGGCTTGCTGGGAGGTGATTAGATCATGGGGGTGGATTTCTCCCTGGCTATTCTTGTGATAGTGAGTGAGTTCTCATGAGATCTGGTTGTTTAAAAGTGTGTAGCACCTCTCCACTCTCCCTCTTTCTCCTGCTCCAGCCATATAAGACATACCTGCTTCCTCTTTGCCTTCCATAAATGATTGTAAGTTTCCTGAGGTCTCCCCAGCCGTGCTTCCTGTACAACCTGCAGAACCATGAGCCAATTAAACCTCTTTCTTCATAAATTACCCAGTCTCAGGTAGTTCTTTATAGCAATGCAAGAATGGATTAATACACTCTCCCAGAACCGACAGCCTCAAGGCTACCTCATTCCACCACTGTTCTCTGCATTCAAGTCATGGAGCCTGATCTTTTCACCAAGAAAAAAAAAATTTTCCAGAAGACTTGTGTTTTCACCTGCCTGGGAAAATTCATCCCAAAGGAGCCAGCACTTTGCCTGGTGAGCTCTGTGTGGTTACTTTCCTCCCACCAATATTTCCATTTTTTGCCTGAATAATGTTGTTGGGCACTTCTAAAAAGAGTAGGAAAAGCTATACCATAATAGAGTTTGTGTCTGCTTGTTGAAGTGCTATGTGCCGAACTGACCTATAATCGGAAAAATAGAAAATTGTTTTATTTATTTATTTTTTATTGTCTCATATAGAAACATCCATATTTTTCTGCTTTTTGTTTTTTCTTTTTTTTATTATTATACTTTAAGTTCTAAGGTACTTGTGCACAACGTGCAGGTTTGTACATATGTATACATGTGCCATGTTGGTGTGCTGCACCCACTAACTCGTCATTTACATTAGGTATATCTCCTAATGCTATCCCTCCCTCTACCCCCTCCCCACAATAGGACCCAGTGTGTGATGTTCCCCTTCCTGTGTCCAAGTGATCTCATTATTCAATTCCCACCTATGAATGAGTACATGTGGTATTTGGTTTTCTGTTCTTGCGATAGTTTGCTGAGAATGATGGTTTCCAGCTGCATCCATGTCCCTACAAAGGACACGAACTCATGCTTTTTTATGGCTGCATAGTATTCCATGGTGTATATGTGCCACATTTTCTTAATCCAGTCTATCACTGATGGACATTTGGGTTGATTCCAAGTCTTTGCTATTGTGAATAGTGCCACAATAAACATATGTGTGCATGTGTCTTTATAGCAGCATGACTTATTATCCTTTGGGTATATACCCAGTAATGGGATGGCTGAGTCAAATGGTATTTCTAGTTCTAGATCCTTGAGGAATCGCCACACTGTTTTCCACAATCATTGAACTAGTTTACAGTTCCACCAACAGTGTAAAAGTGTTCCTATTTCTCCACATCCTCTCCAGCACCTGTTGTTTCCTGATTTTTTAATGATTGCCATTCTAACTGGTGTGAGATGGTATCTCATTGTGGTTTTGATTTGCATTTTTCTGATGGCGAGTGATGATGAGCATTTTTTTCATGTGTCTGTTGGCTGTATGAATGTCTTCTTTTGAGAAGTGTCTGTTCATATCCTTTGCACACTTTTTGATGGTGTTGTTTGTTTTTTTCTTGTAAATTTGTTTGAGTTCTTTGTAGGTTCTGGATGTTAGCCCTTTGTCAGATGAATAGATTGCAAAATTTTTCTCCCATTCTGTAGGTTGCCTGTTCACTCTGATGGTAGTTTCTTTTGCTGTGCAAAAAGAAGCTCTTTAGTTTAATTAGATCCCATTTGTCAATTTTGGCTTCTGTTGCCGTTGCTTTTGGTGTTTTAGACATGAAGTCCTTGCCCATGCCTATGTCCTGAATGGTATTATCTAGGTTTTCTTCTAGGGCTCTTATGGTTTTAGGTCTAACATTTAAGTCTCTAATCCATCTTGAATTACTTTTTGTATAAGGATTAAGGAAAGGATCCAGTTTCAGCTTTCTACTTATGGCTAGCCAATTTTCCCAGCACCATTTATTAAATAGGGAATCCTTTCCCCATTTCTTGTTTTTCTCAGGTTTGTCAAAGATCAGATGGCTGTAGATGTGTGGTATTATTTCTGAGGACTCTGTTCTGTTCCACTGGTCTATATCTCTGTTTTAGTACCAGTACTATGCTGTTTTGGTTACTGTAGCCTTGTAGTGTAGTTTGAAGTCAGGTAGTGTGATGCCTTCAGCTTTGTTCTTTTGGCTTAGGATTGTCTTGGCAATGCGGGATCTTTTTTGATTCCATATGAACTTTAAAGCAGTTTTTTTCCAATTCTGTGAAGAAAGTCATTGGTAGCTTAATGGGGATAGCATTGAATCTATAAATTACCTTGAGCAGTATGGCCATTTTCAGAGTATTGATTCTTCCTGTCCATGAGCATGGTATGTCCTTCCATTTGTTTGTGTACTCTTTTATTTTACTGAGCAGTGGTTTATAGTTATCCTTGAAGAGGTCCTTTACATCCCTTGTAAGTTGGATTTCTAGGTATTTTATTCTCTTTGAAGCTATTGTGAATGGGAGTTCATTCATGATTTGGTTCTCTGTTTGTCTGTTACTGGTGTATAAGAATGCTTGTGATTTTTGCACATTGATTTTGTATCCTGAGACTTTGCTGAAGTTGCTTATCAGCTTAAGGAGATTTTGGGCTGAGACGATGGGGTTTTCTAAATATACAATCATGTCATCTGCAAACAGGGACAGTTTGACTTCTCCTTTTCCTAACTGAATACCCTTTATTTCTTTCTCTTACCTGATTGCCCTAGCCAGAACTTCCAACAGTATGTTGAATAGGAGTGGTGAGAGAGGGCATCCCTGTCTTGTGCCAGTTTTCAAAGGGAATGCTTCCAGGTTTTGCCCATTCAGTATGATATTTATTTATTTTATCAACTAGATTACAGTGTAGGAATTGGGTTTTATATGAAATCCTATATGGTGTCTGGTTAGTAATAGACACTTATCAGTGTAAAGAGACAGTGGAATATCTACCTTCTTTTTGTTGTCCTAGCATATATTTCAAGATTCATTTCATTGGGTTCTACACTTTCTGAAGCTAAAACCCTTGACCCTCATCCCCATCTTTCAGGGAGACAGTGTGAGATAGAGGTGAAAAAATCTGGTTTGAAACAATAGCTGACATTAATTTTGTACTTGATGTATAGCTGACATTAATTATGCACTTGATGTATTTCAAGAAACTTTCTAAGTCCCCATTTGTATGTTTTCATAAAATCTTCACAGTAGCTCTCCAAATGAGTGAAATGTTTGTTTCTATTTTGCAAATAAAAAGTCTTCTTAATGATTATAGTTTTGTAGTTTTCAGTGTACAAGTTTTTCACCACTTTGGTTAAATTTATTCCTGTGTATTTCATTCTTTTTTGATGCTATCGTAAATGGTATTCTTTCTCTAATTTCCTTTTTGGATAGTTCCTTGTTAGTGGATAGAAGTGGAACTGATAGTTGTATGTTCATTTTGTAATTTGCAATTTTATTGAAGGAATTTACTTATTCATTCTAACAGAATTTTTTGTGTAGTCATTTGGGTTTTCTCCATGTGTCATCTGCAAACAGATTGTTTTACTTCTTCCTTTGTGATTTACATGTCTTTGTTTATTTTTCTTGACTAATTGCTGTGGCTAAATCTTCCAATACTATGTTTAATACAAATGGTGAGAGTGGACATCTTTGCTTTGTTCTGGAAGTTAGAGGAAAAGTTTTCAGGTTTTCGCCATTGAGTACGGTGTTAGTTGTTAGTTGTTATTCATATATAGCCTTTATTATGTTAAGTAAATTCCTTTTTTTGGCGGAGGGCAGAGTATCACTCTGTCATCCAGGTTGGAATGCAATGGCTGGATCTCAGCTTACTGCATCCTCTGCTTCCTGGGTTCAAACAATTCTCCTGCCTCGGTTTCCCAAGAAGTTGGGATTACTGGTGTGTGCCACCAGGCCCAGCTAATTTTTGTATTTTTAGTAGTGATGGGGTTTTGCCATGTTGGCCAGGCTGGTCTCAAACTCCTGGCCTCAAGTGATCCAGCCACCTCAGCCTCCCAAAGTGCTGGCATTACAGGTGGAAGCTACTTTGCCCGGCCTAAATTCCTTCTGTACCTATTTTGTTGAGAGTTTTTATTATAAAAGATAATAATTTTGGCTGGGTGTGGTGGCTCAAGCCTGTAATCCCAGCACTTTGGGAGGCCGAGACGGGCGGATCACGAGGTCAGGAGATCGAGACCATCCTGGCTAACACAGTGAAACCCCGTCTCTACTAAAAATACAAAAACTTAGCCGGGCGAGGTGGCAGGCGCCTGTAGTCCCAGCTACTCAGGAGGCTGAGGCAGGAGAATGGCGTGAACCCGGGAGGCGGAGCTTGCAGTGAGCTGAGATCCAGCCACTGCACTCCAGCCTGGGTGACAGAGCGAGACTCCGTCTCAAAAAAAAAAAAAAAAAAAAGATAATAATTTTGTCAGAATTTTTCCCGCACCGAGGTGATCACATGATTTTTATCTTTCATTCTGTTAATGCAGTATATCACATTAATCAGTTTGCATATGTGGAAAAATCTTCGCATCTCAGTAACAAATTTCACTTGGTCATGGTGAATGATCCTTTTAATATGCCATTGAATATCATTTGCTAGCATTTTGTTGAGAATTTTTATCTCTATGTTTCTGAGGGATATTGGCCTGTAATTTAGTTTTCTTGTAGTATCATTGTCTGTCTTTGGTACTGGACTAATGTTAGACTCATAAGAACAGTTTGGAAGTGTTGCTTCTTCAATTTTTTGAATCCCCAAAGCAAAAAGCAAAAACAAAAACAAAACTGTTGTTTTTCTTTTTCCATCATGCCTTATCTTCTCTGAAGTAATAAACATAAAATATTCTAGTTGTTTCCTAAATGGGAAGAAGAATTACAGGACAAAAGTTTAATACATGAACTCCCATTAAAAAATATTATTCCACCACATATGCCATGTTTTAAAAGATATATTATGTTCCCAAGTGGAATGGAGGTGTGTGCAAAGGAAGCTGGTGTATAAGGCTGAGATCTTATCACTTGTTTGTTCCTTTCTGTGCTGTTATTTTGTTATCTCTCAGTGACTCAATAGTTCGTGGAAAGTATGATTATATGCTTGAGACACTGTTCCCAAGTGCTTTTGCTCTGTTCCATCACCTGATGGCACAAACATTCATCCACATCATGACTATGGTGATGCATCATACTCAAACCATCTGCCTCATCTCATCAGTCCCACCCTTGTGGAATATTTTTTCCCCTTGGATCCCTCCTCATGCCTCTTTAGTAGTTTTATTTATTTCCCCAAGTATCAATGCCCGAAAGCTCCCAGGCTTAGTCTTGGACCTCTTCTCCATCTACATTCTCGTGGAGTCTTGTGGCTTTAAACATCATCTATATACCAATGCTTCTCAAATGTATATCTCCAGCCTGAGGCATCCCTCTGACTCTAAAGTCACATATCCAAATTTCTTCTTGATATTTTCTATTGGATGTAAAAAATATATCTCAATTTGAGCACATCCAAAATTAATCCTCATCTTCCTAGTGCATTTATTACAGTTTCCATTATCTCATTAAATGGAGCCATCATTCATGCAGTTGCTCAGGCCAAAATCTTTGCCGTTGTTCTTCACTCTTCCCTTTTTCTTGTAACTGACAGCAAGTCTATCAGTAAATTCCATCAGCTCTACTTTTGAATAACCAGAATCTGATCAATTCTCATGACATCAATGCTACCTGGTCCAAACCACCATTATGTCTCTTGGCTGAATTACACAACAGCCTCCTGACTGATCTCCCTATTTCTGCTTTATTTTCTCTATAAGAGTGAGAACAGTGAGGGTAGAACCTGGAGTTTATGCACTTCTGAATAGCCAGTGTCTACAAGAGTGTGGACATGTATCAGGAGCTCAAAAAATTTTTTGATGGGACGGGCATGGTGGTTCATGCGTGTAACCCCAGCACTTTGGGAGGTTGAGGTGGGTGAATCACTTGAGCCGAGAAGTTTGAGACCAGCCTAGGTGACATGACGAAATGCTGTTTCTACAGAAAATACAAAAATTAGCGGGCATTATGGTGCATTTCTGTAGTTCCAACTAAGCGGGAGGCTGAGGTGGGAGCGTTGTTTGAACTCAGGAGGCAGAGGTTGCAGTAAGCTGAGATCTTGCTACTGCACTCCAGCCTGGGTGACAAAGCCAGACCCTGTCTAAAAAAAAATATATATATATATAAAAATGGAATATATATATAATATAATGAATATATATAATATATATAATGAATCCTTTATGTAGCCTTTCACTTTAAATATTTTCTTCTAAACATTTTTAGAAGAAATAAGGATATTGAAAGGTTATTGTTTTAAATCAAAATTCCTGCCTGAAGATTCAAGAGAATTTGTGTGTTTGGGGAAAAAGAGTGTCTGACATTTTGAGCTTCCATTACCCTGGTTCTCAGGCACCAGAAGGCTTGGAAAGCTGATGCAGGATAAATTCTGGGGAAAGAGACATTTGAGTGGATAATTTATATCATGATCTTGTTTACAAGCACAAAGAGAAGGCTGAACTTAGGACATGCTCTTTACAAAACTTTCCAATTGGAATCAAATGTAGATCCTAAGTTTTCTGTTGTCTTAAGGGATAGCACAACCAAAAATACACTGTTCCCTTGAAAGCTGTTGTCATCATAAAACACTGTTTAAGAACACAGGTGCCACCTCATATTTTTAGCTCTTGGTTTTGGATGAGAGCAGCGATGAGAGATTTATGTGCCTGTCAAACAAGGACAAGATAAAGCATATTCTCCTGGTGCCTCATATATTTTCCTCATATATTTTTAGTTACATATTTTGCTCATGGTGCTGGTGAGATCTCCTTTTTTTGGTGTCTGTTTTCTCACTCTGATTTGATTCATATTAATTACTAGGAGACAAAGATGTCATTGCTGTGAGCAAGACTGAAAGAAATTTATAAGTGAAGGAGAACATCATTTTCTAGGATGCGGACTTTTCTTTCTTATACAATCAATTATCAAAATGTAGCCTGTGTAGGACAGACATAGAGATATGCTATGCAGGTGAAGTTACTGTGCACAATCTCTGGCTTTTTAACACCTGGGAAGTTTAAAAGAAATGGCTTGTGTTATTTATTATTGACTATTCCCAATGATTCAATAGCAGTCAGAGTTGATGGATATCTGGATTCCAAGTCACTCAGCAGCTAAATGTTTGATTTGCATTGTGCCTGAGCTTTGGAGAGCTGGAAAAGATTTCAGCACCTAGAGGATAAATTGGGCTATGAATTTATGTGTTTGTTGCTATGGTAATTTATATTGGCATCATTTCAATACCCTCCTCAAACTTGGGCATTTCATAACAATGCGACACCTTTACATAATTTAACAACAAACTGTGCATGAGAACTTAAAAATCCATTTGAAATATTCCAGAAAATATTAAATCAAGTGGGAATAAATCATTTTAAGCCTGAGATGTATAACTATTTGAACTATGAGAGTGGACATTCCCTGAAAATGATTTTAAAAATGCAAGCATTACTTTTTTGTTTGAGATGGAGTCTCACTCTGTCACCCAGGCTGGAGTGCAGTGGTGCGATCTTGGCTCACTGCAAGCTTGGCCTCCTGGGTTCACGCCATTCTCCTGCCTCAGCCTCCCAAATAGCTGGGCCTACAGGCGCCCGCCACCACGCCAGGCTAATTTTTTCTGTTTTTAGTAGATACAGGTTTCACCGTGTTAGCCAGGATGGTCTCAATCTCCTGACCTCATGATCCGCCCACCTCAGCCTCCCAAAGTGCTGAGATTACAGGTGTGAGCCACCGCACCCTGCTGCATTACTTCTGATAAATGATGTAAAACTGTGATTTTCTGTAAAGCGAATACTTTGCATCCAGACCAGATTCCCCTCTCCCCACTTTCAAGTAGGCAAAAGAAAACACATACTTGCTAATTATTAGGACATGTGGCAGGAAGAAATTTTTCACAGGCTTCAGTGATATATTTATAATCACTGACCACAAGACCACAGGACAGTAGTTTTTGGCATGGATACTGCTTATTTAAACATGTAGTTACTACAGACTGAATTTGTGTCCAAAATGCTGCCAGTAGGTTAAATTGACAATGCTGTTAGTCCTGATCATGATTAAATTATTTACATTCCTATAGATTATTTTTTTCCTCTTTTTAACGCAAACATGTTTTGTTAAGAAAACGACATCAGTATTATTCCCTGGTGTGTCATTTTTCACTGTGATGAATGGCATAGTTTATATTTGTCATTATTCTGAGTTTATCCTAATGCTATTAGTATTTTCTTACATCAAAGGGAAATAGGTTTATATAACCAAGATAAACCTTGATTAACTCAGGGATGAAATTAATTTCAGAGTTAGGAGAAAATGTCAGCTGTGCACCATGCTGTAAACAAGTTTCCCCAAGTTCCATGCTCCCATTCAGGACCATACGACCAGGCCATCAGTGACGTCCTTCACGCAAGTATCATATTTTGTTTTCAGAGTTGAGCCTAAAAGATGATTTGGGCTGGGCGCGGTGGCTCAAGCCTGTAATCCCAGCACTTTGGGAGGCCGAGACAGGTGGATCACGAGGTCAGGAGATCGAGACCATCCTGGCTGACCCGGTGAAACCCCGTCTCTACTAAAAAATACAAAAAACTAGCCGGGCGAGGTGGTGGTGCCTGTAGTCCCAGCTACTCGGGAGGCTGAGGCAGGAGAATGGCGGGAACCCGGGAGGCGGAGCCTGCAGTGAGCTGAGATCCGGCCACTGCACTCCAGTCTGGGTGACAGAGCGAGACTCCGTCTCAAAAAAAAAAAAAAAAAAAAAAAGATGATTTGAAATAACGAATACATCGATAAAGCCTTTATAGATACAAGTCAGAATTGTTCTCTCCTCAATTTCTGCATACTGTTTAACGTTTTGACTCTACCACACATTAAGCTGTGCCTTGTGTTAGAAAGTGAGCATTTCTATCCTTTTCAATCCTGAACACCTAGAAAAATAGCTTATTGCTCAACTCTTGTGTCCCAGTAGCCTAGCCCAACTCTTCACTGTACATAGTAGGTTCACAGTCAACATTTTTGAAATTACCTCTTGGAATTCTAAGCCTCTTGGCATTTCAAGGATGAGATTTGTATGCCTTTTCTTCAGGAGATGTTGTGAATAAACATGACAGGAGAACAATAAATATTTATCATCTTGTCTTAAAATCTTGAGCAAGTGAGTACTTCCATACTCATCAAATTACTGGGGTCTATGAGAGATATATTAAATATCAACCCAATAAATTATTTGCTGTTTCCTCTTCATTAAGAACAGGAAAAATATAAACACACATTTCTAGGAGTTGCTGGCTAGTTCCTTCCTTGATATACATGATGTCATCTTCAGATGACTGGCTGGCAGCCATGCTGGAGGATGCACAATGGTGTCAGGACTTTTGACTAGCTCTTCAGGTAAGTGAAACTCCATGGACTAGTTTATTTATTTATTTATTTGTTTGTTTTTTGAGGCAGAGTCTTGCTCTGTCGCCCACGCCGGAGTGCAGTGGCGCGATCTCGGCTCCCTGCAAGCTCTGCCTCCCGGGTTCACGCCATTCTCTTGCCTCAGCCTCCCGAGTAACTGGGACTACAGGCGCCCACCACCTCGCCCGGCTAATGTTTTTTTTTTTCTGTACTTTTTTTTAGTAGAGACAGGGTTTCACTGTGTTAGCCAGGATGGTCTTGATCTCCTGACCTCGTGATCCACCTGCCTCAGCCTCCCAAAGTGCTGGGATTACAGGCGTGATCCACCGCGCCAGGCCCCATGGACTAGTTTTAAGCTTAACTAACCCTGTGTGGCATTTCATGTTAATCCAGGATCTTGAGACACCCTCGCAAAGTTAGAAATGCTGAGGGCATGGTGCTGTGTATTTGTACTGCACTATTTTTTTATTATTCCCTTTGCCTCTCTAGCCTGGCTGCTTCCAGAGTCTCCTGCCTCATGCTTTGCTGAGTGGATGACAGGTGTAGTGAGGCTGGCTGGCCTTAAGATGATTAGATCAAAGTGAAGGCTTAGGCCAGAGCTGGACCTATCAGAATCTGTTTCCTGCAAATATAGACTTAGAGATTTACTATTCAGTCTCTGTTGGACAGTTGCAAGAAAAAGCCAGGGTGGAGGTGACCAGGTTTGAGTCATATGCGATGGGATCAGAGAAAGCTTGTCTGCACAGAGAGAGAAGAATGAGGAGGAGAATCAGAGAGAAACAGAGGAAGAAAGAGATCAGGTATTTCCAGAAACAAGGATGGACAGAGGAACTGTCTTGTTTATTGGGAGTTATTGCTTTCCAAATCCTAGCTCTTGTGAGGTCCAGTCACACTTTTTTTTTTTTTTTAAGGAAGTGTAATACACATATTTCTAATAAACCCCCTATCTATGCAGCAATCCAAAGCAGGTTCTGTTCCTTGAAAACAAATCAACACCTGGCTAAGTCAAAATCAATTTCCAAGC
This sequence comes from Macaca mulatta, assembly GCF_049350105.2. Classification (NCBI taxonomy): domain Eukaryota; kingdom Metazoa; phylum Chordata; class Mammalia; order Primates; family Cercopithecidae; genus Macaca; species Macaca mulatta. The sequence continues at coordinate 133,305,523 of NC_133416.1, forward strand.
TAAACCTCTGCAGTGTGTCTCTTCCCTTCTCAGTAAGCCTCAAATGAACTCTGATGCCCTCTCATGGATTCTCTCTGCAGGAGACGTGTCTCCAGGTGTCTGCCTGTCTGCTTTGATATCTGATGCTATGAGATCCTATTTTTAGAGATCCTCAATCCAGAGAAATTGAATATTTTCTGTTTGGTTGACGGCTAATGGCAGAACATTTTAACAAATATATAGACGGTCCCTTGCTTACGTCTCCACTTAATGGTTTTTCGACTTTATGATGATGTGAAAGAAATATGTATTCAGTAGAAATTGTACTTTGAGCACCTGTACAACCATTTTATTTTCCACTTTCAGTATAGTATTCAATAAATTTCGTGAGATATTCAACACTTTATTATAAAATATGCTTGTTAGATGGTTTTACCCAACTATAGGCTAAAGTAAGTGCTCTGAGCATGTTTGAGGTTGGCTGGGCTATTTGGTAGGTTAGGCATATTAAATGCATTTTCTGCTTACAGTGGGTTTTTTGGGACATAGCCCCATTATAAGTCATGAAGCTATGTACTGATCTAATCATCAGATGATCCATCTTCTAGAACATTAATGAATGGGCCACACATGTGTTTACTTATTGGAAGCAGGACACATATTGATTAATGCACACAAGTCCATTTCATGATTAGGGGGTTGTATGGTTTGGATCTGTGTCCCCACTAAATCTCATGTCAAATTGTGATCCTGTGTTGAAGGTGGGGCATGGTGGAAGGTGACGATCCTGGGGGTGGAGTTCTCATGAATAGTTTAGCATCATCCCCTGGTGCTGTTCTTGTGAGAGTGAGTGAGTTATCATGATATCTGGTTGTTTAAAAGTGTATAGCACGTCCCCTCTCTCGCGCTTCCTCCTGCTCCAGCCATGTAAGATGTGCCTGCTTTCTTTTTGCCTTCTGTTACGTTTGTAAGTTTCTTGAGGCCTCCAGATATGTTTCCTGTAGAGCCTGCAGATCCATGAGCCAATTAAATCTCTTTTCTTTATAAATTACTCAGTCTCAGGCATTTTTTTTTCTTTTTTTTTAGATGGAGTCTCGCTCTGTTGCCCAGGCTGGAGTGCAGTGGTGTGATCTCCACTCACTGCAAGCTCTGCCTCCCAGGTTCACACCATTCTTCTGCCTTAGCCTCCTGAGTAGCTGGGACTACAGGCACCTGCCACTTGCCCAGCTAATTTTTTTTTGTATTTTTAGTAGATATGGGGTTTCACTGTGTTAGCCAGATGGTCTCGATCTCCTGACCTCGTGATCTGCCCACCTCGGCCTCCCAAAGTGCTGGGATTACAGGCGTGAGCCACCGCACCCAGCCAGTCTCATGCATTTCTTTATAGTGTGAGAACTAATACATGGGGTTAATCATGTAAACATCACATACAATAAAATACTCATTTATCCATATTTAATATTCCTTTAATGATAATGTATTTTGTTATTTTACAGATATGGCTGTGTAGAATTTTTCACTAAGAGTATGGATGCTGGAACCTACCCAGCTTTGATTTCCTGCTCTGCCATTCATTAATTGTCTGACTTGGGCAAGGTAAGTCACTTAACCCATGCCTGTTTTCTAATGTGTAAATTAGGACAATAACATCTACTTCCTAAGGTATTTTTGTTGTCCATTGCTTCTTTTTACCTTTAAATGAGTTATTATGTTTAAAGCACAGTAAACACTGCCTGGCACATAGTGTTTGATAACTATTAACTATATTGTTGTCAGGTTAAATGATTAAGTCACACAACTAGTAAGTGGAAGATTTAAATAAACAGTTTAACCGTAATAATCCTTTGCACTTTTGTTGTATTTTAGAAATATCCAAGGACTCTCATATTAATTAATCCCTTGTAGCCCCAAACAGTTTTTGGCTATAGAGACTAAGCCCCATATTACAGTTGAGGACATGGAAGTTGAGAGAAATAAAACAATGGCTCAAGTTTATATAAGTAGTATATATTGAAAACCTTCATGTCTTTTTCCAGTCTCCTAATGCAACGTTGATTCTGCTTTACCACATACGTATTTTAGAAAGATGTCAGCTTTGTTGCTTAATTACAATATTTAAAAGGTAGGGGTACTCTTTTATTTGAGCATTCCAGTTAACTTTAATAACAGAAATGCTGAGAGAAGGGTTTGTTCTAGCGAACTGAGAATTAGGAAGAAAAGTCCTGCATTGTTAGTCCTTAATGAAGTAAAGTTTAAATTAGATAGGTCCATTTCCTGTGGTAGGAAGTAGAGGATAACCCATCATAACTTGCTCTCTTTGATACCCCATGATCATCATTTTGAAGATTACAGTTCTTATCTCATAGGCCTGCAGTGATGTAGAAAGAAATGAGATGAAATAATTGTGTCCTGAACCACTTGTTCCCCAAATTGTCTTCTAAACAAGTCACCTTATGTCACCCTATATACTTTATAAATGTCTCCTCTTCTAAAAATGGAAATAATGGCCTTGGCTAGTCATGACTTCATGCTACTCTCCTGTGAGGCCCAGACCTGTATAACGCCAAGCTTGTCCACACCCAGCACAAAGTGAGTTGTATGTGTAGATGTCTGTCCCTCATTCACAGCTATAGGATGAGTTCCTGTTTATAGAGTAGGAAGTGGTTTTGAAGAAGCAGAGCATAGACTTACTCATTTCAATAAATATTGAATCATCCCATCTATCCATCATCCCATATAGCCCAACACATGGTAATGATAGTTCTTTCAAAAAATACTTACCAAGAATGTGCTCTGTTTAAGAGTTGTGCCAGCAATGGATGCTGGGAATAGAGCAAGTAACTTGAGTTATGAAGGATGAACAGAAGTCAGCTATATACAAGAGAAAAGAGGTAGAGATTATAATTCAAGTGATATTTAAACTGAAACTGGTTAAGTGATATGATCCCATAGTTAAGAGTGCTTTATGGTTTGAGTCCTAGTTGAGTTTAATGATTTTGGTTTAAATCCTAGTTGAGTTTAATGATTTTGCCCTTCTTTCCAGAGCTGGACAAAAAGAGGAAAGCTAGAAATATCTTGATATTGGGAGAGATTCATAAATTCCATGAATGTAGAATAATAAATTCTCTTTTATCCACAACCCTATTGTAAGCATCACAACTCTTATTTCTTTCATTGCTGGATAACCATGGCACAGGCTAATACAGCAAAGGCAATACATGGGCACTTTCTTTCTGCCCATTCCAAGTCTGAGTATCCCTCATTCTTTACAGCAGGCAAGTGATTGCAAAATTATGCATAAGTAAACCCCTTTGAAAGTTCCTGAAGGACTTCATTGTTTTACCGAGAAAACAAAAGCATTGGTTATTTCTGATATTTTTGCTCAAGAATGTCTATATATGTAAATGTGAGATATTTCGTATAAACATGTACATATGTTAAGTATGTATATGTCTATGGGCATGTGTGTATATAATTGAAAACCTTAGTTTTGTTTTCAGTGTATCAACAAAACTTTAAGATCTCTAAGTACAGGAAAGAGTTCATTTTTGCAAAGTCATATCAAGAGAAATACTGAAAATTTTCATATTTCAGATTTCTCATCTTCTAGGAGTACTACACGTGGAGGTATTTCTATAAAGTAAATAAAAAGCTCCGCTTCCCTAAGAAAGCTCAGTTCAAACAGGCGACCAGGTCCTCTTGCATAAGGGTTCTGGGATGAGGACAATGGCCAAATACTGGGGAGAAACATCAGGAACAAACGGGTAACAGAACTGTGGCAGAAGCAATTTTCTCCCTATCATTAGAACCCGCCATTGTTATCACAGCAGGAGTATTTTCAGAAGATGAATCTCGTTTGGGGTTTTGTAAGTGTCTCAGCTTTTTTAGTTTTTCCATGCATCTACGGATGTGTATCCCAGCAGTGGTGTCTGGTGTGCTTGTGCTTAATTAAATATGCTGATGGGAGCGCCCTAGCAGGGAGGGGATGCTGCGGGTGCAGGGGGGCGGAGGGGGACCCGTTGGAGCTGGTCCTGGAGCAGATGGAGATGTGCGGTCGCATCTCAGGTGAAGGGGAGGCTGCACACGGAGCACGGTGCTAGAGGAGGAAACCCCGAGCAGGAGAGCACAGATGCAGTGGAGGCTTCTGGAAAACCTTGGCTACCTCAATATTCTCTGAAACGAGAGGCAGTTCGCGTGGATCCAGAACCGGGTCAGCAAATCTCTAGGGCCCCACCTTGGCTTGACGTTCACGGAGTTCCCAGGTAGGCCTCAAGAGGAAAGGATCCTGCATCCTGAGCTCTGGGGCTCGCGGGCTCTGGAGCTCCAGTTGCGTTCAGGCCCCGGGTGCTGGGGCGGGCGCGCTCCTAGGCACGGAGAGGGTTGGCCGCGGTATCCGAAGCCCGCTTCTCCCCGTGATGCCTGGAGGAAGTGGTTTCCGGGTCTGAACCCGGTGAGTGCGGCCTCGTCCTCTTCCCGCCAACTCCCCGCCCTCGAGGAGCGCCCGCCTCCCACCAGGGGCCAGGTCTCCCTCGGGACGCCTCGCGACTCCGGGCAGCGCGTTTCTGGAATCCCTGTGGGACATGGCCCACTCCCAGACGCTCCTCCCCCGCCCCCAGCCCCGACCCCGGGGTCCCCGTAGCGGCCGCCTGTGCCGTTGGCGGGAGTGGGTCAAAGCCTGGCCGGACACGCTCCCAAGCCCGCCATTCTCTGCAGCACTCGCAACAGCACCAGGAGGATCCTGCGCAGGCGCAGAGCGGAGGCCGAGGTGACAGTGAGGCGGGGTCCAACGCTCCCGGAAGGTCCGAAGCTCAATCCGAGCGCAGGCGCAGAGCAGAGGCCCAGGGGGCCGCGGGGCGGGGCAGAAGGGCTAGTGTGGGGCCCAGTTTCCTCGCGCAGGTGCAGAAGCCAGGCTGCTGTGCCAGAGTGGCGGGTTGCGGGCCCAGGAATCTTCTGGGAGCGGCTGGGATGGGTTGTTACAGTTTTTAAAAAGTGGCTTTGAAACGTTTTACAGATGTTGGCCTTAAGAAACAGCAGTTTGTGAGCCGGGTATTAACTAGGCCGGAAGGCTGGGGAGGGAGTTGTAGACACCTGGGCAGATTCGCTTTTTGCTTTATTTTTTTGTTAATTTCAAGTAATTCTTGATTAGGTCTCCGCTTAAACCTCTCCCCCACTTTTTAAACTTTTGCTAACATTTAAGTACTCATTTCCAACATTGAAGGTTTCCGGTTTGAGGGAGAGTGTTAGAATTGAAAAAAAAATCGCCTCCCTACCCAGAAAACTTTCCTACAACAATAGTGGAGAAAGAAAATAGAGAATAGAGAGAAAAAAAGGAAAAAAATAGAGAAAACAATTTTATTATAGAATAAGCATTCAATCAGCATGTGATGTGCACCATGTGCAATCTGTTACCAGAAATGAGTCCTGATCCAGACCCCAAGAGAAGGTTCTTGGACTTCATGGAAGAGTCAGAAAGTGAAGGAATAGGCCAGGTGCGGTGCCTCACGCCTGTAATCCCAGCACTTTGGGAGGCCAAGGCAGGCAGATTGCTTGAGCTCAAGAGTTCGAGACCAGCCTGGGCATCATAGTGAGACCCCATCTCTACAAAAAATATAAAAATTAGCCAGGTGTGGTCGTGTGCATCTGTAGTCTCAGCTCCTTGGGAAGCTGAGGCAAGAGAATCACTTGAGCCTGGGAGGTGGAGGTTGCAGTGAGTTGACATCTTGCAGCTGCACTCGGCTTGGGTGATAGAGCTAGACCTTGTCCCTCCACCAAAAAAGTAAAGGAATAAAGAATGGCCACTCCATGGCAGAGCAGCAGCATGGGCTGCTGAACTAAGGATACTTGTAGTTATTTCTTGATTATATACTAAACAAGGGGTAGATTATTCGTAAGTTTTCCAGGAAAGGGGTGGGCAATTCCCCAAACTGAAGATTCCTCCCCTTTTAAGACCCATATAGGATAACTTCCTGACATTGCCATGGCATTTGTAAACTGTCATGACGCTGGAGGGAGTGTCTCTTAGCATGCTAATGTTTCAGGACCCCACCACTTAGCCTTTGGGTCGGGGGTTTCTGCACTATAGTCCCTTCTGTGGTTGTTGCCAGAAAGGTGTTACAGGAAAGGAGTCCCAATCCAGAGCCCAAGAGAGCATTCTTGGATCCAATAAAGAATTCAGGGCAAGTCCATAGAGTAAAGTGAAAGCAAGTTAAGAAAACAGAGGAATCAAAGAATGGCTACTCCATAGAGAGAGCATCCCCAAGGGCTCCTGGTTGCTCATTTTTTTACGGTTATTTCTTGATGATATGCTAAATAAGGGTGGATTCTTCATGCCTCCCCTTTTTAGACCATATAGAGTAACTTCCTGACATTGCCATGGCATTTGTAAACTCATGGCACTGCTGGGAGTGTGGTAGTGAGGATGACCGAGGTGACTCTCATCATCATCTTGGTTTTGGTGGGTTTTGTCCGGCTTCCTTACTGCGACCTGTGTTGGGGTCCGGGTGTTTCCTAAACAAAGGAATGAACACACAAGACAACACAAGACAAGACAAACATGGCGGCCACCTCGAATGGTGCGCTCTGCTTTATTTTATACAGTCGTTTGTGGAATGTTGCCAAGTCACAAGACACATTGTTGTTTTTCTGACCTTTCCCTGACTTTCTGGATTTTCAAGATGTTTACACATAAACAAGCCCCCAGGGTCAGCTGTTAGCAGCTGGCTCCTTTGTCCTCCCTGTTTGCAGGGAAGGAACGCCCTGCTTCGTTTGCAAGAGCAGGACTTATCGGGAACGTCTCATTTGCGAGCACGTAGTCCTCTACAGACCTGTTTTATCAGTAGGGACTTTATGACCTTATCTTGTCCTGACCTTCTGTCTCTTCCTGTGACTTAGAATGCCTTAACAATCTGGGAATGCAGCCCAGTAGGTTTCAGCCTCATTTTACCTAGCCCCATTCAAGATGGAGTTGCTCTGGTTCACATGCCTCTGACACTAATGTATTCTAATTAGCATATAATGAGCAGTGAGGATGACCAGAGGCCACTTTTGTCAATATCTTGATTTTGGTGGGTTTTGGCGGGCTACTTTATCACAACCTGTTTTATCAGCAAGTGCTTTGTGACCTGTATCTTGTGCTGACCTCTATCTCATTTTGTGACTAAGAATGCCTATCCTCCTGGGAATGCAGCCTAGTAGGTCTCAGCCTATTTTACCCGGCGTCTATTCAAGATGGAGTCGCTCTGCTTCAAATGCCTCTGACACAATCAGCTAAGAGGCGCTGCATAGATAATCTTATTCTTTTGTACAGTCAAGAAGCTACAACCATATACATGTGTTCAAGATACGTAATAACTAGTGAGAGGGCTTTCCAGCACCATTTGCTTATAGTTCATCTTAAATTCACCAGGCAATTGGGGTGGCCATCTGTGTTAGCTCATCAGACTTATCTAGAGAAGAAATACACTTTTCATGTCTTTTTGAAACTGCTTTTGCAAAAATTGTAACAGTGAGAAATTTATGGCAGTGAAAGGGATCTGATTTAAACCAACCCCCCAACCTTGCCTTTCCCTTAATTATTCCTGGGCTTGTGGGCTGAGCTAACTTTGGAAAACATTTAGTTTATGGTTTAAACGATAATAGCCTTTTCCCAAAACTCAACTGCTTTTGTAAAACTAATGAAAGGCCATCAGGTTGCGAGGAGAGGAATCCGAATTCTACTAAGGTGTAAACATAAATGATTGCCAGTCATTCCTGCAAATAACGTCAGTATTGCAGATTAGCCTTTTAAGGTATCTTTTCAGTTTTTTTTTTTTTCCTGTCTGACACCCATGGGTCCACCCAAACTCGACAATCTGGCTTCTGGGAACCCACCCAGAAGCAATTCAAGAGGACAGCTTCCATCCCCTGCCTTCATGATTTCATCTCTGTGCTAACCAATCAGCAGCAAGCACCCATTACCTGGCCATCCCCACCCCTTACCCCCAAGCTGCCTTTGAAAATCCCCTAACAATGGGCCTTTGGGGAGACTGATTTGAGTACCAACTCTGTCTTCTGCGTATTGTGGCTGGCCTTGTGTCAGTTAAACTCTTTCTCTACTGCAATGCCATGGTCTTTACATATGGAGTGGCAGGAAGAACCCATGGGGCAGTTAGTTTTTTTACGGGCAGGGGAAAAAGTCTCACTCTGTCACCCAGGCTGGAATGCAGTGGTGCAATCTCAGCTCACTGCAACCTCCGCCTCCCGAGTTTAAGCAATTCTCATGCCTCAGCCTCCCGAATAGCTAGGTTTACGGGCGTCTGCCACCGCGCCTGGCTAATTTTTGAATTTTTAGTAGAGACGGGGCTTCACCATGTTGGCCAGGCTGGTCTCAAACTCCTAACCTCAGGTGATTCACCCGCCTCGGCCTGGCAGTTACGTTTTTGACAGGAGGCAGTTCTGCGACTGGAGGGAGGGGCCTGCGGAAGTTAGGCTCTGCCCTTCCTCAGGAGCTGGGAGACGGGTGCTATTCTTCCTGATGATTACATTTCAAAGAGATGGCTTCCATGTCCTTGAGAAACACATTCCTAAGTCATAAAGCTGACAAATGGCCTCTTTAGTCTTTAGGAGGATTAATGTACAATTCAAAGAGGAAAAGAAAAAACTACTTAAAATTACAAGTTTTCTAGAGTAAATGCTCTGAGAAAAAGAAGGAGAGGGCAGTCTCTTCCCTTATTTTCAACAAGGAGAATTAAGCCTCTTATTTTTAATAGGTGTTTGTCCTTTCAGGGACAATGGACAGGGAGCTGGGAGAATTCCTCATGTTACAAATATATCTTAAATTGTACTTGGTATTTTAACTTGAATGCAGACCGCCAAGGTAAAGCTTCACCCAATTTTAGCTGTTACGGAAAACAATTTTGTTACAGGAAAGGGGTCCTGATCCAGACCCCAAGAGAGGGTTGTTGGATCTCAAGCAAGAAAGAATTCAGGGTGAGTCCACAGTGCAAAGTGAAAGCAAGTTTATTAAGAAAGTAAAGTGGCAAAAGGACAGCTGCTCCATGGACAGAGTAGGGCGTTCCCGAAAGGAAGAAGAGCAAGGCCTCCACCCCAGGTACAACGCTTGTATATATGGGGAGATGTGTTCCGCTGTAAGGGTTTGTGATAAAGAATTAATTTTCTTAATTAGTATAGTTTGCAAGAATCAGTATTATTATCTTTAAAGCAAAATTAGGAATGCTTTTGTTATCCAGATAGCAGGATTATCTGGACACTTCCAAGTCTGGGTCTGTTTTAGTGAACATTATTAATTTGTTCCCTTAACCATAAACATCTAGAGGCTAGGAATGCCTAACTTTCTGAGAACACAGCCCAGCAAGTGCCAGCCTCATTTTCCTAGCCCTCACTCAAGATGGAGTTGCTCTGGTTCGAGCACTTCTGAAAATTTCACATTTAAATGTTTATCAGTTGACGCTTAGCAAATGTTTTTCAAGCACCACTTGTGCTGCTGGAGCTGGGAATAAGGTGGTAGAAGAGACAAAGTGGAAGCCTCCTGGAGCTCACATTCTAAAGCAGAGCTGTCCAACGTAAGCCACATCTGTAAGTTTAAGGTACATACTTAAAACAGGTTAAATTAATCTTATAATATACTTTATTTAACTCATATTGTAACTGCCCAAGGCATTCACCTCACCCACTGCCTAGAGAAAGCTGATTCATCAAGACAGGGGAATTTCAATAGAGAAAGAGTAATTCACACAAATATGGCTGTGCAGGAGACTGGAGTTTTATTATTAATAAAATCAGCCTCTTGGAGCATTCGGGAAGCAGAGTTTTTAAGGGCAACTTGGTGAGTCGGGGGAAGCCAGTGAACCAGTAACGCTGATTGGTCAGAGATGAAATCATGCGGATTTGAAGCTGTCTTCTTGTACTGAGTCAGTTCCTGGTTGTGGGTCTCAAGATCACATGAACCAGTTTATCCATCTGGGTGGTGCCATTTGATCCATCAAGGGCAGTCTGCAAAATGTCTCAAGCACTGATTTTAGGAGCAGTTTAGGGAGGGTTAGAATCTTATGTTCTCCAGTTGCATGACTGCTAAACCATAATTTCTAATCTTGTGACTGATGTTAGTCCTACAAAGGCAATCTAGTCCCCAGGCCAGAAGGAGATCTGCTTTGCAAAAGGGTGGTTATCCTCTTTGTTTAAACTATAAACTACAAACCAAGTTTCTGCCAAAGTTAGTTCAGCCTACGCCCAGGAATGAACAAGGACAACTTGGAGGTTAGAAGCAAGATGGAGTCAATTAAATTAGATCTCTTTCACTGTCTCAGTCATAACTTTGCAAAGACGGTTTCAATATATCTAAAATATTTTTATTTAAATATGTAATATAAACTATTAATAATATATTTTAATTTTTTTTCATACTAAACTTGGAAAGGTGGTGTGTGTATTTTATATATATAGCAACTCCCAATTTGGACTAGACCCATTTGAAGTGCTCAGTAGCCCCATGTGGCTTATGGTGACCCTGTTATACAATGATGATCTAGAGGGTGAGGCAGAGTACAAACCAGAAAACAAAGAAATATTCAATTAAATTTCAGATGGTGGCATATGTAGCACTTGTTATTGAGGGATAGTGTCTGGGAAGGGAGTTCTCTTTAAGACAGAGTACTACAGAGACACTCTAAGAAGAAGTAATATTTTGACAGAGCTGCAAGTGAAATGGGAGAGTCATCAGCTCCGCAGAGCTGTGCCTTACAGGCCAAATAGCTTCCCCACATGATGTGAGCTGTTAGAGGACTCAATAAACAGATGGAGCCCTTCCCCAGTGCCTTGACACTGTCAGATTCTGCAACCATGGCAAAAGTCTTTCATTGGGGTTCTCTTAGTTTGGACTGCAGTAACAAAATATCCGAACTAAGCAGCTTATAATGAACAAACGTTTACTGCATTTTTCTGGTTCTGGAGGCTGGGAAGTCCAAGATCAAGGCACTGGCAGATTCAGTGCCTGGTGAGGGCCTATTTCTTATAGGCAGCCTCTTCTCAATGGATACTCATGAAGTAGATAGGGAATGCAGGACAAGGGACTCTCCCAACTATTTTTTTACATGCTGTGCTGACTACAGCTGCACCCAGATCCATAGCCTTGCAGCCACTAACACTTCTTGTCACAAAATTAACTAATCAGACCTAGAAGAAATAGACTCCTCTAACCACAAACATCTTGGCCGTTAGCATAGGGACTTTCCAAAAGACCCTCCCCAAATACACATGTGCCATAGGGTTTTAGCTTGCCCTACCCCAAAGTTTGCATCATTTTAATAGTAAAAATTATACCCCTGGGTGGATATTTCAGATGCTAATAAGACATGGGGTGTATGAAGAAGCGTGATGACAGACTGCATAGGTGTAGCCAAGGGACCACCTCAAATATTTGATGATGTTACCTGGATGAGGCCCAAAGAAGAATAAAAACTGAGACTAGCTTGCTTTCAGTGAGCCAGCTGCAAGCTTTCTTCCTTTGCTGTTTTTCTTTCTGCTGAAGTTGAAAATCCCAACTGCCTTCCTCACGCTCATCTTAGACTCTTGGTCAGTTTAGTTTCTGAGGCTCAAGAAGCCACTGGCCATTCATGGTGGAAGATACCAGCAAGCCGTTTGGGGGCTCTTTTATAAGGGAACTAATTCCATTCATGAGGAGTTTGTGACCTAATCACCTTCTAAAGGCTCCATTATTGCATTGGTGATTAGGTTTCAACATACGAATTTCTCAGAACACAAAATTTCAGATCTGATCTTAAATTGTGGTTACCATAATCTCCATGTGTTGTAGGAGGGACCCAGTGGGAGGTAATTTAATCATGGGGGCAGTTACCCTCATAACTGTTATTATGATAGTGAGTTCTCATGAGGTCTGATGGTTTTTTGAGGGGCTTTTCCCTCTTTTTGCTGGACACTTCTCCTTGCTGCCACCATGTGAAGACGGATGTGTTTGCTTCCCCTTCTGCCATGATGGTAGGTTTCCTGAGGCCTCCCCAGCCATGCAGAGCTGTGAGTCAATTAAACCTATTTCTTTTATAAATCATTATAAATTACCCAGAGACTGGGTATGTCTTTATTAGCAGTGTGAGAACAGACTAATACAATTCCCAACATGTGAAGCAACAATATGAGGTCCTATCTACTACAGGTAGAAACATAAATTGGTACAACTTCTTAAGAAATCAGCTTGGTGGCTGGGTGTGGTGGCTCAAGCCTGTAATCCCAGCACTTTGGGAGGCTGAGACGGGCAGATCATGAGGTCAGGAGATCAAGACCATCCTGGCTAACGTGGTGAAACTCCATCTCTACTAAAAAATACAAAAAACTAGCTGGGCGAGGTGGCAGGCACCTGTAGTCCCAGCTACTCAGGAGGCTGAGGCAGGAGAATGGCGTAAACCCGGGAGGCGGAGCTTGCAGTGAGCTGAGATCCGGCCACTGCACTCCAGCCTGGGCGACAGAGCGAGACTCTGTCTCAAAAAAAAAAAAAAAAAAAAGAAAAGAAAAGAAAAGAAATCAGCTTGGAATTGCCATGCATAGTTGAAAATGTGCATATAAGGTTGGCTCAGTATTTTCATTTGTAGGTATATAACCTAGAGTAATACTTGCACATGTGGAACAGGAAGCATGCACAGGGAAGTTTACAGCAGCCTAATGCTGGAAAGAGTGTTAGTGACTAAGGCAGAAGAATAAGTAAGGATAAATAAGAGTCAATGAAAGAATGAACTAAGAAGTGTAACTAAGAATCCAGTAGTAAATAGGCATGAACTAGAGCTACACTTATCAACATAGGTAAAGCAAAATAAAACAAGGAAAGCAAAATAACTAAATAGCCAAATGATTCATTTATATATCAGACAAACTATATATACATGTATGCACATATACATATGCATCCCCTAGGAGATAAGTAATGGGAAGTAAAGGAAGTTAAAACATGAATGAAAATGGTTGCTGCAGAGAGGGAGATGAAGATGCAGTCTGTGAGTAATACATAGCAGTCATCTACCTAGTCATGTTCTAGTTTTAACTTGATGGTGGGGGTCAGTGTGGGGAATTCAGGACTGCTTGCTGCTCTTGGAATGAATGATAGATTTTATCAGTTCAGAAAATCTCATCAGCCCAACCAGGATAGGGATTTTGAATTTTAGCAAGGAAAAAATAAATATAGTTCTTCATCTTGACCATTCGTGAATGTGTGATCAGTGATTCCTACCTGCTACATGAAAATGTGCAAAACAACAATAAAAAGAAAATAAAATAACCAACAAAGCCATCACTCGATCCCTAGTGTTTAGTCCTTTGTCCGGAATTCATCCTGTCCTACAGTGGCGGTCTAATTTTACTGTGAGTCTGATGCATTCTGGACCCCTGGGTTCATCTTGACACTCACTCTGTCAGTATCCTGGTGGGTTAGTCTCAGAGAAAAAATGAGGGTCACAGATAAATGATTTAGAGATGTGCTGAACATCCAGGTTGGGGTGGGAGGGAGAGGTTCTTGGGGAGTTGGGTGGGGCAGGATGAAGTGGAGCAAGAACTGCACAGAGGCAGCAAGGCAGCAGGCCAGAGGGGAGGAATGGAGGCCGAGAGAGTGTTTAGTAGCTGTCCCAAGTGGGAAAGATGGGAGAGAAGGAGCGATATTGAATAAATATTGTACATTGTTTCCTGTCATATAAACTTTTACACGCGCACATGCACACACAAACACACACTACACAAACTGCACTGCTTTTTAAGGCTTTGCTGAGTGGATCTCTGTCTCTCTGTCTCAGACTCTGCTTTAAGGCTGGCTTAAAACTTACACAGTGGCTGCCTCATGTTGATGGAATTGTTCCTCTTCCCAGAGGAATGTAAGGCATACGGTGGACTTTCTGAATACCTGGAGAAGCCAACTATGAATTAATAAAGGCGTGCCTAGTGCCAGGCGCTGCTAAATGCTTGCTTTTAGTTCCTGCTCTCAAAAAACATTTGAAGTAAGTATGACTGGTACCCCATTTTGCAGATGAGGACACAAGAGATTAAGTAATTTGTCTGAGTTGCACAGGTTGCACATGAGAGATCCAGGGCTTGTCTCCAGATCTTGTATTTTATCCTTGCTACCAAGCTGCCCCATGAGCCCCCGAAGAGTTGATGCAAGCTTCCTGGCTCAGGGGAAGGTCATGGAGCCCTGGATGGGGCACACCATGAGTGTGTGCCAGGAACAAAACAGGTATGCTATGGTCAGCCCTCTTGGCACTGTCTTTCAATGCTTCTGTCTCTGGCAGCAATTCCACTCATATTAATAGTCCCAGGAATTCCTGTGACCAGAGTCTGTTTGTGAAGAAGAAAGTCAGCATAATTACCAAGATGAGCTTAACCACTCAGGCCTTATGACTGTGTACACTTTAGTCTTCCATAGGTGATAACATTGAGGCCTGGAGTGATGCTATAGTCTGAATGCTTGTGTCCTTTCAACATTCATGTGTTGAAATTCCGACCCCCAGTGTGATAGTGGCAGGGGGTGGGGCCTCTGGGAGGTGATTAGGTCTTGAGAACAGAGCCTGCATGGATAGGTTGAGTGCCCTTATAAAAGAGGGCCCAGGCTGGGCATGGTGGCTCACGCCTGTAATCCCAACACTTTGGGAGGCCGAGACGGGTGGATCACCTGAGGTCGGGAGTTCGAGACCATCCTGGCCAACATGGAGAAACCCCGTCTCTACTAAAAATACAAAAATTAACTGGATGTGGTGGCACATGCCTGTAATCCCAGCTACTTGGGAGGCTGAGGCAGGAGAATCTCTTGAACTGGGGAGGCAGAGGTTGCTGTGAGCCGAGATTGCGCCATTGCACTCCAGCCTGGGCAGAAAGAGTGAAACTCTGTCTCAAAATAAATAAATAAATAAATAAAAGAAAAAAAAGAGGGCCCAGACAGCTGCTTTGCCCCCTCCACCACGTGAGGACACAGCAAGAAGACACCATCTGTAAGCCAGGAAGCAGGCCCTCAAACCCGACAAAGCATCTTAGATCCTGGACTTTCCAGTCTCCATAGCTGTGAGAAATAAATTTCTGCCGTGTATAGGTTATTCATTTTATGTTACTTTGTTATATTAGCTTTAATGAACTAAGAAAGATGGTCACTGACTTGAACGTCCAGAAGGTGTTTTGAGTGACTTCAGCTCCCTGGGTGGAGGGAGGGGAGAGTAAAGAGGTTAGGTCACCAAATTCTGCAGTACAAGATCTGAATGGGATTCTAGGCTCTGCCACTTACAAGCCTTGTGGCGTTGGGCAATGACTTCATTTCCCTGAATTTTCATTTCCTAGTCTGCAAAATAAAGGTAATATTCCTGCCACAGAAGACTATTGTAAACATTAAATGAAACAAATGGGACTGTTGACCTGAGGGACTCCAAAGGCTGCAAGTGAATCACTGTGCTAGACACATAGAAGCAGCATGGATTAAGTTTCTGAAGTCACCGTGTGCATTCTGTTGCAACTACCTCAATGCAATGTAATAATTTATTTACAATTTTCATGCTCATTATGTAATACTTGATACATCCAAAGGAATAATGTAAAGTATTTTAGTTTGAAAATGTATGAAAATTAGCATGGGGCTTTTGTTTGTCTTTCTTTCACTCTGGGTCTTGGGCTGAGGGATGAACCATCATTGGGAATGTGGCTGGTGATATGGTTTGGCTGTGTCCCCACCTAAATCTCATCTTGAATTGTAGCTCCCATAATTCCCACGTGTTGTGGGAGGGACCCAATGGGAGAGAATTAAACTATGGCAGCAGTTTCCCCCATACTGTGTAGTGGTGGTGAATAAGTCTCAGAAGATCTGATGGTTTTATGAGGGGAAGCCCTTTTCACTTGGTTCTCATGCTCTCTCTTTACCTGCTGCCATGTAAGAAGTCCCTTTGCTCTTCCTTCATCTTTTGCCATGATTGTGAGGCCGGGGAGGCCTCATGTGGAACTGAGAGTCAATTAAACCTCTTTCCTTTATAAATCACCCAGTCTTGGGCATGTCTTTATCAGCAGTGTGAAGATGGACTAACACAGCCAGTCATTGTTGCAAGGTAGGAGAGAGAACGTGGTGGAGCACTGTCTGTCTCTAAATGCTCCCTCCCACAGGTGAGATGCTGCTTGTGCTCACATTTTATAGGCTATAGCAAATCATATGACCACATTTACCTTCAGGCTGGTGGGTGTCTTAGCTTAGGCTGCTATAACAAAATACCATATAGTGATGGCTCAAACAACAGACATTTATGTCTCACAGTTCTGGGAGCTGAGAAGTCCAAGATCAAGGTTCCGCTGATTCAGTTCCAGGTGTGGGGCTGCTTCCTGGCGTGCAGATGTATGCCTTCTCACTGTGTCCTCACGTGGTGGAGAGACAGTGAGAGAAGGAGCGAGCTCTCTGGTCCCTCTTCTTATAAGAGCACTAATGCCATTAAAAGGGTTACACCCTCATGAACATTTATGAATGTAAGTACCTCCGTAAAGGCCCTATCTGCAAATACCATCACAGTGGGGTTAAGTCATCAATATATGAATTTTGGTGAACACAAAGATTCGGTCCATGACAGTGGGCTTATGCTCAGAAGGGAAGATAAAATATGTGTGAAACGTCCTGGTGACTGTCATACTTGTCTAAATGGTCTATCCACTAAGGATGGTCAATTGTTCCCCAGAGAAGACTCTCTATATCTGACTCTTCCTCTGTCCTGGAAGATGAGACGGTTACCAATGACGACTGATCACTCACAATGGAGGGGCTGCAGTGAGAAACTGGAGCAAGAGGGGCTTTTCTAGGGTTGATTCTCAGGGTCCCTGGACACTGCCACCCATGTAGCTGCAGTTCGTGATCACATATGATCACACCAACCCTATATTCACTAGAAGGCACTGAAAATAGCCTCCCACAAATAATAGTCCACAAAGCCAGCCCCTGTAAGGTCAGCAAAAGAGGCTGCTATGGAACTTGGGATGGAGAAAGGAATCCAGGCCCTCACGTTGGCAAATGATGGACAAAGTTTGGGGACTGTCACTGTGGAGCATGAAATACTAATTAGGGAGAGCATCTGGCATCTGTGCATTACAGAGACAAACCTTTGAGCTGCATTTGATGAGGAAAGAAAGGAAATGCTCCATCAGCTAAACAGAGTCATTGCTCATGAAGTGAGAGCAAATGTGATATTATCCCCTTTCATCATCATCCGATGCCTTGCTAATCAGTAATAAAAAAGATTCTGATAAATTAGGCCTGCTGTTCTGCTCTAAAATTAAGTGGGAAGAAAAATATATTGGGAATGTGTTAATTTTGTTTGTGGCACCTCAGGAATAAGAATATGTCCTATTGCATCCAGATCTTGAATATCCTGTAATGCCACTTGTGTTGCGTGAGAAGTGTCCTAGCACAGGTCTGTCCTGCGGCTGACATGCAGACAGCCAATGGAAAGTGCCAGTTGCATTTCTGCATAGTCACATATCACTAGGTCAAGAAATTTTATTTGCTATTGAAGGCAACATAATTATTTTATTTTTATTTTATTTTTTATTTTTTTGAGATGGAGTCTCGCTCTGTCACCCAGGCTGGAGTGCAGTGGCGCAATCCCAGCTTACTGCCACCTTCACCTCCCAGGTTCAAGCGATTCTCCTGCCTCAGCCTCCTGAGTAGCTGGTATTACAAGCGTGTGCCACCACGCCCGGCTAATTTTTGTATTTTCAGTAGAGATGGGGTTTCACCATGTTGACCAGGCTGGTCTCGAACTCTTGACTTCCTGATCCACCTGCCTCGGCCTCTGAAAGTGCTGGATTACAGGCGTGAGCCACCAGGCCCGGCCCTGAAGGCATTATAATTATAAAAGCCTATTGCTTATTATAGGAATAAAAAGGAAACTAAAGAAAACCAAAAAGAACATGGTTATTTCTACTCCCAATAGAAATAACCATGATTCATATTTTGATTTATTTACTGTTAGGGCTTAGTTTAGGCATAAAAGAAAGAAATAAATACATATATTCATAAATAATGTTCATGAACTTTTAGAAATGGATTTTATTTTTCTGAGTTTTTAATAATTAGACTCACTCTGTTTTTCAAACTTGGCATATTTTAAGCATCTCCCCATGTTATTAAATATTTTTAGAAAACATGAGATTTTAAAATTATCTCAATAACGTTAAAATGCAACTTGCTATTCTTCTCTTTTGTATATTTTAATAGTTGCTTTTTGGCATATGTATCACTAATCCTAGAATTATTACACTTAGGATTATCCTTAGCAAACCATTTCAGGAACAGAAAACCAAATACTGCCTGTTCTCACGTGCAAGTGAGAGCTGAATGATGAGAACACATGGACACATAGAGGGGAACGGCATACACTGGGGCCTTTCAGAAGGTGGAGGGTGGGAGGAGAGAGAGGATCAGGAAAAATAACTAATGGGTACTAGGCTTAACACCTGGGAGATGAAATAATCTGTACAACAAACACCCGTGATACAAGTTTACCTGTGTAACAAACCTACATATGTACCCCTGAATTTAGAACAAAAGTTAAAAAAAAAAATAAATAAAACTTTACAGATCACCAGGTTGGGTAGAACCTTAGAAGTGGCTTTGATAGATCTCTGTTCAACACACCCTCTACAAAAGGGTTAGAAAGAGGTGGGTTCAAAAACTTCACAGTAACAGCAATAATAATAATAATGTTGTATTTGAGCCCATAATGTATGCAGGCCCTGTTCTGAGTTATTTGCATGTATTATCTCATCTAATCATAAACAGCCCTATGAAACATAGGTATTATCCCTTTGTAAAATGATTATCCCTATTGTAAAGTGATTAGCATAGGGCACAGGGAGCTTTAATTGCCCATCGTTACACAGCTAACTAGGATGGAGAAGAATAGAGATATGAACCTCGCTTGACTGATTTCAGAAGGAACCCTCTTTAATTACTCCTTCACTTACTGTCTCTTGGCAGTGTGAGCGACTGTCAAGAATTGGTTAAGTTGTGAATGGCATGCCTGTAATGTTCCTTTGAAGAAACGAACACCCATGCAGCCCAACAGACATGCTTCATGTTAGGTTGTGTCTGAAAGATACAGAGACATGTCTCCAAGCCCCACTGAGCATCACTGGGAGGACACTGCCTTTTCCATCATTACTCCACAATGAACATTCAGAATAAAAGTTACAAGGTTAAAAACAACAAAACTTTTCCCTGTCTTCTCACCGGGGTCTTCATGCATATGTGTTCACATTTATTCAACATATATTTATCGAGCACTCTCTGGGAGCCAGTTGTAGGGGAACAGCTCTGCAATGGTGCCCTGTTCATGTCCACATAGCCTCTGCAGGCAAGGCTTGAACCCCGGCAAAGCTGAGTCTCAGCAGAAAGCCTTCTGATCCTCCTGTTTAAAAACAAACCAAAAAAATCTCCCACTAACGTCTCTGTCTCCAGTGGAGGCTGCCAAGAGAATTACTCATCATCTCCTGGTTTCTGATAAGGCATGAGGCTTTTCTCCCTGTGACACTCAGAATAGATGTGATAAGACTACAAACCTGCCTAGCTACCAGCTAGACCTCGCTCTTTGGCAGTGGTGGATCCCACAATTCACATTGCAGCTTTGGTGTTCTTTTTGATGTGTGTGAGAAGAACCATGGGGAGCAAGCAACTTTGGCTGCTCTTTCTTTCTCTATGTAAGAAATAAACTGTCTGCATTTAAAAGTGGGAAACTGTATCTTTATTGCTCAAACTAGCCCTGCCTTGTGTGTGCTTAATACTATTTTCTTTACAGGTGCAGAATCAACACACTTAATAAAGCAGACATGCTTCTTACACTCAGCTTGTGTGTGTGAAATTACAAATTATTATAAAATAAAGTAACTGAATTCTAAGAAATTGAAAACACAATCCTTAGCAAACTATCACAACAACAGAAAACCAAATCCTGCATGTTCTCACTTATAAGTGGGAGCTAAATGATGAGAACACATAGACCCACATAGAGGGAAAGAGCAGACAGTGGGGCCTATTGGAGGGTGGAGGGTGGGAGGAGTGAGAGGATTAGGAAAAATAACTAATGGGCACTAGGCTTAATAGTGATGAAATAATCCATACAACAAACCCCTAAACACAAGTGTGCCTTTGTAAGAAACCTGCACATGTACCTCTGAACTTAAAATGAAAGTTAAATTAAAAAAAAAAAAAATGAGAGCCCAGGCCGAGTGCAGTGGCTCATGCCTGTAATCCCAGCATTTTGGGGAGCTGAGGCGGGTGGATCACCTGAGGTCCGGAGTTCAAGACCAGCCTGACCTACGTGGTGAAATCCCGTTTCTACTAAAAATACAAAAATTAGCTGGCTGTGGTGGCACTTGCCTGTAATCCCAGCTACTTGGGAGGCTGACTCAGGAGAATCACTTGAACCTGGGAGGTGGAGGTTGCAGTGAGCCAAGATTGCGCCATTGCACTCCAGCCTGGGTAGCAGAGTTGACTCCATCTCAAAAAAAAAAAAAAAAAAAAAAAAAAAAATAGAGGGCCCAAGAGCAAAAAATTCCATCCTTGCAAACAGCTTGAGATATTGTCTCCTCAATAAGCATTTTTTTAAGTGCAAGAAAAGGGAGAATGTTTTTTCTTCTAAGTTTCTGTAGTTATGTAAAAACAACAGAAGTCATTTTTTTTTCTAGAAAAAAATATAAAAGAAAACATAATCTGAAGACAACTTGAAGTGTCTGGAATAGATAAGTTAGGAATGGGATAACACAATTTGCCCTACTCTTCCTGGGTATCTGCCATTTAAACCACACCCACCACTGACGTGTGGGAAACTGTAAAACTCTTCATTGGAACACTGGTCTTTCCCAATACCCACTGGAGTAGGAAAACCTCACTTTGCTGCCCAGTATCGGGGAGAAACAAGACTCCTTGGAGCTACTAAGGATCTTGAATCAGCAGTTAGGCTCCTCTGTGAGGGATAATTAAGATCCAGAAAAGTCTTCATCACTTCGTGAACTCAACTATTGAGCCCTTTGGGGGCAGAGTGTATCTTATATCTGACACAGAATGGCACAAGAACCGAAAGCCGGGTGAGGAAAACCTAAATGCACTAATGAGATACTAATTATTGGAATAAAACAAAAAGACAAGGTGAGGTCAGGAAGGCCCACAGATTAATTAGCTTTCTTCTAGGAAATTCAGGAAGCAGTTGGAGGCACCAACTCTG
The DNA here is from genome assembly GCF_049350105.2 of Macaca mulatta. NCBI lineage: Eukaryota > Metazoa > Chordata > Mammalia > Primates > Cercopithecidae > Macaca > Macaca mulatta. Next base: position 133,326,726 of record NC_133416.1, read on the forward strand.
AACTTTCAGTTGCGGCAGTTATTAAAGTCTCATTAGAAGAACGGCTCCAGGCAATAGGCATAAAAATAAGCTATTAGAAGGAAGAATAAAGTTGATCCATTGCATTCTCTGAAACTATTCTTTCATGTGTGCTTTCTTGCTTTACTCTGCTCAGAATAACTAATACAACAGGATAATGTGAAGCCCAAACAGAACAAACTGGGAGACTGAGAAGAAGTACAGTTGCTAATGGAAAGAATTAAGACACACCCTCTTCAGACATTGACTGTTGCAACTGAGAAGTGGGAGCTAAGTTATGAGGGTGCAAAGGCACAAGAATGATACAATGTACTTTGAGAACTTGGGGAAAGGGTGGCAGAGGTGAGAGGGATAAAAGACTACAAATTGGATTCCTTGTATACTGCCCTGGTGATGGGTGCACCAAAATCTCACAAATCACCACTAAATAACTTACTCATGTAACAAAATACCACCTGTTCCCCAAAAATCTATGGCAATAAAATTTTTTTTTTTTTTAAAGAATGCATTTCGATGAGACCCAAAACATCTGGGAATGTGTAGCAGAGGAATTTGTACAGATCAAATGTCTCATGTTCTTCCCTTGAATTTCCCAGCTTTCCTTGCAGTAATGTTGAGGTCATATGACCAATTCTGGCTAATGAGCTGTAAAGGTAAGTGATATGCATCACTTCTGGGCTGCAGTAGTTAAGAGCTGATGGGCTCTCTCCTTAAATTCCTCATCCCGCTTCAATGTTCTTTGAGGCCACATGTTCCCGATGATGCAGCTGTAAGACACACGAGAGGTGACCAACCCACATCACGCTTACCTAAATTTCAATAAAATGTATTACGCTTCTGAGATTTGGTGGTTTGTTTCTGTTGTAAGGTATCCTGATAAATACAGACTTCCCTTTTCCCTAAAACTTCTCAGAGCCAATGCAGGCATGACAATTTTCAGTTAGCGGCATCCTAGAATAGGCTATCTGTGCTTGAGCCAGAGGATGCCGTGGACTTAGGAGGTCTGTATGTTCCCAGACCCTAAAAAGTCTTTACACCTCCTGAGTGGCATTACACAGCTCCAAGAGAAAATTGGGCTCCTTGGGTTAGTGGTGATAAATTATGTTCACATAGAATAAGAAGATTTAATTAATCATACAATAAGTTTTCCAATGGTGACTGCACTATGAGTTGAACTGGAACCGGAAGGCTGATATTCTATTTTAAATCAAGTATACTAAGTGATATGGTTTGGATGTTTCTCCCCTCCAAATTTCCTGTGGAAATGTAATCCTCAGTGTTGGAGGTGGGGCCTGGTGGGAGGTGTTTGGACCATGGGGATGGATCTCTTGTGAATGGCTTAGTGCCATCCTCTTGGTGATGAGTTCTCATTTTGAGTTCATGTGAGGTCTGTTTGTTTGAAAGTGTGGGGCACCTCTCCCTTCACTCTCTTGCTCCCACTCTCACCATGAGAGCTGCCTGCTCCCCCTTTGCCTTCTGCCATGAAGGCAAAGGCCTTCCTGAGGCCTCCTCAGAAGCTGATCCTGGCACCATGCTTCTGTGCAGCCTGCAGAGCCAGGAGCCAAATCAACTTCTTTTCTTTATAAATCACCCAGTCTCAGGAATTTCCTTATAGCAATGCAAGGACAGACCAATACACTAAGTACAGCCTAATACACGAAGACTTTGATCTTTCATGCAGTAAATTAAACAAAATATTAGAACCAAAGTGTATTTTAGAAACAATCAGTTTATGTCTTTCAATTTAGCTCACATATTGAATGATGGCTGCTAGGTTCCTAGCATTCTTCAGTTCACTGGGAAGTCAGAGATAGTGCAACTCAATTCCTTTGCTGTGCATTCTCGACTGGGCACCTGCAGTGGAGCTCATTCTCTCGCCAAGCACACAAGTGAGTCTGGTTTGCTAGAAACCATGGCAACAGCTACCTCAATAGCTTTGCCTCATCCCTGCTGTTCAGTTGCCTGAGGACAAACTGTCCAGAAGGAGGAGGTGAGAGATGAAGAGGTCAATGACAAGGCTTGAACAGGTGGACATACCACAACCAGCGATGCACCCCTGAGGAACATGGAATTTATACTCATGTGGTTTGGAAGCATCCTTAGAAAGAGGAGATTTATTTAAGGTCAAATTATTAGATTTGTCTAGACCAAGACTAGAAATACATTATGTCTTCCTAGTTGAGGGCAATTTATTCCCTTTCATACCTTCCTTCCTACTTTTCACCCTCATAAGCTATTCTTTTATTCTTTTATTGATATCCTCTTATAGAAAATCCAAATACTAGTCTGTTTCTCATCTTCTGAAAACAGAAAATTATAAAAAAATTATGAAAGGCATAAGAAACAGGCTGAAAGGGAAAAGACTTTCCTGAACATAGAAGGCAAGGTGGTCTGAGAAGCCAACAGTATGTCCCTTATAGGAGGGAAAATTTTCAGGATGGCTGAGTGAGTTTTGAAAAGGAGGGTTGTATACATGAAAAATTCAGTTCAGATTAGATATGGCTTTCTAAATGTACTTTTCAGCGTACAATATTTATGAACTGAAATTTTCCCAAACATTCTTAATAAAATACTGACTACTGCCAATCTCTGTAGATAATTAGTAGGTTATGAAGGAGACTGAAGCCAGATTCAAAATCCAGAAGACATGATCTATATTGAGTTGGGACTTGGAAAGGCACAGCACATAGGAAAAATGTACCAAGGAATAATAGATGTTCCCACATTTAGGATGACGCAGATAATTTACTCACAAACTCATGGAATAAAGAAGAATCATTACTGGTTTGATAGCCATATAACATAATCTTAAATAGTCTAGGCTTTGGAGTGAGATTTTTGTCCTCCTATCACGAGTTTCTATGTTGGCAACCTTGGGCATATTCCTTCATGTCTCTAAGTCTCAGTTCAATACTTAAAATGAGGATTATACATGGGGTTTTGCCTTAGAGTTTTATGGGGGTTAAATGGGAAGATTATGGAGAGAAGCAGAGTCCATCCTGAGCAAAAGCTGAGATGCTCTGTAAAGACCAGAGACCACCCCTTGCCATTCAAGGGGGCACACATCTGTGTTTGGTGAGTGGTTCCCCAAAACTGCATCCCGTCCTTCCTGAACAAATAGCTAGGTGACATTTCCCAGCCTCCCTAACAAGTTAGTTGTGGCTGGGCATCTGAATATTAGCCAATGCAATGAGAGCAGAATTAAAGTGTGTGACATCCAGTTGTAGCTTTTAAAAACTCTTACGTGCAATTCTGGGCTGCTACTCCTTGCACCGTTTGTCTCAGCTGAGCACAACACACTTGAAGCTACTTGTTGAAGATGTGGAGCTTTAAGCTGGAAGGAGACTGCATCAGTTCCCTGATTCAGTACGTGGAAGAGAGAACTCACTGGACAAAAACACCCATTCTGATTGTGCATGAAATGACAAATATGTTTCTGTTATATTCTAGCTACTATATATGTTTCAAAGTGTTTGCAACAACAGTTAGCTCAGTACCTCAGTAATGCAGCACCATGTTGCCCTGACTGAGCAGCATAGGTGATTATTTTTCTCATTGCTGGGTGAGGCCTTCCTCATGCGTCCACTAGTGTCTGTGGATGATCAGGCCTGCACCCTTACACTTTGCTGGTTCCAATGCAAAATTCAATTTCAACAGCTCAGGATAAGTCTAAGCCACAGCACCCCCCAAAAGTTGAGATTCTCGGTTCCTTGAAGATTAGTAGTATAGAAGGCAAAGCAGCAGCCCCATGATTTGGTTTGGCTTTGTGTTCCCACCCAAATCTCATCTTGAATTGTAATCCCATAATCCCCATATGTTGTGGGAGGGACCTGATGGGAGGTAATTGAATCATGGGGGTGGTTTCCCCCATGCTGTCTTCATTATAGTGAGTGAGTTCTCACGAGATCTGATGGTTTTATAAGTGTCTGGCATTTCCCCAGTTGGCACTCATTCTCTCTCCTGCTGCCCTGTGAACAGGTCCCTTCCACCATGATTGTAAGTTTCCTGAGGCCTCCCCAGCCATGTAGAACTATGTGTTAATTAAACCTCTTTTCTTTATAAATTACCCTGTCTTGAGTATTCATAGCAATGTGAGAACAGACTAATACACTATGACTGAACTTTGAGAATGAACAGCAATGTGACCTACCCCAGTTAAATTTACTGTAAACCATCATCATCATCTCACCATCACTATCACCATCCTCACCATTACCATCATCACTGTTATTTTACAATCATCACCATTATCATCACCACCACCATCACCATTACCATCATAATCCACATCATCACTATCATTACTACAACCATTATCACCATCACTATTATCAGCAGTACCATTGTCTTATTTTTATTTTTTATTTTTTTGGTAGAGATGAGGTCTCATTATGTTGCTCAGGCTGGTCTTAAACTACTGAACTCCAGTGGTTTTCCCACTTAGGCCTCCCAAAATTCTGGAATTACAGGTGTGAACCATCATGCCCAGCCTAGCACCATTATCATCCTTATCACCATCATCATTTTTTGTTGTTGTTTTAGAGATAAGGTTTACTCTGTCACCCAGACTGGAGTACAGTGGCTTGATCACAGCTCACTACAACCTTGAACTCCTGGACTCAAGCAATCCTCCTTCCTCAGCTTCCTGTCACCATTATCATCATTACCATCATCACCATTATTGTCATTGTAACTAAATCTGTGCAGTCATGTGCTTACTCACTATATAGGTATTGAGCAGCTACCAGCTGCAAAGACTGGTTCTGTTCTCTAGTGGAACCTATATTATGAAGTGGAAGAAGACAATAAACACAGAATCAAGTGAATGTAGAATGAAATGTTTTACCATAATAAGTACTATAAAGAAAGAAGAATAAGGATACTGTGGAGAAGGCTATTATTTTAAAAAACGTGATCAGGTAAGTTATCTTTGAGTGGAGATCTGGGACAGAGTAAACTATAGTATAAAATTGGAATCAGTATATTAAAATTAATACAATCAAGATGCAGAAAATTTTACACCACAAGTTGAGCATTTTAATTATGTGTTGAATTTTTCAAATGTCTTTTCCTCCCCCCTTTCAAATAGATTTTAATTTTCAGGACCATTTTAAGTTTACAGCAAAATTGAACAGAAAATACAGAGATGTCCCATATGCTCCCTGCTCCCACACATGCACAGCCTTCCCCGCCAGCGTGGTAGGTTTGTTACAACTAATGAACCAACATTTACATGTTATTGTCACCCAAAGTCCATAGTTTACATTAAGATTAACTCTTTGGGCCGGGCATGGTGGCTCACACCTGTAATCCCAGCACTTTGGGAGGCCGAGGCAGGTGGATCACGAGGTCAAGTGATCGAGACCATCCTGGTCAACCAACATGGTGAAACCTCATCTCTACTAAAAATACAAAAATTAGCTGGATGTGGTGGTGCATGCCTGTAGACCCTGCTACTTGGGAGGCTGAGGCAGGAGAATCGCTTGAACCCAGGAGGTGGAGGTTGTGTGAGCTGAGATCATGCCACTGCCTTCCAGCCTAGGCGACAGAGCGAGACTCTGTCTCAGGAAAAAAAAAAAAAAAGATTAACTCTTCATGTTGTACCTTCTATGGGTTTTGACAAATATATAATGACATGTATCTACCATTATAGTGTCTTATAGAATATAATACGGTATGATACTATACATACAGTATATGTAGGGTGTACAATACTATAGTTTCAGTGCTCTAAAAATCCTTTATGCTTCACCTGGTCATCCCTCCCTCCCCTCAACTCCTAGAAATCACTGACTATTTTACTATTTCCATAGTTTTGTCTTCTCCAGGATATCATAGAGTTGAAGTCAAACAGAATGTGGCATTTTCAGGTTGGCTTCTTTCGCTTACTAATATGCATTTAAGTTTCCTCCGTGCACTTCCATGGCTTGATAGTTCATTTCTTTTTATCACCGAATAAAATTTCATTGTCTAGATATAGCATTGTTTATTTATCCATTTACCTTTCACATTTTGGAAATTGTGTTTCTATAAATATCTGTGTACAGGATTTTGGGTGGACTTAAGTTTTGAACTCATTTGGGTAGCAACCAAGGAGCATGATTGCTGGATTTTGTGATAAGACTCTGTTTGGTTTTGTAAGAAACTGTCAAATTGTCCTCCAGGGTGGCTGCACCATTATGTGTCACCAGGAATAAATGACATGCTGGTGTTCCTGTTGCTCCACATGCTCACCAGTGTTTGGCGGTGTCAGTGTTCTGGATTTGGACCATTCTAATTGGTGTATGGTGATATCTCATTGATATTTTAATTTGAAATTTCTTAATGCCATATGATGTGGAGCATCTTTTCATATGCTTATTTGTATATGTTCTTTGAAGAGGCATCTTTTCAGGTCTTTTGCCCAGTTTTTAATTGGATTGTTCCTTTTCTTATTGTTGAATTTTGAGGTGTCTGTTTCGAGTAACAGTGTTTTATTAGGTTTACATATTTTTTCAAATATTTTCTCCCAGAGATTTTCTCCCAAAGATTTGAAATAATTTTCAAATATTTCTCCTTTTATTTTCATTCTACCGACAGTGCCTTTTGTAGAGCAGAAGATTTAAATTTTAATGAAGTCTAGTTTATCAATTGTTTCTTTCATGGATCATGCCTATGATGTTGTATCTAAAAAGTCATCACCATACCCAAGGTAGTCTAGAATTTTTTGCTGTTCTCTCCTAGTAGTTTTATGGTTTTTCATTTTACATTTAGGTTTATCATCTATTTTGAGTTAATTTTTATAAAGGGTATAAGGCCTGTTTGTCGACCTTTAAAAATATGCATATCCTGTTATTCCAGCACCATTTATTGAAAAGATTTTCTTTCATCTTTTCCCCATTGTGCTGCCTTTACTTTTTTTTTTTTTTTTTTTGAGATGGAGTTTCGCTCTGTCGCCCAGGCTGGAGTGCAGTGGCGCATGGCGTGATCTTGGCTCACTGCAAGCTCCACCTCCTGGGTTCACGCCATTCTCCTACCTCAGTCTCCCGAGTAGCTGGTACTACAGACGCCTGCCACCACGCCTGGCTGATTTTTTTGTATTTTTAGTAGAGACGGGGTTTCACCATGTTAGCCAGGAGGGTCTCAATCTCCTGACCTCATGATCTGCCCGCATCCCAAAGTGCTGGGATTATAGGCGTGAGCCACCGTGCCCAGCCCACCTTTGCTCCTTTTCAAAGATTCATTGACTGTATTTACATGGATCTATATTCATGCTCTTTCACCTATTCCATTCATCTCTTTTCTTTTCTTTTAACAGTGCCATACTGTTTTGATTGCTATAGCTTTATGGTAAATCTTGAAGTTGGATAGTGTCGGTCCTCTGACTTTGCTCTTCTTTTTTTATTTATCTTTTATTACCTTGGCTATTCTAGGTCTTTTGTCTCTCCATATAAATCTCAGCGTAAGTTTGTCAATATCCACAAAATAATTTGTTGGGATTTTGACTTGAATTGTGTTGAATCTATAGGTCTAACTGAAAATAACCAACGTCTTGACAGTATTGAATCTTTCTATTCATGAACATGGAATATCTCTCCATTTATATAGTTATATGATTTTTTTAAATCAGAATTTTGTAGTTTTTCTTATATAAATCTTGTACATATATTGTTAGATTTATAGCTAAGTATGTCAGTTTTGGGGATGCTAATGTAAATGGTATTGTGTTTTTAATTTCCAGTTTCACTTGTCCTTTGCTGGTAATATAGGGAAGTGACTGAATTTTGTACATTAACCTTGTATTTGGCAACTGTTGAATGGTAAAGACCTTTCCTTGGTTACACAGCTAATGTGTGTTGTTGGTAGGATCTGAATCCAGATTAGTCTGACATCCAGGTTCTCTAAACCATTATTAGTTTTCTTTTCTGGAATCCCCTTCACCCATGTATCCCCATTTGTGATCCCTGTTTAACATTCTGTGCACTATAAAGTCTCAGCTATACCCCTATTGACTCTAAAGAGCTTCGGCAGCTGCCTTGTGCTCCACCCCAAAGAAGGTTGAGGGCCACTATTACTTATTTGTATTTTTTCACTCTAACCCTTAGTTCCTTTAGGGAAGAATCTAGCTAATTTATCCCTGTAATCCCGGAGTTTAGCACAAGGGTTGACCCAGAGACAGCAGTGAGTGGATTTGTTTTAAATAAATTAGTATATGTTAATGTCTGGTCCATGTGGGGTGTGAAAGGCCTGGAGAATATTAGGCGTTCAGAATTAAAATCCTATGCTTAAGCAGACTACCAGGTCTGCATGTTTACTGAGGCAGCAGGGATCTTGTGGTTTCCTTCAAGAAAATCCCAAGCATGTAGATTTTTCCTCTCCTCACATTGTAGCTTGAGAAAATTGAGATGGAGCCTGTAAACATAATTTAAGAGTAATTTAAGTAGTGAACCAAAACCAAGAACAGAGGCATGCTTTCCTTGATTTACGTGAGTGTCAAAGTATTTCTCATGCAAACATTACTTCATCCAAATTCATTTATTAACTAAAAAGATGGCTGAGCAGAGACAATGGTTAGGAAAAAACACTAGTGGAAAATTAAATGCTCTTCGATTTACTTTTTTTCCTTTTTTATGTGAAGTAACATCAGTTGCAAAAGCAAACTAAAAATTCCTCTACTTCTTCCATGAAATCAAATAAAATTAAATCTGGACTATAACGTATAAATAGAACATAACCCTAAAGTAAGATCGGGAATACAACTACTTGCTTTAAAAATGTCATTTGTTTTCCCTTCTGATTACTAAATAAGAATGCATTTCAAAGCCTTAGGGACAGTAAAACAGGCTTTCTGAAGATTGTTGGAATTTCCAAGTTGAGAAGATGTTTTCTCAAACCTATTAGGAAGCAGTGAAAGCCTCAACCTCCCTAACGACCATCAAATGAAATATCTCCCAAATCCATGAAAAGCCCATGAGAGCACTGCTTCAGGTTCCTCTCGAGAAAGCTGGGCAAGAATTCCCACTAAGGTGAAGGTCATTCACAGGTGAAGGGAGACAGGGCAGGCCATGGGCAAATTGGCAGAGAATGCTGCCCTGGGGTTTTGCCCACTGTTTTAGCATCAGCGCTCTCTGCACAAACCCTGGAAGGGTCTAACGCTGGGGCAGCTCGCAGTGGGACACTGGAACAAAGTCTGCCTTTAAATATGGGAATTATTCCTAAAATGTCTTTGTTGACAGCTGGTGAGGCACAAAATAAACACAGGCCTATTTGCAAGTAAGCGAGACTTAGCATAATCAGCAGCTGCAGCCTTGCCCACGGACACAGAACCATAAAGAACCTCATGCCTTCTGAAACAATGTTAGGGAAGGGGCCTGCTTGGAATAATATTCACCACCTGCCAGTGTCCCCAAACCACAGCAAGGAAGAGCTATTCGCTACTGGCCTAAGCATCCTCTAGAGTTTCCTGATTAAAATAGAAACTAATCTTCTGTTAGTAATATGACACTCTAGTATTTAGAAATAAGTTTCCTTTGCAGATGAGGCCTTTTTTTTTTTTTTTTTTTTTTAAGATAGCTTTTATTCTCCACCATCCAAAATGTAACAGATAATCTTCAGAGTCATCTATGAAGAGGGTTTATGTAAAATCTCTTCCATTTTGTCATCCTAGAGGATGATCAAAATACAAGAGAAAACAAGGGGGAATCTGAGAAAATAATGGTTTTATGTTTTGCTGGATGAATGCCAGCAATGTGCCCATGGAGACTATGTTTTCCAAACCTGTCGAAAGTTAGTCTCGGTGTCCATAATTAGAAATGGAACATCGTGTTACATCATGTCAGATTTTCTGCACAGCCCCAGCTCCTACTTTCTTCTGGTGCTTGAGTGGCTGAAATGAAATTATTTGCACACTCAAGACAAATATGTACTCTCCTCTTAACAGCGGTGGAAGAATTCTTAAGAAAATAGCTTTTTATTGATCGAAATCTGTGATAGCGAACGGCATATAGAGGGCAGACAGAACTGTAACCAATCAGTCATGCGTGTGCCCTACGTCTCTCTCCTTCTAAGACATCATTTCTTAATGCACAAACGGGTATGTATACCTTTGGGCTGCATATTTCTGACTTCTGAAGCTTATCATCGTCACTTTATTCAGGACAAACTTTGGTGAGGTCCAATTTTGTTATATCAGATTTCATTAAAATAAAAGAGCTTCCCTAAAATCTCTCTCTCAACTCATTTCTACTAAAACTGTGTTGTGACTGTGTTTCCTCGGCCACGGCCCGCTGCGATTTACCTTTGTGCACATCACAAAGCTTCCAGAGCTGCTGGGATCACAGCCCCCAAGGCCTGACCTCTCCCCGTGCCCATGTCTTCAGTGGCTCTGCTGCCTTCCTCCCTGACGCCGCAAAGGCAGCTTGCCCTTAGAGATTCCTTCCCACTTTAGTCATGGAATGTAGGTCAGTTTTAAAAATAACCACAAGCGGGTAGCCCTGATCCCAGGAAGTGCTGGATGTGGAGAACAGCCCTAGGCATAGCTCTGGAGTAAGGAAGCAGACAGGTAGTAGTGTTACTTAGTGATTTTATTTTCAAATTTGTTGCTCTTTTCAGGTGCAAGAGACTTAAAAAATAAAAATAAAAAAACCCGATGACGCAAAGTTGTTTAGGTTTTTAAAAGGGAACATTTATCAGCTGATGTGTAAGTCCAGGGTATCAGGCTTGACTCGTTCTTGGGTCTCAAATAATGTAAACAGGATGATCTGGTTAGGCTTTGTGTCCCCACTCAGATCTCATCTTGAATTGTAATCCCCATAATCCCCAGGTGTCGAGAGAGACCAGGTGGAGGTAATTGAATCATGGGGGCGGTTTCCCTCATGCTGTTCTCGTGAGAGTGAGTGAGTTCTCATGAGATCTGATGTTTCATAAAAGGGCTCTTCCAGCTGGGCACAGTGGCTCACGCCTGTAATCCCAGCACTTTGGGAAACCGAGGTGGGCGGATCATCTGAGGTCAGGAGTTCGAGTCCAGCCTGACCAATGAAGAAAAAGCCTATCTCTACTAAAAATACAAAATTAGCCGGACATAGTGATGCATGCCTGTAATCCCAGCTACCTGGGAGGCTGAGGCAGGAGAATCACTTGAACCCAAGAGGTGGAGGTTGCAGTGAGCTGAGATCGTGGCTTTGCGCTCCAGCGTGGGCAACAAGAGCGAAACTTTGTGTAAAAAAAAGCGGGGGCTCTTCCCCGCTTGGCTCAGCACTTCTCCTTGCCACCGTTTGAAGAAGTGCCTTGGTTCCCCCTCACCTTCTGCCATGATTGTAAGTTTCCTAAGGCCTCTCTAGCCATGCTGAACTGTGAGTCAATTAAACCTCCTTCCTTTATAAATTACCCAGTCTCGGGCAGTTCTTTATAGTATTGTGAAAACAGACTAACACCCAGGGCTTCGTTGTCTTACTTTGTCTTTATTTTGTCCTATTACAAAAGTAACACTTCTTAACATAGATTCAAAAATACGGGTAAATGCAGAGAAGAAAACAAAATTTATAAGTTATTTCAAATTCAGAGGAAACAAGGGTCATAATTTTGGCACATTTTTGATGTTTTATTTGATTTTTAGACTTTGGTTCTTTGCAAAGATGCATTTAGAATGTCGTGGTCAGAATTCTAGGTTGGACTCTATGGATCATGCCCCTTGGTATGTTTGCTCTTCTTGAGTGTAGATGGAACCTATGGATATGTTACACACTATGATAAAAGAAAAGGAATTTTGTAGATGTAATTAAGTTTTCTAATTAGTTGACATTGAGTTAGTAATAAAAAAAGAATGTCGGCTGGGCATGGTGGCTAACACCTGTTTTCCAAGCACTTTGGGAGGCCAAGTCAGGCAGATCACTTGAGGTCAGAAGTTCGAGATCAGTCTGGCCAAAATGGTGAAACCCCGTCTCTACTAAAAATACAAAAATTGGCTGGACGCGGTGGCTCACCTGTAATCCCAGCACTTTGTGAGGCCGAGGCAGGCAGATCATGAGGTCAGGAGATTGAGACCATCCTGGCTAACATGGTGAAACCCCATCTCTACTAAAAATACAAAAAATCAGCTGGGTGTGGTGGTGGGTGCCTGTAGTCCCAGCTACTTGGGAGGCTGAGGTAGGAGAATGGCGTGAACCCGGGAGGCAGAGCTTGCAGTGAGCTGAGATCGTGCCACTGCACTCCAGCCTGGGCGACAGAATGAGACTCTGTCTCAAAAAAATAAAAAGTCCATGGTTGGCCTGACCTAATCAGGCAAGCTCTTCATACGGGGACTTCAGACTTTCCTGTGGTCAGAAACCTGAAGCAGCAATGAGACACATTCTCGCTGACCTGAAGAATCAAGTAATCATGAGCTCTATAGCTGCAAGAGAGGAATCCTGCCCATAGTGAGCTTGGAAGAGAATCCCAGCTTTTAAATGAGACTCCTGCCCTGGCTGCCACTGTGCAGCCTTCTGAGACCCTGAGCAGAGTGCTTCATGAAGGTGTGCCTGGACTCCTGATCCTCTTTGAGATAAACTTGTGCTGTCTCAAGCTGTTCACTTGGTGATTTGTTGAGCAACATTAAAAACAAAAACCAAAAAACTAACACAGATGAGGCATGATGGTTCACACCTGTAATTCCGGTGCTTTGGGAGACTGAGGCAGAGTCACTTGAGCCCAGAAGCTCAAGACCAGCCTGAGCAATATAGTGAGGCCCTGTCTCTGCAAAAAAAAAAATTAGCCAGGCATGGTGCCTCACATCTGTAGTCCCAGCGACCTGGGAAGCTATGGCAGGAGGATCACTGGAGCCCAGGCGCTGGAGGATACAGTGAACTGTGTTCATGCCACTGCACTCCAGCCTGGGCAACAGAGCAAGACCCTGTCTCAAAAAAAAAAAAAAAAAAAAAAAAAAGGAACACAGAGACATGCAAATAAAGGAATCATGGACATATTATATAACCTGTAACATATTTATTACATGGTTTAATGAATGACTAGTGTTCCATCATATGGATGCATTGTTGGTTATTTCATTCCGGTGTCATAAATCCAATGCTTATAGGATTCTGACAGGAATCTATACAATTTTACCTTCTTACAGTCATGATGTAATAAGGAGTAGTGGTGTATTAGAGAACCAGAAAACGCATGGCCCGGCTAAAGGGGACAGTTATTACTTAGCTGCTAGCAAAGGATGTTTTTAATTTTTAAATTTAGTTATTCCTATTATTTCACACTGGAATAGACTATTCCAAATCTTTCTATGTTTTTTTTAAGAGAAGCTAGAACTCTGGAATTCTATGTGGGAAATAATTTTTACAAATACTGGTAGCTAATTCAAATTGAATTTAGCTCAGTGGGTGGGCCAAATGAAAATTGTTGGCTTCTGATATTTAACTCATAGGCTTCTAATTTACAACTTATGATAAAACCAATTCAGTATTGTTAGACACAGATTGTCCTCAATCTTTCATTATTATAAACAATGTATAAGTGAACATATTTGAACTAAATCATTGCATGCATTGTGTGATTTATACTATAGGGTAAATATCATGGTGTGGAAAAGATGGGTTAAATGCATACTGTAAACCCCAAAAAGTTTGCAAAATCTTTCTCAGAAGCAAACACAATTATCAGTCCCTTGATACTTTTTTTTTTTTTTTTTTTTGAGACAGAGTCTTAGTATGTCACCCAGGCTGGAGTGCAGTGGCGCAATCTCCACTTACTGCAACCTCTGCCTCCTGGGTTCAAGCGATTCTCATGCCTCAGGTTCCTGAATAGCTGGGACTACAGGCATGTACCATCACGCCTGGCTAATTTTTGTAGAGACGGGGTTTAACCATGTTGACCAGGCTGGCCTCAAACTCCTGACCTCAAGTGATCCACCCGCCTTGGCTTCCCAAAGTGCTGGGATTACAGGTGTGAGCCACCGCACCAGGCTAGTCTCTTGATACTTATTTCACGTTTAGATATTATATTTTTTTACATATATATTTTATATTTCATCAGTGTAGTTAACATCATGTAATTTATAAGTGTTTATTATTGGTGAGGTTGAACATTTTCCATCTATTTGTTGCTCATCTATATTTTTTATTTGATGGATCATCTTTTCATATTCATTTTTTTAATTTTAGAGCTCTTTATATATTAGGAAATTTACATAGAGTTTCAATTCTGTATCATATTGAAGCTGTGAAAAAACTTTATCCTAACATAGATTAATATTTAACCATATGGAAATAATATATCTTAGAATGATTTTCTCCTGATTGAAGTATTCCAATATTTGAAACAATAAATTCTTAGACTCAAGTGTATTTCATGATAATGGGGCCATCCTTCCATGATCTGATTCACACTCTGGTCTGTGCATAGGTTTTGCCATTGGAGCAAGGTAGTATATCATGTTTCAACAATAAAAGGAAGCAAGAGCAGAAGCATTAAAAAGCAAAGAACTAAGAAAAAATAGGTTCAGCTTTCCCTCCAGGTTAGCGTTTAGAAAGTAGTGAAGAACATCACTCCTGTTCTAATAACAAGAGAAACCCAGGTCACCTACAAAATCACACGTTTTCTTGTGCCCATGAGAGAGCTAAGGTTTCAAGGCCATCAAATAAACAATTCCAGAGAAAGACCAGACCTTCCAGAGACAGGACACCCACACTGTTTTACCCTTGCCAGAGTATGGGACAGGAGATGGTCGCCACACAGGTGAGTAAGACGAAATCAGCTAAAGTTTTCATGAATTGTTTCGGACCACATATGAGTCAGGCTAGAGCCTGGAGTAGCTGGGGGCCCCAGACATGAGGAGAGTTCAATGCACATGGAAGGTCTTTTCCTGGACCTTGCTCAGGAGAAAGATTGGAGGTAGGGCAGGTCTTACCTAAAAGAGACTCCAGGGTGCCTTGGCCATTCAGATGGTGATCTGTAGCTTCTGAGGGAAGGAGGCAAAGCCCCATCTGCTTCCCAGATGTTTTTCTCCTACTAACCAAAAATGTTTTGTTGCTCGGGGAGAGGAAGCACGCCCTTTAGCCCACAGGACAGTGGCAAAAACATATTGCTGCTGCAGAAGCAGTAGGAGCTAAACCTTCATACCTTTCTGAGAGAGACAACCTCTTTAAATCTCTTTAAATTTCCAAGACACAGGCTAAGATGCTTTGTGGCTGGTAGAGGCATAGAAACAAGAATTCTTCGCCTCTGGGGAGGACAGGAAACCATGCGGGAGGAAGATTCCACAGTCACAAGGCAGAGTTTGACTGTCAACGTAGGGTAATTTAAAAAACCCAAAACCCTAAAATCCCATGCCTGAATGAATCCCAGGCACTGAATTCCATTTCTGAATCCTCAGTCCCTGAGTAGGACTGAGATAGATCAAAACGACAGGGAAGTACCCCTGTTCTTACAGCCAGCCAACGATAAAGTGACAGCATGTATACATACAGAATTTTTTTAAATGACATATACATACAAAGAAATAGTACTCAATAATAGCAAGAAACAAACTAATTATAAATGTAGCAACACTCATGAATCTCAGTATCATTATGCTGAAGGAAAGAAGCCAGACATAAAATAATCCTTATTCTCTGACTCCATTTATTTTAGTTTTCTGAAATTGGAAAACTAATTTATTGTGTCAAAAAGGATATTATGGTAGCCTAAGGGTCAGGGGCAGATGGAAGGATGGACTGAAAAGGGATACAGTCTTTTCTGATGATGAATCTTTTGGGGATGATGACATTGTTCTGTATCTTAATTGTGGGAGTGGTTTCCATAATATATACCAATATCAAAGCTCATAGAATTTTACACTTTGAATGGATGCAGTCTGTGTGGTTTTTAACACATACATCATACTTTATATGGGTTGACAAGAAAAAAAGTCAGCTTGATTCAGAATGGAAGATGCCTCTTCTAAAACTGGACCATGAACAGAATCAAATGAACATGCAGATGGTTCTATTGATGCATAAAATCAGACTTGGTTCAGACCCCATCTCTGTCTCTTTCTCCACGTGTGATCATGACCGCAACACTTCAGTGCCCTGCCTGTGTTTCTATGGTTTCTACAATGGGAATCCATGTAAGACCCAGTGCATGAAGTTAACATGAGGGGTCGATCCGTCATTTAGTCAATATTCACTGAACTCATACTATGTTGTATGCACAACACTGAGTCCTAGAGATATACAGGCAAAAGGCAGACTGTCCCCTCACACACGGAGATTAAATTTCAGCAGCGCGACAAAGAAAATGAACCAATAAATAATAAGAAAATGCCAGCCAGTTATACATGCTGGGAAGAATTCAAAATAATGCATGTTATGTTATGAACTATAACTGGGGTGCTACTTCGGATTAGTGTTTAGGGAAAACCTCTCTGAAAATGAGTCTTAACCAGAGACTTAAATGGCAGGGAGAAACCAGCAATGCAAAGACCAGACATGGAGATTTCCAGGCGGGGGAGAGCATTCTTGCCAAACTCTAAGGCAGAAAGGAAGGTGATGCTTTAATGGAGAGGATGAGGCCTGCATCTGCTGGGTAGTGAGAGGGGGAAGAGGGAGAAGATTGGACATGGAATTTGGGTGCGGCCCCACCCCAGATGTGTACTAAAGTCATGGTATACTCAATGGTACAAGTAAAGTTTGTGTTTATTTTTGTCCTGGCAACTCCCCATCAAGAACCAGGCATCTTAAGGTTCTAAACCTTATTGAGAAGGGAAGGCCTTCACCGTCACGGTTCTCTTCCCACAGTGTCATCGAATTTCCTTGGCTAAATGCTCATCTTGCTGGTTAAAATGATCCTTCCTTTCTATTAAATTGCTCTTCCCATGTTGAATGTCCAGACCAGATGTGTCACTGTCCTCAGCGGGAGTGTGGAGTCACTGGGGCCTGTAAGCAAAGATTTAGTGATGGCCAAAGGACTCAGCCGCCACCCATGGGAAATGCTGAACTGGTGGATGAGGATGGGAAACAGACATGGCCTTCCTGAGAAACTTCAGGCGGTGCTGAAGACTATCCCTCAGATGATTGTTTATGGTATGAGATAATAGCTTGGTAATGAACTATGTGACTACCGTGATCAGGGAAGAGGGAGGTCCCTGTGGCTGCAGAAGCCTGGAGCCTGGGTCCAATCAACATTTAGGAAGGATCATTAACACTCAGGAGCAGAGGGAACTCTTTGGCGTGATGAATTTGGTCTTAGTAAGAAAATCTGGGCTGGGCACTGTGGCTCACGCCTGTGGTCCCAGCACTTTGGAAGGCTGAGGCAAGCAGATCACTTGAGGTCAGGAATTCAAGACCAGCCTGACCAATATGGTGAAACCCTGTCTCTACTAAAAGTACAAAAAAATAGCTGGGCATGGTGGTGTGTGCTTATAATCCCAGCTACTTGGGAGGCTGAGGCAGGAGAATCTCTTGAACCCAGGAGGTGGAGGTTGCAGTGAGCTGAGATCATGCCATTGCACTCCAGCCTGGGTGACAGAGTGAGACTGTCTCAAAAAAAAAAAAAAAAGGAAAAAGAAAAAGAAAATCCGGGCTCCCCAGACAGGGCTTCTCAGAAAACTTCCAAGGGAAATTACTCCAATGTGACTTGGTGGAGGGCCTAAAGAAGACCTCACCTTAGGCAGAGTAGGATGGGACTCCCTCTTTTCCCACAGTGCTGGTCTTGGGACTATCTTTCACTAACACTAAGGAAAGGGTTACAATTCAGAGGCCCATGCAGTGTTCCGGATAGGGGAGAAGCCCAGATTTTTCCAGAGGCCCTGCGAAGACTCCAGTGGTGGTGATACCACTGCATGCTGCATGCTTATTTGAGCAGTGATATTAGTTTAAATCTCATCCACCACTCTGGATGCTCTTTTTCAGGGACTCCCACTCTCACCTCCAAACCATTTATTTTTCTGAAGCTTTTCTCTGCCTGGCATTTATTCTGTTTTTTTGTTTTTGTTTTTGTTTTTGTTTTCTAGTAATCACACCTTAATTTTTGATTGGGAAATCCTGCTTCTATTGTCTTTATTTTTTAGTTTTATTATTATTTTATTGAGACAGAGTCTGGCTCTATTGCCCAGGCTGGAGTGCAGTGGCACAATCTTGGCTCACTGCAACATCCGCTTCTCAGGTTCAAGAAATTCTCCTGTCTCAGCCTCCCGAGTAGCTGGGATTACAGGTGCTCACCACTATGCCCAGATAACTTTTGTATTTTTAGTAGAGACAGGGTTTCACCATGTTGGCCACGCTGGTCTCGAACTCCCGACTTCAGATGATCGGCCCACCTTGGCCTCCCAAAGTGCTGGAAGCCACCGCACTTGGCCTATCATCTTTAATTTTGTGGTCCACACTGGTGTCAACTCATTCCATCATATTGGCCTGGATCATCCTTTGCCCCTGACCACAATGATTGTTTCAGTGACAGCCATGCGACTAAATGTAAGTCAGTAAGAGCCAGCCACAGATTTGGCCTGGAACCACTGGAAAAACAGCCTCTCTCTGAGTGTACCTGTGCTTGTGAGGTCTGAGCACCTAGTACCAATTTGCTACATTGTAAGCCTGGAGCAACCCAATTTGCTATGATACGTGGAGAAGCCTAACCGTAAATATATAAGCCCAACACAGAAACATATATGAGAAATGAAGCCATCTCTATGGACACATATTGAGCACCTAGATCAAGCTACATCTGAAGTCACCGTTCATTCATTCATTCTTCAGACAGCTAGTAGGCACTGCCCTATACCAGGTTCTGTGCTGGGGTCTGAGCCATGCCTCCTTAGAGCTTGCCACCCAGAGGAAGAGGGTGCTCCCAGTGACTCTCTGAAAGATGTAAAGACTGAGAAGCCACTAACCTTTGGTCTGAGCAGTAGAAAATACACTATCCCTCAAACTGGCATCATCCCAATTGTCCATAGCCTGCCTGTTAATATTTTTTCATTATTTTTCTATATTGACATCCTTCCTTCCTTTTATGTTTCCTTTCTTCTCTCTCTGTCTCTTCTTCTCCCTCTCTTGCCTTCTGCGTTCCCCTCTCTCTGTCTCTCTTTCTCCTTCTTTCTCTCTCTCAATCTCTCTTGCTTTTGCTCCTTTCAAAGATGGTGAAAGAAGTGAGAAGATGTTAAATTCTTAATGTGTTAAACACAGATATGGCTGTCGTCATAAAATATTACTTCTCACTGCCCCTCCACAAATAATAAAAAGCATAAAATTATATATTCATATGATTTTTCAAGAAATGAGGTGATTTCTGGTAAACCTGAGCAGGAGAGACAGGATACAGCCTGAGTTTTATTACTCAGTGGCTCACCTCTGCTTGCTCAGACTCTGACCTCAGAACCTGATCTTCCAAGGGATCCCCGAGGTGGTCCTGATGCCTGCCCAGGGCTGAGTTTGGGGCAGCAGGACCACAAGAGCAAGTCGATAAGAGCTGAGATGTAGAGTCTTCTTCAGGTAATTAGTGACTGTCATGCACATCACCTTTTCTTAAGTTACTAAGCTCTTTCTCAGTGGACATCACTGACAGCCAATGTTCGCAAGCTTCTTCCCCATAGGAGCAAATCTGGCACTGATGAAAAGAAAAAGCACTTGGGCCAGCTTTGGGTCATCTCGAGGTACTTAGGGGGCATGGCTGACATTTTCATGTACTTCAGAAAATGTCTTCTCATTCTCTAAGTGGTAAATTTCTTCCTCAAGTAATTTGCTTTGGCGTTTTGTTATATGTTCCCAATATATTTCAGATGGTATTTTGAATTTCTGCTGAAGTTTTTGAATTTCACTTTCTGATTGTACATTTTCTGACTGCAAAGATGCTTGCTCAATTTGGAAATTTTAATTTGAACTCAGATCACTTCAATTATTTGCTTTTCCTTCAGATGTCTTGTTGTATATATCCTGTCTTTCTTCTTCCTGCGGTATTTAAAGAAGCAGTGAACTTAGCAGCAGAGTCTGGTTTCTGCAAAAATGACTTGTGCCTGACTGTTCAGGTCATTTCTACTTTCAGATTCACTCTGTATGCAATTCCCAGTCACTGCCATCCACGTTCCCCTCTGGGAGGACAGCTCTCTTCTGCAGGTGTCCATCAGAGAAGTGAATGAACTCACTTTTATTATTTAGGACTTGGGGCATGTCTTTGTTCAAGACTCCAAGATAGGACTTTTTAAAAATTCATTCATGTTCCCCATTCTTTCATTTTTCATCTTCTAGTGAAAACAGTTTTAGACTTTTCCTGAAGTGCAGCATTTTCACTTAAACTATCCATTAACTTCATTAAGTTGTTCTTCATTCTTCTAGAATGGAAATGAGGTTTTGGGGCTTAAACTCTTGTATTTGAGAGCTTTCAATTTGTCTTCTAGTGACCATTTCCATCTTTAAATACAAACCCAAACCATGCTTAAAATGAAAGCTAAGGGCTCTCTTTCTAGTTCTTTGAGAAGGTCTATTTCATCTTCAAGCAGGAAATGAACCTGGTCAGATTTTTAATACTTGTTGCTAAATATAGGGTAAATATGAGCCCAAACCATGCTCCAAATGAAAGCTAGGGACTTTCTTTCTAGTTTTTCTTGCGGATGGTCTATTTTATCCTCAAGTAAAGATGTGGAACTCATCAGATTTTGATTCTTAAGTTTATAACATCTTGACAGAGCCGGCTTCCATGGAAGGTGACTTTCATGGTCTCTATGGGCTTTGGCAATCAGGCTAAGCTTGTCATGAGTTTATAATTCTTTTACTGAATCAGAAAAATCTCTTTTCCCATCCTTAAATTCAGTAGGCATTGTCCTGTAAAAGCAACTGCTTATCACCATTCTCAGGGAAACCCAGAGCAACCTAAGCCTTGCCTGTGGTCTTCAGAAAACACTGCCCAAACCTGCCCAGTGTCTCCACAATGAGTTGAAAGTGATGAGTTATCCTGGTCAGTACTGAAAGACACTGCAGATTGGCCTGTGGTTGCCAGGACCCTGCAGGACCTTAACAGGCCACACGCAACCCAGTGGAGAGTTCCGCTTAGAACCAAACAAGCACCTGGATACCAGCAATGACCATCAGAGGGGACAGGGAAGGGGAGGACTGATTGGATAAAGATGTGCTTCTCAACCTTCTGTGGTCAAGATGAACATACAGATAATGATAACATTTGTATAATGCATGGGAGGAAATGGATGAGGACACTTGAAGTCAGAGGTGACCAGTCTATGAGCTCTGGCTGCCCCAGGGCCCACCTGGAAAATGAAGAAGGTTGAAGTTAATCCATGCCTGTTGCCCATTCTCTACACTTAAGTGTGCCAGGTGCCAGGCGAGATGCCCTGCTTGTAGAGGGCAAAGGTGCCCACAGCTCAGTCTACTCTTTCTTCTTCTCTTCAGTTAGATTCTTCCTCCTGCAGCTGTGAAGCTTGACAGTGCCTTCAAAGGCCACATAAATATTCCTCGCTGAGGTTACCCCTCTAGTTTCATTTGGGGAGAAGGGTATCTGGCCATAAGTGAAGGGTCTTTTACCAAAGGTATTTATTTGTCTTTGTTTTTGATGATAATTGTTTTCCTATGACACAGCTTCTTTGAAGTATAATTTACATAGAATTCTTCAGGATACAGTTCTGAGATGTTTTAGACATGCCTACACCCATGCAACCCACACTCTCATCAAGATAAATAACATTTCCATCATTCCGGTAAAACTCCTTGTGCAAATTTCCAGTCGATGCAATCCTCAGAGGCAAACATGGTTGTGATGTCTGTCTATCACCATAGTTGTTTTGTCTACTCTCGCATTTTAATTATATGGAATTACATGTTTGGTGCTCTGTGTTTGACTTCTTTTACTCCTCACCCCTTTTTTGAGTTTCACCCAGGTTTTAAATATTAGGTTAGTGCAAAAGTAATTACTTTTATTTTTAGAATAGAATAAACAGGCTATTCCTTTTTTATTGCTGAGCAATATTCTATTGCATGGATAAAATACTTTTTTAAATTCATACACTTGATACACATTTAGATTATTTCCATTTCTTGGATATCATAAAAAATCTGTAATGACATTTTTGTACAGTTGTGAAGAAATATGTTATTCTTTTGGTCCACAACAAAAATGTTTTTATATTATTATATGTCAATTTATAGGGCGATTGTGACAGTTGTGATTTTATATGTCAGCTTGACTAGGCCATGAGGTGTCCAGACATTTGGCCAAACATTATTCTGTGTATGTGTGTGCGTGTGTGTGTGTGAAAGTATTTCTGGATGAGATTAACTTTGGAATTGTTAGACTGCGTAAAGATGATTGGCGTGTTTGTGAAGGTATTTCTGGATGAGACTAACATTTGAATTGGTAGGCCAAATAAAGAGGATTGTCTTCCCTAATGTGGGTAAGCCTCATCCAATCGGCTGGAGACTTGACTAGAACAAAAAGGGCTGAGTAAGAGGGGAATTCCTCCTGCCAGACTGCTTGAGCTGGGATGTTGGTCTTTATTCAGTCTTCAGACTCAGACCAAAACATTAACTCTTCTTTTGTATTGAGGCTGCCAACTTTTGGACTAGAACTTACCTCATCAGCTCTCCTGGTTTTCAGGCCTTGAGACCAGACCGGAACTACTCATTGGCTCTTCTGAGCTTCCGGTTTTCTGACTCCAGATCTCGGGACTCTTCAGGCTCTGTAACAGCATAAGGACAATCCTTATCCTGGTCAGTGCCTTTCTCTCCCTCCATATACATGTCCTGTTGGTTCTGTTTCTCTGGAGAACCCTGACTAATACAGAGATAATCATCCATATGTCAATAAAAGCCATGACATTTTGGATACATCTCTATTTATGTCTACATCAATATGCCTATATCTATATCAGTTATGGATATGTAAGCATATATATTGTAGCTATAAATGTGCATATAGTTATCTCTATATTTCTAGATCTGCTTCTCTCTGTGTGTCTTTCTCTCTATTGAAAGTAAATACTAAGAATCAACCTATAAAGTCCCTTCTGAGGAACAGTGCTAGGAATGCAAATTGGAGAACATTCTATAAATTCCAAGGCTATTATAGGAGTTATCAGATAAAGCTTTTTTTTTTTTTTTTTTTTTTTTTTTTTTTAACTTCAAGTACTGGAAGGCATAGGGATAATGAGAGCCTGGAACCAGAGCCTGGTGGTTCTACCAGAAGAGGAAGCCAACACTGCAGATGGCAGAGTTAAGAGGAGAGAAACTGAATTGTGATGACTTTCTTGAGTCCGTGAATCCACATAGAGTCAGTTACTCCCTTGCACATTTTATTTACACTGATTACACTGAGCCACGTTTTGCTAAAGCCAGTTTGAGTGGGGTTTTCTAATACCTGCAAACAGCAGAACGACCATTGGCATGGAGATTCTGGAAGAAGCCACCATTCAGTCCTAATATGCAGGTAAAGGCATAAAAAGTGGCCAGATCATAAGGCAGGTGAGCCCACATCACTGGGAAGTCTTTGCGTGATTGACAGGCTGTATAGCAACACTGATGGGAAGCCCAGGCATGGGCAGCTCTGATATTGAGCTGGGGCCAGGAGAGTGCTTCACCTGGAAGGAGCAGCCCAAGGGTGAGGCTGGGCCTGTCCATTGGGTCTGTTCAACACAGAGGACAGCCAAACAGAAAGATGGGCATACACAGCCGAACACTACTGCAGCCAAACCACCAAGAATGAAGAGGACACATCACAGAGGAAACTCTTCTCTTCCAGGACTACCTTGAACCTTGGATCCTTTTCTACCTCCCAGGCCACTGAGTTCCTGGACATTTATCCTTACCAAACCCTAGCAATGAGTTCAACGTCAATCAGTGAGGGGATTTAAGGACAGTTTGCCCACTCTGTTACTCATATAAATACATGAGTAAATATCTGGGAATGAGTAAATATCAAATAAAATCATGGACCTATTTATTCCTTCAAGGATGAGTCAACAGAACACACACACTTGCAGGCACACATGCACACACGTGTACACAGCATGTAGCTTATAAAAATCAGTTTAATAAAATTGGAAGAATGCAGCCTTGGGATAGAGAGGGAGGAGGCTTCTTTCAATAAAGATTTACTAAAAGGAGACAGACATAAATTTCAGACAGCATCTGCTCTGGGTCCACAAATAAGGCTGGTCCTGGTGGGCAGAAATGAGAGAGAGTTATAATTCTTTCCATTGAAGCAGCTATCTAGATTAGTTGTAAATATTGCCTTTTGCCATCATCTATCTTGATAAACTAAAGGAATTAAGTACAGGAAGCTGGGGAGAGTGAGAAAGAGAAACAGCAAGCTGAGTGACCATCCTCCATGTTTTAATAAAAGTGGACAGGGAAGATGGATGTGTCACTCACCAGGACAGGCCTACAAGGCTCCCCACCCCTCAGATGACCCTGCTCTCAACAGCAAATACATTACCTTATGTATCAGTCCTTTTTCACACTGCTGATAAAGACATACCCATGACTGGGCAATTTACAAAAGAAAGAGACTTAATGGACTCATAGTTTCACGTGGCTGGGGAGGCCTCACAATCATGACAGAAGGTGAAAGGCACGTCTCACATGGTGGCAGACAAGAGAAGAGAATTTGTGCAGGGAAACTCATCTTTATAAAACCATCAGATCATGTGAGACTTATTCACTATCACGAGACTAGCAAGGGAAAGACCAGCCCCCATGATTCAATGATCTCCTACCAGGTCCGTCCCATGACATGTGGGAATTATGGAAGCTACAATTCAAGATGATATTTGGGTGAGGACACAGCCAAAGCTGATCACCTTATGGTCCCTTACACACTCTGACAGCTGATTTTCTAAATGCAGCAATGATTGTGCCATGAAGCAAAACAAGGAACAAAGCCCTTGGATGCAGCCAGTTTCTCACAGATGAGGAGATTTGAGGTTGCCGCATAAGGAAGGAATATGAATCTGTAGATGCCCTACATTGTTCTGATGATGGAGGTTTGGGAATTTCATCAGTGAAGAACTCAATGGGCAGATCTGAGGGCAGGCATGCAGGTGTTTTCCTTCCTCATAATGGTGTCTATTATTCTAGAGAAGAAAAAAAAAATTGGAAGCGTCCTAAGGACAAAGTAGATTCTCGATCTTAACATAATACCCTGCCATGTCATGTTGGCGGTGCAGACAGATGTATTTAGTAATGGCCCTGTAAATACTTAGAATGGCAAAGCAGGCACCAAAGGGAGCCCTAACCAAAAGCTGTGGGGCTGCTGTACTCACTCTTAGCGTTTTTCTAGTGAGATGATTTATTTTATCATCAAAGAGACAGATTTTTAAATAAGTCATAAATTAAGACTGGGTCAGGTGCAGTGGCTCATACCTGTAATCTCAGCACTTTGGGAGGCTAAGGTGGGAGGAACACTTGAGCCCAGGAGTTTGACAGCAGCTTGGGCAATGTGGTGAGACCCCATGTCTACAAAAAATACAAAAATTAGCTGGGCATGGTGGCACACTCCTGTGGTCCCAGCTACTCAGGAGGCTGAGGTGAGAGGATTGCTTGAGCTCAGGAGGTCGAGGCTACAGTGAACCGTGATTGTACTACTGCACTCCAGCCAGGGTGACAGAGCAAGGCCCTGTCTCAAAAAAAAATTAAATTTTAAAAGTAAGACTATATTTTATATAAATGTATACTTGGTATTGAAAATATAAATATATATTATATGTGACTATACATATTTTATAAACATAATGTAAAAATAGCATTATAGATTGTTTTTATATATAGTATTATTTTTACATTATTCTATATATAGTCTATATATTTTAGAAAAGTAATGTAAGAAGTAACATTATATATAAAACACACACTTATGTGTTATACATCTAATATATAGTAGGAAAAATCGTGCATTCCAGGGGTGAGTTTCTGACACCCAGTTGGTTTTCTACTGTTCTTCTTGCTGAGTGCGCCCCCACCTGCTTAATTATTATCTCCTTTTCTGCTCTCTGCAGTCACTGGTGCAGAGCTCCCTAGCAATTAGTAACCTGCCTGTCACATTTTTCTATCCTTAGAAATGCAACCTCATCTCACTGCTTTGAGGTCCAATTTTAATTTAGATGCAAACTACTCCCAGAGTACCAATAGTCTAAAAGGAACCTCAGGCTGACTGTAATTACAGAGGGCTGGAGTTTTCCCTGTGATGAGAATGTCATTGTTGTTGCCCCTGTGGCCATCACTCAGGAGCCTCATGGACTCCAGCGTTTTTGTCTCCTCCTCTGTGTCTCCTCAGCCCTGGGACACCTGTTTGTCACATGTGATTCCCCGCATCTCTTGGTTGTTTCTTATTTAAACGTCTGGAAGCAGCATAGTCCAAACAAAGGCAAGACATTCATAAGCATACTTAAATAAATATATATGTGTATGTGTTTGTGCTGTGTTTATATATATGCATATAGCTTTGAGAGACAAAATATATTAATTATGTCCACAAACACAGACACACACAGATATGCTTAACTCCAAAGACAGTCCACTGCTTTGTAAGCTGCAAGATCACTAGGACTTGCTCTGTTCTCCTACAAAACCCTAAGCAGGCGGCATTGGACTTGGTATTGAGACTGCCAGGAAACAGTTGTTAGATTTAATTGGAAAGGAAGTAACAGAGGCTTGGTCAAATGGAAATTAACATTGTGTGTGTGTGTGTGTGTGTGTGTGTGTGTGTGTGTGTGTGTGTGAAGCTACCAGTTTTTATCTGGTGTTTGAATAGTAAGTCAGCCGTCTCGGAACAGATTTTTAAATGCTTCTCCCCTGAACTAATGTCCCTTTTGGTGTGGTGAGCAGGCAACTATTGTGGGAAGGGGTGATGGTCTGGGGCAATGGGAGTAGGGGGAGGAGCTTCAGTGGTTCTCAAAAGCTGCCCCTACCTGTACTCACTGGTTTCTAGGGAGAACCCTTTTCCATTTAAAGTTCAATGGTATTATTTTATGTCTGATGGATTTAATGGTTGTAATTGATCAGAAATAATGTCAAGGAACCTGAAAATAAACACACCATGAGCCAAGCTGAATTAAGGCCAGAACTTAGTACATTGATTTAGGAAAGCAGTTTTCAAACTCAATTATATATAAAAATTACCTCAAGGACTTATAAAAAATGTGGACTTTAAAAAATATATATATTATTTTTGACACAGGGTCTTGCTGTGTCATCCAGGCTGGAGTGCAGTAGTGATTGTAGCTCACTACAGCCTCAAACTTCTGGGCTCAATCTTCCCACCTCAGCCTCCTGAGTAACTGGGAAAGCCTACGCCACCACACTTAGCTAACTTTTTAACTTTCTGTAGAGATAGCAGGGTCTCGCTTTATTGCCCAGGCTGGTTTCAAACTCCTGGCCTCAAGCTATCCTTCCACCTTGGCCTCCCAAAGTGCTGGGATTACAGGTATGAGCCACTGTGCCCAGCCAAAAAATGTGGATTCTTGACACCTGATATGATTTGGTTGTGTCCCCACTCAAATCTCATCTTGAATTAGAGTTCCCATAATCCCCATGTACTGTGGGAGGGACACAGTGGGAGGTAATTGAATATGGGGGTGGTTACGTTCATGCTGTTCTCATGATAGTGAGTGAGTTCTCATGAGATCTGACTGTTTTATAAGGGGCGTTACCCCTTTAGTCATTCTTCTTCTCCCTGACGCCAAGTGAAGAGGACGTATTTCTTCCCCTTCTGCCATGACTGTTAGTTTCCTGAGGCCTCCTCAGCTATGCTGAACTGTGAGTCAATTAAACTATTTCCTTTACAAATTACCCACTCTCAGGTATGTCTTCATAGCAGTGTGAAAGCGGACTAATGCAACTACACTTCTGAGATTCCGATTCAGTGGGGATGGTAGGCCCAATAACTGTCCCCCAGAGTTGTCCAAGTCCTAAATCTCATAACCTGCAAATATATTGCCTTATATTGCAGAAAGGCCTTTGCAGATGCCATGAAGGGTCTTGAGATGGGGAGACTGTACTGGAGAGTCTGTAGTCACCCACTATAATCACAGGGTCCTCATAAGAGAGAGTCAGGGTGTTTAGCCTTAGCAGCAGGAAATGTGATATCAGAGGCAAGACATGGGAGTGACATGAGGAAGGGGCCACCAGCCAGGGAATGCAGGATCCTTTAGATGCTAAAAAAGCAATAAAATGATTTCCCCTCAGGTCTCCAAAAAGAATGTAGCCCTGCCGACTCCTTGATTTTAGAATGTTGACTTTCAGAACTCTAAGAATAAATTTGCATTGGTTTAAACCACTAAGTTTCTGGTGGTTTGTTACTGAAGAAATAGGAAATGAATACAGTAGATATCTCAAGTAGAGTTTCCAGGAAATAGACTCCAGAATAGAGTTAAGCTTACATATGTGGGGCTCAGCACAGTGCTCTAGGAACAGATTTCCTAGATTCTAGAAAGAGTCACTTGAGGTCTCCTTTGTAAACATGTTTATTAAGAAGTCCCTCATCACCCATGCAGGGAAGGAAAGGAAACAGGAGTGGGGAGAGGAGAAGTCAAGGCCATTGTAGGTGCAACTGCAGCCTTGGTGACCCCATGGGGTGCCCTGGCACCAGGATGAAACTTCAGGGGTGCTCAAAACCAGGCAGAGATGGCCAGACCTTTATGAGGCTGAATCGATCAGTCACTGGATGAAGCATGCTCTGGGAAGGGTGAATAATCGATCACTGGATGAAGCATGCTCTGGGAAGGGTGAATAATCGATCACTGGATGAAGCATGCTCTGGGAAGGGTGCATCTTGGGAAGGTAGCTTCCGTGGTCTTGGGCTATAGCTAAGGCTATTTGCTGACATCCCTGCCATCATCTGTGCAATAGGTGTTGTGTTAAAGGAGGATCTGGGCAGCCCTTCACCACATCCCCCACAAGAGGTCCAGCATAGGCCCCAAAGTGCTACATTTTTCAGGACCTCAGGGGATTTGATGACCACGCTTTCAGCAACTTGGATTCATGCAAGAGACATTATTCTAGGGGGTGCAAAAATAATTAATCAGGAAACAGAACGAGTGTGAGCATATTCGCACCTGTGATAGGTAGGCTGAATAATGGCCCACAAAAGATGTTTACATCTGTATTAGGGTTCTCCAGTGAAACAAAACCAATAGGAGACACACACATACACACACACATATATATGTACACACACATGCATGTATATATACACACACATATGCATGTGTACACATATATATACTACACATATATGCATGTGTATACAAATTCGTGTACACATATATGTCTGTGTAAATATATATAATATACACACATATGTCTGTGTAAATATATATAATATACACACATATGTCTGTGTAAATATATATACATACACACACACGAGATTTATGGCAAGGAATTGGCTTATACAATTATGGAGGCTGCCAAGCCCTAAGATCTGCAGACTGAGCTGGCAAGATGGAGATACAAGAGAGCCAATGGTTTTGTTCTTGTTCCAATCCAGAGGCCTGAGGACCAGAAGAATTAATGCTGCAATTCCAGCTCCAAGGCTGACCAGCTTGAGATTCAAGAAGAGTCAATATTTCAAGTCTAAAGGGAGGAGAAAGCCAATGTCCTGGTTGAAGGTCAAAAGGCTGGAGAATTCTGTCTTACTTGGGGAAATCAGCCTTTTTTTTTATTCAGCCCTTCAATGGATTGGATAAGCATAGACAATCTGCTTTACATAGTTTACCAATTTAAGAGTTAATTTTACCTAAAAATACCCACAGAGACACACTCAGAATAATGTAGGTCAAATAACTGAGCACCCCATAGACTAGTCAAGGTGACACATAAAATGAACCATTACCGTGTCCTAATCCCTGGAATCAGTGAATATGTTACTTTACATGGCAAAAGGTATTTTTCAAATCCTGACATTGGATATTATCTGGATATTTCAGGATTTATTTAAGGAGGGTTAGAGTCAAAGAAGGAAATGTGATCATGAAGCAGAGGTCATGGAGGAGAGAAGATAGCTACACGGCTGGCTTTGAAGACTGTGGGAAAGGCCATGGGACAAGAAATTTCTGTGGTTTCTGGAAGCTAGACAAGATATGGAAACATGTCATCATCTAGAGCCTCCAAGACGAATGCAGACCTGGAGATCAAGGTTGATAGCTTGATTCAAGACTTCAGACCGCCAGAACCATAAGATAATAAATCTGTGTTGTTTTAAGTCAGTGAGTTTGTAGTAATCGATTATAGTAGTGATAGGAAACTAACATAGTATCTTCAACTCATAATACAGAACAGATAATAAAAGCTATAATCATCTACCCTAATTTTTCAAATCTTTTGGGACATTGATATACATTGACTTTACTTACAATTCATTTACAATTAATTATCTTGGGAATTATGTAGTGGGACCAATTATCAGGTGATTTTTTTTTAGACAGAATCTTGCTCTGTCGCCAGGCTGGAGTCCATTGGGGCGATCACAGCTCACTGCAACCTCTGCCTCCTGGGTTCAAGCAATTCTCCTGCCTCAGCCTCCTGAATAGCTGGCACTACAGGCACATGCCACCATGCCCAGCTAATTTTTTTTATCAGGTATTTTTATCTTCAACCAAAGTATTTCTGGTGACACATTAACAACCAAGCTCTTTTGAGAAGGATCCAGGTTGAAACATCCCTTTCCCTAATTTTTTTTTTTTTGGTAGAGATGGGGTCTCACTGTCTTGCCCAGGCTGGGAGGATTACAAGCCTAATTCTTCTTTATGTTAAATAAGGTCAGACCAGATTTTCCAGTAGTGGGGAGGGTAGCGTAATGGTTAAACACACACACTCTGAAGCTGGGCTTAGTGCTTCACTGTGTGACCTTGTGCAAGTAATTTAGCCTTCTAATACCATGGTGTCCTCATATGTAAAATGAAGATAATCATGTGCAACTTATAGGTTACTGTGCAATTACCTGGATCAATATGTGCAAAGTGCTTAGAATAGTTTTGACTTACTGTACACACTCAATAAATTTTTGCTGTTGTTAAAATACAGGTATGCATTAGAAACAGCCCTTTCTGGCAAGAATGTGAAGCTTGGCCTTCTCCTGATGTGGTTTGTTTAGGACTCATGGATTCAGAATCATTTGAGTTTCCAGTGGAGTACCTAGCAATCATTGTGAATACACAATGAACTATTGGACCACTTCATTCTGGCAGAAATTTTGGGTTTTGAGAAAAATGCTCTCATTTACTGAAATCAGGTCAGGAGCATACAATGTTAATGATTTCTACGCAAGTATCAACTCTTTAGATACTAGCTTTGTAGTAATAATGCTTTGGGTTTAAGAATTGTAAAAATTTCCTATTGCCAATATAAATTGCTTTTTTGTTGTTGTTAGGAGAGGCAGTATAATGTAGTGGCTAAAAATCAGACTTGGGGAGTGGAAAGTTGCCGATATGGGTTGGCTCTGTTCCCACCCAAATCTCATCTTGAATTGTAGTTTCCATAATCCCCACATGTGTCATGGGTGGGACTAGAAGGGAGGTAATTGAATAAGGGGAGCAGTTATCCTCACGCTGTTCTTGTGATAGTGAGTGAGTTCTCACGAGATCTGATGGTTTTATAAGGGGCTATTCCCCCTTTGCTCAGCACTTCTCCTTCCTGCCACCATGTGAAGAAGGACAGGTTTACTTCTCCTTCCTCCATGAGTGTTAAGTTTCCTGAGGCCTCCCCAGCCATGATGAAGTGTGAGTCAATTATACCTCTTTCCCTTATAAATTACCCAGTCTCGGGTATGTCTTTATTAGCAGCATGAGAATGGACTAATATAGTTGCATTTGAAGTTCAGATCCACCACCTATCACTGAGAAATCACTGGCTAGATATGCAAACTCCATGAGCCTCAATTTCTTTACCTATTATATGAACAAGAACAGCACATGCCCCATGGGGTGGTTAGGGGATTAAATGACACCCTTTGCACAGAGCCCTCCACATGGCAAGAGCCTTGTAGCTATGAGTCATTGTCCTTATTTAGAGACCATCAGACCCTTCCTTTAATTAACTGTAAAAAAAGAGCTTCTCATCAGCATAATTGGTTCCTTCCTCATCAGAGTGGACAAGGCCTCTTGGTGGAGACAATGCATACGTGGCTCCCTGTATGTCCTTCCCCAGTCACACTCCCATTCTGTCCCCCTAACCCATTCCTTAGTTCCTCAGGCATCCAACTCCTCCCTGCCATGGCTTTGCTACGCTGCTTCAGCCTGAAGTGCTCTTTCCCCATCTTGTTTTTGGGACAGCCTTACCTTTTAAACCCCACTCAGGCATGCTGTGAAGCTTTTCTGATCTCCTCCCCGATCCCCTACCCCAGGGTAGAGTTCATCACCACATTCTCTAAACTGCTTTGGTCCTTGGCAGTTCTCCTTGTTGCACTCCTCTCCTGATGGACTCTGTCGGGTGAGAAGTCTGTTTCTTGTAGAGCCTGTGAGCTCTCAGGGGAATATTCACATCTTAGTCCTCCTTGGCTTCTTAGCAGATGGCAGTGCCTGCCATGTGTAGATACTACAATACCTGTTGAATGAATGATATTAGGCTCCGTTTGATTTTGTCCCTATCTCATTGGTCCAAATTATTTTCTTTTTAATACCTTTATGGCACTATAATTTACATACCCTAAGATTCAACTGTTAAACTGAACCACTCAATGGTGTTTAGTATTCACAGAATTGGGCAACTATCATTACAATACATTTTAGAACCATTTTGTCACTGAAAAAGTAACTCTGTACCTGTTCGCAGTTCCTCTCCCATTCTCTCTCCTCCAAGCCCTAGGAAACCACTAATTGACTAGGTCTCTATAGATTTGCCTATAGATGGAAATTTTATATAAATGGACTCATACAATACTTGGCCTTTTGTGTCTGGCTTCTGTCACCCAGCATCATGTTTTCAAGGTTCATCTGTATTGCAGCATGGATCAGTACCTCATTCCTTTATATGGATGAATAATATTCTGTCATGTAGATCACATTTTATTTAGTCATTCTCAAGTTGATGGACATGGGAGGCTTCCACTTTTTGGCTTTTTTTTTTTTTTTTTTGGATGGAGTCTTGCTCTGTTGCCCAGGTTGGAGTGCAGTGGCATGATCTTGGCTCACTGCAACCTCCGCCTCCCAGGTTCAAGCAATTCTCCTGCCTCAGCCTCCCGGGTAGCTGGGACTACAGACATGCACCACCATGCCCAGCTAATTTAAGCATTTTTTGTAAAGACAGGGTTTCACCATGTTGGCCATGCTGGTCTCAAACTCCTCGCCTCAAGTGATCCGCCTGCCTCGACCTCCCAAAGTGCTTGGATTACAGATTTGAACCACTATACCCGACCACTTTTTGGCTATTTTAGATAATGCTTCTATTGAACATTGATATGTAGGTTTTTATATGAACATATGCTTTCAATTTTTCTGGGTATATACCTACGGCTTGAAAATGCTGTTAGATTTTATTTTATTTTGTCTGCTCAGAAAACTTTCCTTTCCCCACTTTTCTGATAAAGAGGGTATGAATTCCCTCCCCTGGCCAAAGAGGGCACATGGCCCTACTGGGGCCAATCATGTGGGCATGAGACCCAGGCCTGGCCTCTCTGAATCTTTCTCTGATACTTTACAGTTGCAATTGTAGGAGGGATTTGGGGCCTCTGGGCATTGGGTCTACTTCATGGTAAAGGTCTGACTATTGTGAGAAAGAGAGAAGCCACACAGAGGCCAGCAGTGAATGGTTGGACCCGCAAAGAGAGGACAGGTCTGCATCCCTCTCCCATCCCCAGGGTGCTGGTCCCTATGACTCCCCTTCTCCCCAAGTCCATGAAAATCCCTAGTTTTCCTCCAAGACACATGGGCTCAAAGCCACCTCTTAGGTTCTTAATGGCTTCTCACTCTGTTTCTGTCCCTTGCAATGGAACAACCTTGAAAATTAGAATGAAGTTCAACCAACATCTTAGTGTTAACAATTTTAAAGGTGGTGTGTAAGCCAATTGTGGTGATCAGAAAATGAACAAGACATGCCCCCCGGTACTCACAGGACTTCTAATGAACTGTACCCGTTCTCCAAGGTCTAGTCTTTCTAGGATGCATCCTTGATGAAGCCCTGAAGTCTGCTGCCACTAAGAGGTGGGACCATGATCTGGCCCCTTCTCCAGGTGACATCATTTCACAACCAGATGCTTTAAAGAAATACAAAAGGACCT
Organism: Macaca mulatta; assembly: GCF_049350105.2. Classification (NCBI taxonomy): domain Eukaryota; kingdom Metazoa; phylum Chordata; class Mammalia; order Primates; family Cercopithecidae; genus Macaca; species Macaca mulatta. The sequence goes on from NC_133416.1 coordinate 133,360,893, forward strand.
TTCAGGCAGAGGTGTAGGAAGCCCAGGGCAAGATTAATGCACAGTTGACGTCTGCATGCATTCAATATGCCTGAGAAAGGTGGTCTGCACATTCAGTTTAGGGGGAACATTTCTACTTAAAACAAAAGTCAAAGTGAATAAATGAGATCATTTCAGGAAATGTTTGAACTTTTAAAGAAAGGAGGTAAGAAAGCTGGGGTTTATCACGATTGTGTTTGTTCCACAGCAGAATTTCTTCATTTCTCTACAAATCTCCTTTGAAAGGAAGAGTAAAGGAGAAGGAACATGTAGAGTGGTTCTGTGGATGGGCCAGCCCCTAGAATGCAATCAAAATTGTGTTCAGAGGGGTAAGCCTCCCCTCTCCCTGGTTGAAAATGTTAGCCAGCCCAGGACCAGCCACCTCAATATTGGGTTAAAAACAAGAGTCCAGTGGTCTTTCCTAAATTAAAACAGCACATCTGTGATGGTTGATATTAGATGTTAACTTGATTGGCTTGAAGGATGCCTAGATGGCTGGTTAGAGTATTGTTTCTGGGTGTGTCTGGGAGGGTGTTGCCAGAGGAGATGGACACTTGAGTCAGAATGGGAGAGGAAGACCCTCCCTCAATGTGGGTGGGCACCACCCACTCAGCTGCCAACGCAGCTGGAGCAAGGCAGGTGGAGGAAGATGGGATGACCTTGCTTGTTGGGTCCCCTGGTTTCCTTCTTTCTTCTGTGTTGGATGCTTCCTTCCAATCCTCGTGCCCTTGGACATCAGATTCCAGATTCTAAGGCCTCTGGACTCTGGGACTTTTACCAGCAGCTTCCCGGGGGCTCTCAGGCCTTCCACCACCAACTGAAGGTGGCACCGTCAGCTTCCCTAGTTTTGAGGCTTTCTGACACCAACTGAGCCACTATCGGCTTCTCTTGTCCCCAGATTGCAGACAGCCTATGCTGGGATTTGCCTTGTGATCCTGTGATCCTGGGAGCCAATTCTCCATAATAAACTCCCTTGCCTATACGCATATATCTTATTAGTTCTGTCCCTCCAGAGAACCCTAATACACCATTAAACTATTAATCAGAATTCTAAATATTATGAAATATCAAGTGATTATCTTCAGCCTGGAAATCTATAGTGAAAAGGATTTCTTCTCTCTTTCTGCTCTCACTCAGCCCCAGCCTGCCAGCCAGGTTCTGATACTGCAGACTGCAATAGAGAGATGGAAGGAAAGCAGCAGGAAAGATGATAAGTAAACCCCTCACATTCTCAAGCTGGCTGCATCTCTGGGCCCTGGCAGAAGTTTCCTCCTTCTTCTGTGGGCCCTGTGAAGGTTCCCTACTCACATTTCAGTGGGTAGAATTATCTGCAAGCTCCTGAATCAATTAATGAGACTTGCACAGCCCCAGAGAGAATCATGTCTTGAGATTAGCACATTCACCTAGGAAGCTGAATTGGAGCTAGGTAGAAACAAAAGGACTGCATGTTGGGGGAAGTTTCAGGGTGAGGGATGAGTGCAATAGACTGAATGTTTGTGTCCCTTCAACTTTCCTATGTCAAAATCCTGATGCCGGGCTTGATGGTATGAGGGATTGAGGCCTCAGGAGGTAATGAGGCCATGAGGGTGGAGCCCTCATGAATAGGATTAGTGCCCTTCAAAAGGGAACCCCAGACAGCTCTCTAGCCTCTTTCTACCATTTGAGGACACAGGGACAAGCTGATAACCCAGACGAGGACCCTTCCAGAACCCAATCATGCAGGCACCTTGATCTCAGCCCTCCATCCTCCGGAAGCATAAGAAATATATTTCTGTTGTTTATAAGCCACCCAGTCCACAGGACTTTGTTATAGCCACCCTAAATGATTAAGACGGTGAGTTCCCCGTCATGGGTTACACTGGCTTACTCCTGACCATGATGCCTTGCGTCACTGGAGACAGCATCTTTGGGAGAGAGTTCTGGAAGGAGGTGGCATGTAAGCAGAGAGAGACCTGAAAGAGAATAAAGAAGAGAGAGGGGAAGATGTCCTGAGGGAAGAGGGGTGGAAGCGCTGGGCTTGCATCCTGGACAGGCTTAGGCACAGGGCTGATTTAATATGATCATAGCTTCTCATGTTGGGACTGTTCTATGTATTTTATTTACAGAATCACATTGGGCCGGGCGATGTGGCTCACGCCTGTAATCTCAGCACTTTGGGAGGAGGCTGAGGTGGCAGATCACAAGGTCGGGAGTTCCAGACTAGCCTGGCCAACATGGTGAAACCCCGTCTCTACTAAAAATACAAAAAATTAGCTGGGCGTGGTGGTGCACGCCTGTAGTCCCAGCTACTCAGGAGGCTGAGACAGAAGAATCGCTTGAACCTGGGAGGTGGAGGTTATAGTGAGCCGAGATTGTGCCACTGTACTCCAGCTTGGGTGAGAGAGTGAGACTCTGTCTCCAAAAAAAAAAAAAAAAAGAAAAGAAAAGAATTACATCAATTTTAATTCTTCTTTTGCTGGCTAATGTAAAGAAAACAATAACAGCAAAGAGTTCCTTTGCATTTCAGTTTCAAAAATATTTCCTGTGTGGGCAAGAAATGGTGGTCAGAGGCAGCTGGTTTTTCCAGAGCCACATTCAGTAGATTTTCCACAGGTTTCGTATGTGGGTCTCATATGTGGGTGCAAGTTCATGGGTTCTCAAAATTAGCTTCTGGGCTGTTCTTTCACACCGGAGGAAGTAAATTGATTGGCCACAAAATTAACACCCGGAGATTTGGAAATGTGTCCTGGAATTCTTCCTGTCTGATTTTAAATCCTACCGAGTCAACTAGTGTGTTTATATTTATTAGGGTTTAGTCACATCTATCTCAGGAGGGCCTGTGGTGTTGGCTTCTGGAGACGAGGGTAAGCAGAGCCCTGGCACACACCAAATATGAATTAAGACCATCTGTCCAACCTCTTCCAAAGCTTTCAGGTTCACTCACATTTATCTCCCGCCATCCATTCTCCATGGAGAAGGCAGAGGAATCTTTCAGAACATAGATTAAATCATGTCACTTCCCTGCCAAATCTCTCACCATTGGAGGCTCAGAGGAACATCTGAACCCCTCATCATGACCCACAGAACCTCACAAGACCTTACCTGTCTCCTACTTACCATCGTCCCCATCACTTGGCTACACTGGCTTGCTCCTGACCATGACACCCTAAGCCTCTGTAGACAGCATTGTCAGGAAACAGTTCAGCAAGGAGGTGACATGTGAGCTCAGAGAGACCTGAGGGAGAAGAAGATAAGGAAGGGAGATGGGGCAGATGTCTCAGGGAGGAGCAGTGGAAGCGCTGGGCCTGCATTTGCGTGTCCACTGCACTGTAAGATCGTTCTGTTTCCTGTCCTTCAAAACACTCCTTATGTTCTGAAATAATATGGAGGATGTATTTTTTTGCTTTCTGTCTGACTCTCTAACATGTAAATGTCCTGAGCAGAGAGACCTTGCTGGCTGCTGCTGTAATACCTAGAAGCCAGCTCGACACAGCCTAGGTCCTCAGGCACTTTTGTGGAATGAATGAGGCGTACACAGGCCACTCACCAGCCACTACCCCCTAAAGAGACTGCCCTGCCTGTGTGTTCACCAGACCCATTGGGTTCTTCCTGCCCAGAAGCACCCACTGTGTCATCTTTTGCATCATCTGCAAAGCCAAGCTGGCTTTGATTCCAACCCCTCTCCCTTTCCCCAAACTGGCTGGATCCTTTTAAACTCCCCCAGCAACAGATGGGCACCTCTACTACCAGCTCCTGGCTGTGGAACTGACTTGCTGAATTTGAATCCTAGCTCTGCCACTTTGTAACCCTTCCATGGAGAGCTTAAAACTTGGGGGCACCATGGATGGTGACGTGGATGGAGATACCCAGGAAGTCTGCAGGTCTCTGGGGGGCCTGTCTACCTGCCCAGGTGGCAGGGCTGCTGGGGGTTGCTCTATGGGAAGGGGCTACATGACTGGAGTGTGTTGCAGCTGAGGATGTTGAATGTCTCTATAAGCAGGTGTGGACCATGCTAATGCAACTGTGTACTTTATTCTTCAAACAGGGATGCTTTTATGAATAAAACAGTTGCTATTACTAATTATCCCACAGTTGCCCTGGGCAAACAGGGGCTTGTGGTCATTTGCCCATGCAGGGTGGAGAGCCGGCCTGGAACCTTTTTGAGGGCTGTCCAGAGGGGCCCCTGCTGGGAACAATGTCACCCTGACAGTGTACTGGGGCAGCCAGCAGGATGAATAGAAGCTGGACGAGAGCTCAGGAAAAGTCAGCAGAAGCAAAATGTGCCTGGGGCAGGACCTGGTTCTCAGTTGGCACAGGTCTCATTAATTAATGCAGCAGCTTGCGGGGAATTCTGCCCATTATAACAGGAGCCCCGTGACCTGTATCCCTCGGAGAGACAGAAAAGTCTATAGCCCTTCCACATTCTGCTGTTTAAATGGTCCTAACATTTCACATCACAATCTTTTGTGACTATTTCCCTATATATGTTCTAGGTGTCGGCTGTTACCTGCTTAAGTGGCTCAAAAGCTGCTGGCAGAAAATACATGATTCTGACAGATGCACGGTGTCGAGCCCTGCAGCGAAATGTGTTAGAGCAATAGAACCATGTGCAGTTTATGACTCACTCATACAAGGCGCTGGGGCTTGTTGGCAAATTTGCACTTATAAGTGGATATTTAAAGTAAAACAGAAATGCCTAATAGCTAAGCAGTCTTCTAAATTCTCCTCAAGGAAATAGCCCCCGGGGGAATCAGATGTTTCTAAATGGAGGAGATTAGGCAGTTTGATTGGATGGGAAGCCTCGGTTTAGGTCACTGCTCAGAGGATGCTTTGGGACTATTTTATTTGAGCAAAACCAAGGTCAGGACCAGGGCGAACATTTGAAGATGAAGTAAGTTTCAGAATCCGAATTGAAGAGAGTGTACATTAATTATATGAACGTGGATTTTAGTCAATATTTGGGTGGCTCTGTCTGTTTAGTTTGGTGACTCTTACTAGATTGGCCCATGTGAAACGGCTGATATCTGATCACTTTCACCGATACGATTACAATGTCATATGACTAAGCATGATAGATGGATGTAATCTGTGTTCAATACACTTCTTGGGATGACTTTGTGATAAAAAATGGTGACTGCTATAAGTTTTGGTCATTTTTATATAGTGATCTCTCTAAGTTTAGATTAAATTAGAGTTAGTAAATTAAACTTTAATTCTTTCACAGGACAAAATTACTATGGTTCTCCATGCAGAGATATGAATCTCTCATGGGAATCTTCCTTTTAACCCCTCAATCAATTTTTGCTTTTTGCTAGAGCCTAAAGTAGAGTGAAATGTTTTCACTCACTCAGCTCCTGCTCTTTGTCCTTCAATTCACTCCTCCCAGCCTTCTTCCACCCCAGAGACCTGAACACTGGATAGAACTTTCCAAAATCTAATGTATCCAATAGAACCCTCCCTGACTCCATCCACCCCCTCCACCCCTCACCCTCCCAGCCCCACCCCCAAGGAATGGCCATGCCCTGACCATTTAGACTACAGGCTTTGCAGACCTGACCTCATTTGGTCCTTCTAGAAGACAGGGAGAGTGTTGCTGCTATCACTATCTATCTCCATTTGGCTAGCGTGGAAACTGATACACAGAGTGAGAGGATCCTGCTCATGGTCACACAATTACTCAGTGGCACAGGAAGAAGGCATCTCACTCTGGCGTATCTGATCCCAACCTCTGTCTCATCCTCGGTGCGGAGCCACGTCTTCTTTCTCGTGCCCCATTGCAGGGGTCCTGTGTACATCTCCCTTGAAGAGTGAAGTGGGGCCTTCAAGGAAATAAAGATGTGGGGCCTGTTCTCCAGGGTCTTTCAGGCAGGTTAGAGCCAGAAGAGACCCATAAAGTAATGCTCAAACAGTGCAGAGGTAAGATGACCGCAGAGGATTTGCATGTACAAACCAGAAGAATTTGTATCTTTCAAAGGCTTAGGAACTTCAGAAATGAGTCTAAAATCGGCTTGCAAAAATAAGAATATTTTCAAAAGGCTGCACTATTTCTGATAATAGAAGTTAAGACATATAATTTAAAGAACCTAGGCTGGGCGTGGTGGCCCATGCCTGTAATCCCACACTTTGGGAGGCTGAGGCGGGTGGATGACTTGAGGTCAGGAGTTTGAGACCAGCCTGGCCAACATGGTGAAACCCTATCTTTATTAAAAATAACAAAAATTAGCCAGGTGTGATGGCAGGCCCCTGTAATCCCAGCTCCTCAGGAGGCTGAGGCAGGAGAATCGCTTAAACCTGGGAGGTGGAGGTTGCAGTGAGCCAAGATCACAGCACTGTACTGCAGCCTGGGCGACAGAAGGAGACTCTGTCAAACAAACAAACAACAAACAAACAAACAAAAAACCTGAAAGTTTGTTATAACACAGGGTTTTGTAAACTATTTTTTTGTCATTAACTTAACATATTGTTTGCCATTGATATCTTGATTTCTAATAATACAGGTGGTTTAATGTACTGAATGAAGGGCATTCGATTCTGTATTCTAGAATACGGTTTGTGCATAAACTCTGGAAGTTATTGCTACGCAGTAGGTCCGCTGAGCTATCCAAAAGGCTTAGCAGGTCTTATCTGGTATTTTAAGTGTCTGGCATCTTGTAACTGCTCAGTAAATAGCTGTGAAAAGAATGTGCTCAACAATATTTGCTGACTACAGCAAATTGCTCTAAGAGCTGAGGATGCAGCTGTGAAAATAAAATGCTCCTCCTCTAAGGAGTTTAGATAGTAACGATGAGGAATAAATGCAATAAGCAAATTAACATATTAAAATAAAATAGGTGGTAGTAAATGCTGTGAAGAGAAATGAAACGTTCTTCATACCGAGTGGAGGAGGGTGACCCCTCACGCAGAGAGGCCTGAATGAAGGGAGTGAAATTAAAGTTTTCTTCCTACAAATAAGAGGGAGAGAGAAAGAGGGAGAGGGAGAGAGGAGGAGAGGGCGGGGGAGAGAGGGAGGGAGAATTTATTAATGAGTAGGCATTACTTACCAATTCTCATGCACGTAAAGGCACCTTGACTGTGTATAAAGTCTGGACAGAATTTCACACAACTTTATATAATAAAGTGGAAGAGAGAACAATGAAAACTTCTCCTCTTTTTAAGAGATAAACAGTTGTACCCCGGGATTGTTTCTGGTATTCCTCGTGGGAGACACCTGAGCTAATTCCAGAGGCACGTGTCCACAGCTCCGAGGTCACGAGGTCCGAATCCTTGGGTTGTGAAATCAAAGGACCTGGCGTCTCCTGGACGGATGATATTTCAAGAAGATGCCTCCGGGAGGGTAGGGAGGCAGCTCCTTTCTCATTAAAGAAAATTTCATCATTTTATTTTTACACAGGCAGAGGGATCATCGGCCCCGGCACAGGCTAGGAGGTGGGAGTGCATTTTGTGTGTCTGAAAAACATCAGGGAAGCCAGAGTGGGAGGGAAGAAAAGAAGGGAGGGAGGACGGGAAGAAGGAGAGAAGAAGAAGAGGGGCTCCCTCCTTCTGGAGGGAGCAGAGAGGAAGGAGTGGGGAGGATACAGGAGAGAAAGAAGAGGGAAGACAGAGCGGGAGAAGAGATGATGGATGGAGGAGGACCAGGAAGGAAGGGAAAGTGAGAGGTGAAGGGAGGGAGAGGACAAGAGACAGAGGAAGATATGGGGCAGAAGAGAGAAAGAAGAGAAGAGAAAAGAAGAGAGGAAGCAAGGATGAAATGGAAGAAGGAATGGAGAGAGGAAATGATGGAGGGAGGGAAAGAAATGATGGAAAGTAGCGAGGGGAGTGTGTGTTTGCTTCTTTTGAATCCTGAGTAATATTCCATGCTGTGGATGTACTGAAGTTTGTTTAACTACTTTTTCCATTGAAGGACATCTGATCTATTTCCAGATTTTGGCAATTATCAATAAAGCTGCTGATACCGTTTGGATGTCCCCTCCAAATCTCATATTAAAATGTAAATGTAACCCCCAGTGTTGGAGGTGGGGCCTGGTGGGAGGTGATTGGGTCGTGGAGGTGGGTTTCTCGTGAGAGGTTTAGCACCATCCTCTGTGCTGTCCTTGAGAGAGCGAGCCAGTTCTTGGAGACCTGGTTGTCTACTCATGTGAAGCACCTCCCTCTTCTGCTGTGTTGCTTCTGCTCTCACCCTGTGACATGCCTGCTTTCGTTTTGCCTTTCAATGTGAGTAAAAGCTCCCTGAGGCCTCCCAGAAGCCAAGCAGATGCCTAGCACCATACTTGCGCAACCTGCAGAACCATGAGCCAATAAAGACTCTTTCCTTTATACATTACTTAGTTTCAGGTCCTTCCTTCCCTCCCTCTTCTCTTCTCTTCTCTTCTCTTCTCTTCTCTTCTCTTCTCTTCTCTTCTCTCTTCTCTTTTTAGAGGGAATCTCACTCTATCATCAGGCTGGAGTGCACTGGCACAATCTCAGCTCACTGCAACCTCCGCCCTTCCAGTTTCAAGGGATTCTCCTGTCTCAGCCTCCCGAGTAGCTGGGATTACAGGCACCCACCACCACGCCCGGCTAATTTTTGTATTTTTAGTAGAGATGGGGTTTCACCATGTTGGCCAGGCTGGTCTCGAACTGCTGACCTCAGGTGATCCACCGACCTCAGCCTCCCAAAGTGCTGAGGTTACAGGTGTGAGCCACTATGCCCGGCCAGGTATTTCTTTATAGCAGTGCAAGAAGGGACCAACACGGTAGCTATGAAAATTTATATACACGTTTCTGTGTGAACCTATTTTCATTTCTCTGGAATAAATACCCAGGGGTGCAACTGCTGAGTCACATACATTAGTCATTTTTAATTTTACACCAACGCACTTTATAATTGTATTTCATTGTACATATATCTTAATCACAAATCAGCTTGAAATAATATATTTGAATTTTAGTTTTTAACGGATACTTAGTATTTTATAAATAATGCTTGATGGAAACTCTGCCAGGTTGCTGGAGTTGACTGTAAACCCTTTTGAACATGATTTTCCTCCCACAGTGAGAGAAAAATAATTTCAGATAATTTTGTTGGGCTGAGCGTAGTGGCTTACGCTTGTAATTCCAGCATTTTGGGTGGCCAAGGCGGGTGCATCATTTGAGTTCAGGAGTTCGAGACCAGCCTGGCCAACATGGTGAAACCCTGTCTCTACTAAAAATAAAAAAATTAGCCAGGCGTGGTGGTGGCCACCTGTAATCCCAGGTACTCAGGAGGCTGAGGCACGAGAATCACTTGAACCTGGAAGGTGGAGGTTGCAGTGAGCTGAGATCACACCACTGCACTCTAGCCTGGGTGACAGAGAGAGACTTTGTCTCAAAAAAAAAAAAAATTGTGTGTATCCATTAATGTGCAAACATACACATATGACATGTTTGTTGACTAAAATAATGTGTGCATGCTTTTAACAGGTGATAGCAGATGTTGCCAATAATAGTGTCCATTTATATGTCCTTAAGGATGTCACAAAAGGAAACACACTTGGTAGTGGAGTTTCTGTGTGTTGGCTACAGTTTTTGAAGACTTCCAGCAGGGTGCAGTTTTCCGACACGTGTCAGAAGCACATCATGAGCATGGTGCCTCAGTTCTTTGGAGTGGCTCTTCTCTCTGAAACCTAGGGCTGCAACTTTTCTTGAAACATGTACTTTTTAACTTTCATTTACTCAGAAGGCTGTGTTGGCAGGCTTTACTCAATAATTTCATGTATTTATTTGCTAGGTATCTGCTCTGTCTTATATGTTATCTACTTACTTTTTCTTATTTAAGGTATAAAACTTGGGAAAACAGATAACATGGTTATGAGTTAACAGAGGTACTCCTCGTGCTGCTCCCCATCTGGGCTCACCGCATCAGGAGGTCAAATCTAGACATTGTCTGAAGGTTCATGTTGTCATGGGGATACAGAAAATGAAGACAATAAAGTCTTGACTTTTAATTTCAACAACTTTAATTCATCTAAGTATAAAATAGGAAAGTTCCAGAAGATATATGACCTGGAACTGTTTTGAGTTTTCTTTTCCCCAGACTGCATTTTTAAAAACCTAGTTTTTATGGACTGAGGGAAGGACAGTTGTAAGGCATCATATGGACAGGAGACATATTTTGAAAGACCCCTAAGCTCTGTCAAAGTATGTGACATCCACTGTCAGTTTCAAAGATGTGTAGAAGCTAACGCAGTATCTGATAACTTCCCCTTCTCCATTCCAGCGAACACATGGATCACGTATACCAATAACTACTTTAGCTATTTGTTCTTATGCCATCTAGTAGAACTGCTCATCACAAAGACCAATGCATTGACCATAAGCAATTCTCAATTGCAGAGTACACTGCATCCCTAAGGAGCATTTGTGTGTGGTGGCATTTCTAGTTGTCATGAATGGAGGGTTTTGTGATATCTACTGTCTGTGGAACTGAGGGATGTTAAATCCCCTAGAATATGTTGGACTTTTCCATAATGTAAAGAACCATCCATCCAAGATGTCATTAGTGCCCCATAGGGCAACCAAGTGGATTGACACCTGTTTGTGTCCCAGGTTTGTGCTCCACCAACGTCTGACCAGTCAGTCACTTTCAGACCATCCACTCCCTCTCTATTCAGTGGCTCTTATATGTGAAGCTGCCTTTGCTAGAATGTAGAGCCTTCTTCAGAGAGTTTGAGTAATTGATCAAGATCACATAATTAGGGAGTTTCGTGATTCCTCATCTTTCAGGTTAAATAGTTGCCCATCATCTGTTTTACCTCTGTATTTCAAAGCTTGTTTTCTTTAATGGCTGATTCTATGCTTTGCAATAAATGCAATTAATTAGTACACAGCCTCATATATAGAACTTACACTTACTTTGCATGATGCTAAATTACATGTTACTCTTATTTTTTTCAAAAAATTCTAATTGTGATGTGGGATGATTAAGCATGAAATATGCCTCTACTTGTACTCTGGAATTAGATTCAAGGTATGTTTTTTGTCTCATGTTGTTCTACGTGTGGCCAAATAATATTAACTATAAGATAATAAGATAAATTTGGCGTCCAACTGTCCACAATGTGGGTTGTATAAACATTTATACTAAATATTAATTAGTTTGGTCACTGTTGTTATTATGATCCTGTATCAGTCTGTTTTCACACTGCTAATAAAGATATACCCAAGACTAGGCAATTTATGCAGGAAAAAGGTTTAATGGACTCACAGCTCCACATGGCTGGGGAGGCCTCACAATCATGGTGGAAGGCAAGGAGGAACAAGTCATGTCCTCCATGGATGGCAACAGGCAAAGAGAGGGCTTGTGCAGGGAAACTCCCCCTTATAAAACCATCAGATCACATGAGACTTCTTCACTATCACAAAAACAGCACGGGAAAGAGCTACCCCCATGATTCAATTACCTCTTACCAGGTCCCTCCTACAACATGTGGGAATTGTGGGAGCTACAGTTCAAGGTGAGATATGGGTGGGGACATAGCCAAACCATATCAGATCCTAATTATTTCTGTGGATAAGTAGATAGAGCCCTGACCAGCAACAGAGAGACAACATCAAATCACACTTCTGAGTGCTGTTGCCTAGCGGCAGGCACTTAACCTATCTACCCTCATTTTGCCCATCTACAAAATGGGAGCATGCTGCCAATGTTAGTCAAGTGGTGACCAGCATTCCATTTCCCCACAGACTAGAGAAGATGTACCACCCTCCCAAATTAAAATGGAGACCATCAGCACAATCACGGTCATTTCTTAAAATACCTAATGGATTTACAGTGGAGAACTTAGTACCTTTCAGAAACTTCGATTGGATGACTGAGAGTTTTCTAAATTCCAGCTCACGAAATGGTCAAAATGGCACAGAGTTTAAATCCCCAGGATCTGAGGCTCGATGGCACTATCACTAAGGATGCAGGTGGCCCAGGCTGTGCCAGAGTCCAGCCGAATCCAGGGCTCTCACACTCAGGCATCCAGCAGGATGAGTCAAGGTTTTATTGGTGCTCTTGTTTTGAAGTTGGATAAAAACAATGCTATTTGTTTTTCAAAATACGCACATCTAAAGCTGTAGTGATTCTCATTCCAGCACAATGCATTTCTAGTAGTGGATTTCAGTGTGATACAGTTTGGTGTTTAAAGTGATTAAGATTTGGAATTGGAATATCCATTCACCCAATGTAATATATTAGAGTCCTCAGAGGATAACGTTAGATGCTTCTAGTCACAAATATAAGCCATAAATCAGGAGATTTGTCCTTGTTGTATAATTGTACAATAATTAATATGAGTTGTGCTACCTTGTTTGACCCATCATCTGTTGTCCTTATTTCCCTTTATTTATTTCACAGATGTTCCTAAACTCCCCTTATTAGAGCTGATGAGCCTTTAGTATCATGTATATGTGTCTATTAATAAACATGTACGAATATTTATCATCTATGGAGTTTCCACTGTTTTAAAACACTTTCTCTATGTCCTAAGACAGAAAATTCAGAGATCACTGTTTCCCATGTGATTGTTAGAATCATAAACAACACAGTTTGTTTATCAGAGACAAATTTGAATAATCTCTGATTTCCCCCAAACCTTTTCTAGATCCAAAATTCAGAGGAAATATTGGTGTCTTGATGTTATTTTTTTGTCATCACCAGACTGTGTTGAGACAATCAAGTTTAATTATTCCTGTCTGAATTCTAGAAGAGTCCAGTCTAGTTGGATGAGACAATGCTCAATGATATTCCCAGGATTCTGTGATTGCAAATGTGATGAGTCAGCAGAAGCCAGAGGAGCTGGCCAGAGTGGACAGAAGGGCAGGGCATGGGGTGTGCAGGAGCTGCAGGCATTCCTGCACATGACCTGAAGGCTGCTCAGCGGCTGGACTCTCACTGAAACTGCATTGAGAGAGGATGAAGCCCAATAACCCCTTTCCCAGACCCTTATTCTTCTATTTCTCTAATGCATTTTTCCTGTATCTGTGACAACGTGGCCGTATGTCACACCCACTGTGGTCCAGAAATTGCTTGAGCACTTTTACACCTATGTTCCCATTTAATCATCTAAGAATCTTTTTTTTTTTTTTTGAGATGGAGTCTCACTCTGTTGCCCAGGCTGGAATGCAGTGGCATGATCTTGGCTCACCACAGCCTCCGCCTCCCACGTTCAAGCAATTCTCCTGCCTCAGCCTCCTGACTAGCTGGGATCACAGGCCCCTGCCACCATGCCTGGTTAATTTTTGTGTTTTTAGTAGAGATGGGTTTTTGCCATGTTGGCCAGGCTGGGTTCGAACTCCTGACCTCAGGTGATCCGCCCTCCTCAGCCTCCCAAAGTGCTAGGATGACAGACTTGAGCCACCGCACATGGCCATCCTAAGAATCTTAAGGGGAAGGTGCAATTATTGTGCCCATTTTCCAGATGAGAGAATTGAGGCAGAGACAGAGATAAAGCTACTTGCCTAAGACCTCACAGTTTGTAAGCAGCACAGCTGTATACAAGCACAGACACAGTGCATGGAGTGTCAGACATCACCAGTCCTGGGCACTGCCTCTGGAGCAGTTGCCACCTCTGAGTCAGGGCATTGGATGTAGCTGCCAGTTGCCAGAATAGATTCTGTGTGGCCCCTTTATGTTTCCACTGGTTTCTGCTTAAAGCCCCACACAGGCGCATCAAAATAGGGCAGCCCAGTGCACAGGTCTGGGTCCTGATGTGAGGGAGACACAAGAGACGTTTCAGCTTCCGGCGGGAGTAGCTCAAGTGTCCCCAGGCAGAGCAAAGGGTTTCAGATGTTGGTGGGATACAGGTGATGCGGATGTTCCAGCGCTGTCACGTGTCTTTTGTTCTTTATTTAAGGACAAAATTCGCAAAATGGATAGTATGGCTGAACATCATTTCCTTAACTCTGTCTGAATTTTGCTTCCTCTAAACGGCTGAAAATAGTAAGAATGCCTAGCACGTACAGAGCAGATACAATGTGCCAAATACTCTTCTACTACATATACCCACACCCACATGAAACATATACACATAAAACACACTCATATATGTAGTGCACACACATACAATCTTCACAACACTGGATCTGTTGCTATTATCATCCCTATTTCA